>NW_027361876.1:11515000-12057283 GCF_039654945.1 Dendrobates tinctorius
CCCATCGGACGATGCTTGCACAGACACCCGGACATCAGCACAGCCCCCCGGCAGGCCGGCACAGCCCCCCACAGGGTGCACAGACCACCGGCAGGCCGGCACAGCCCCCCGGCAGGCCGGTACAGACCCCCACAGGGTGCACAGACCACCGGCAGGCTGGCACAGCCCCCCGGCAGGCCGGTACAGACCCCCACAGGGTGCACAGACCACCGGCAGGCCGGCACAGCCCCCCAGCAGGCCGGTACAGACCCCGGGCAGTCCACACAGCCCCCCGGCAGGCCGGCAGAGACCCCCGGAAGGCCCGAAATGACGGCGCATCATGATGCGCACACACCGCGCATCATGATGACGTCAGGCTGTCAATCAACTTTGAACTTCCGATTCCGATGCCGAATTCCGATATTGAAAAAATATCGGAAGTCGGTATCGGAATTCCGATACAGCAAGTATCGGCCGATACCCGATACTTGCGGTATCGGAATGCTCAACACTAATGACGACATATTCAATATGACTTCCTAATAGTGATGAGTGAATTTGTTCGGAAAACAATCCCCAAACATAAATTCGGCACGAATATGGCACACTCTGATTCATGATTGCAAATACGAGCAAAATTTTATAAAATCGGAAAAAATCGGTAACATTTGGTAAAAAGTGCAGAAAAATATTTATATTGTCACAAGTATTTTCAGCACTTTAGCAACGATAATGGTGATGCATCTTGAACTTTTGGCACATGTTTGATGAGGGGAGGGGGTTTGCAGAGCTCAGAGGCTCAGCGTTCTTGTTAACAGTCACTTTTTTTTTCATAGCTTTATGTGTGCACATTGCGGCTAGCCAATCAGGGCGCAGGAAACACCCACAATGACCTGACAAAATGGCTTGTGTCATTGGCTGCTGAAATCACATGTCCCTCTCCATATAAATAGTGGACATCTTGTTTTAGCGCCATTTTGACACTGTAACAGCGCAGAGAGGCTGGTCCTGACGCTGGCACTGTTAGCTGCAAGATATTATCAGTTTAGGTGGTTGTACAACAGTCAGATAAGGGCCTTTTACACATAGCGAGATCGCTAGCGATATCGCTAGTGCGTCACCAATTTTGTGACGCAACAGCGATATCGTTAGCGATCTCGCTTTGTGTGACACGTACCTGTGACCGCCCCCCCCCCGCTGGATATCACTGATTGCGCTTGAATGTCCTGGGCCATTTTTTTCCTCGTTGGCGTCCCGCTGGCGGCAACTAGCAACGCATGGACGCAGGCGAAAGTCATCATCATCACTGCGGTGTGACAGGTAAGAGCGACTGCCAACAAATCGCTTATTGCTGCTGCATTGCTGGTGAGATCTGCCTGTTTGGCAGCTCACTAACGACCATTTAGCGATGCACCAGCGATCCTGACCAGGTCGCATCGTTGTCTGGATCGCTGGTGCATCGCTAAATATAACGGGACCCATAGTGTAGCTAGTTAGTGTCCACTGTGGCTGTAAAATTTACCTTCCAGGACTTTTTTTTGACCATTACTGAAGTCCACAGACAAAGCCAGCAGGGCACATGTCCTACAAGTGTGTTGTGCACTGCTTTTATTGTGCTCCATGCACAAGTATAGCATTCTAAATAATATTTTTCACTAGCTAAATGTGAAAAAGTCTACTGTATCCCAGATTTTAGCTACTTTTAAAGCCTGAGAAGTTTGAAGCTCCTGACTGAGGTCTTAGATGTGATCAGTTTTAATAAAAGTTAAGTTGATATCATAAAGAATATTTGTTGACAGATTTATTAGAGATCTTAAAAGATTCATTAAATAGAGGTCTGCTACCAAATTGCTATCAAATTGTAGGAAAAAGCAGTGATATTTTTTCTTTCTAAATTTGAGAAGACTACCCTAATCAACTCAGATAAGAAAAAATAGCAAAAGTTTTAAAGACTTCATACACATTAGGTAGCCATTAGTAGACAGTTATTTCCTTTGTCTTCTTCATAAAGAGGATGGAGAACATTCTTGTGATCTCTATGAGAACAGGTTCTAAGCTCTGGCAGCAGCTTATCTGCCCTTAACTAAAGTCTAATGGAAGCCTATAGCGCTACAGGTAAAAAGGTTATGGCTAACTTAATGCAGAAATGTAAGCCAATGAGGCAGGTGTGCTTGGATATAGACTTGGACAAAAACTTCACTGGTTGAGATCATTTACTTAAGTCTTCTCTATAAGCGAAAAGAGCCAGGAAAACAAGAACAGTATATTTGTCATAGTCTTGAGGCTCTGTAGCTTGCACATTTGCAAACAAACTAGCCACAAGTAGGCAACTGACAATGGTAGTTTTTCTGCATGGTGTTTAAAACAAATTTGTATCTTTCCTGCCCTAGGGGTATGGTGGCTCCGAATCCAACAGCACCTCCTTAAGATCTGCCGAATCTGCCTAAGGCTGTGTGCACACGCTGCGGATTCTGCTGCGGATCCGCAGCGGATTTGGCCGCTGCGGATCCGCAGCAGTTTTTGCTGCGGTGTACAGTAGCATGCAAACCTATGGGGAAAAAAAAACGCTGTGCAGACGCTGCGGAATTTTCCGCGCAGATTTGCTGCGGTTTCAAAACCGCAGAAAGAATTGACATGTCAATTCTTTCTGCGGATTCCGCTGCGGTTTGCCATCTCCTCCATTGAGGAGATGAAAAACCGCAGGGCAAAACCGAAGGCTAATCCGCAGGTAAAACCGCAGGTCTTCTGACCAGCAGATTTACCTGCAGATTTTACAAAATCCGCGCGGCCAAATCCGCACCCCAATCAGCAGCGTGTGCACATACCCTAACAGTTTATTGATATTGTGGGAACTGTTCGTCCTGGCAAGATGCCTTCACCATCACCTCAAGCACCCACATAATCTCTACAGTGGAAAAAGGAAGAAAAGGAGCACATATGTAAAATGCTAAATTTTATTAATGTCATATCAAAAAGGTCATAACAATACCAATAAAGTGCATATAAAGATAGTAAAAGATACAAAAAGGACCGACTGAAGGAAGAAACCACAATGTCCCCAGCCAGCTATACATTAAAGTGCCTAGGCAGAGAGCTGCTCCCATGTAGTATCACAGCACACATAGTAGTGATAAATCACCGAAAAAATACATAGGTAAAGTGGGGCAGCGCTTACCAATAAGAGGAGCAGGCACCGGAAACCGGGTTTGGATCCGACAGAGACCCCCGACTCGCATTTCTCTTATAGTATTACTGCTTTCTCAAGCGGATGTGAGTAAAATCGTTGCAAGGACCTTCAAATACCATTGGTGGCCAGTCACGTGACCTGGTCATACAGTATGTATTCTCATGGACCAATGAAGGCAGCTCCCTCGGCGCATGCGCAGGGTGAATGCCAGGACCTGCATCAGATCTAGCGTCAATACACATGCGCGGGGGGCGGGACAAAGTTCCAGAGGCCCCGGTCACATGAGGGAGATAAAAAAAGATGCCGCTCCAATGCAGGAACCTGACAGACACACATGCTGCATGCGCACCGCTGCGGTAACAAGTACCATATGGAATTTGTGGCACACCATCACAGAGAAATATTAGTAATACCCCAAAATAGATAGTTCCCCTGTATAAAAAGAACCAAAGTACAATAAAGTATAAATAATACAGACATAGCAATAACAAACATACGGGGCACAGAATATATTAAATCCAGCAGCATAATACAAAAATTGCAAAAGAACGGGACATCAGGTATGGGACGAATATCTTCCAAATTCCAAAGATAGTAACATAGATCCCGTGATGGAAGGTATGAGGTAAATGGGTCAATGCAGACTTGAGAATAATGAATATAGCTGAAATAAACAAACAACTAAATTATTACCATGTAAAACAAGAAAAAAGACGGATCCAAAGAAAAACAGTTCAAAAGTAAGGACAGTAAGGACTAATTATAATGGTAATCATATGGCCTACAGACCTCTAAACCTATACTATAAAAATGAGGTAAAACGAAGAGACTCATTGAGGCCCAAAGCAGTCAAAGATTTGAGGCGTACAATCCAGCCAACCTCTCGTTGGGCCAAAGATTTTTTGTAATCTCCACCTCTCAACCCCAGGTAGATACTCTCAATCCCTCTTATCCGAAGAGAACCCACATCACAATCATGACATTGTTTAAAGTGACAGGGTAATGTCTTCAGGCAAGAGGGATCGGACTCAGTCCTAGCTGCGCGAATGTCCCTAACATGTTCACGTATGCGAACATGGAGCTCCCTGGAACTCAACCCAATATATATTAGAGAGCAACCACACGTGACATAGTCGATGACATTTGTGGTGCCACACGTGATGTGCTGTCCAATACTATACTCTCTAACTCCATCAGAGGATACAAAAGAGGAGCTCCTTTGGTCATTCGCGCATGCCAGGCAATGGCCACATGGAAAGCAGCTCAAAACTAGACCCCTCGTAGGAACTGGGAGGAACTCTTGAATACTTGCTTCTATGACTATATGGCACTTTTGAAGGGTATGGATGCTCACACTCTTGAGGAGATAGAGACAGAGATCGAGTCTATTCAGATCATTCTCAAAAAAGATATGACCTCTGATGCCCTTAAGAACTTGAATGACAATATTGATGTGGAATTACAAAAGTGAGCAAACGATATACAAAGTACTAAAGCCAGAAAGTTCAAACGTGATGTACGTGATAAGCAGTCTTCTAATGTTTATAGATGGCGTGGTCCCGGTGATCGATCTCGTCCACGAAATATGAACTTTTCTAATTCAAGATCTTGATCCACATCTGTTAAGTCAAACATTTCATGTGATGCTAATACTTCTTATGGGGCTCACTCCTCTACTGACCAAACCACACTCTCTACTAAAAAGATGAATACACGCCAAGCCGTTGAGAATAAAAGCAACACGGGAAGACAGCCCACTTATGGCACTCAGGGAGGATTCAGGTAATCAATTTGTCCACTCGGTCTCTCACAGACGACCAATTGGAGGTTTTAAGCAGGGGCCTGACTTTCTCTTCAACTAACCCTTTTGATTACACCATAAGAGGCGTGTTTCCAGGAAACTATTAACTGAGACAGAAGGGGAGGCACTGAGGACCATGGAAGAACTTCTCAATGAACATTCTACAACCTCTTCAGGTAGGTTCCCACCTGCCATCATGCCCAGATCTACGAGGTTCCCCCTATGTCCTTATGTCCCATGGTAGATATCTTTACCAAACTGGTATCAGAGGATCTCAAAAACCTCTCTTCACGCTCAAATTTGATAACCTGCTGCATATACAACATTGGGCCATCAAAGAGTTACAATCATTTAGGGACATTGTTATCAAACCAGCAGATAAGGGGGGGAACACTGTAATCTGGCCATGTGAAAAATATGAGAAACAGGCGTTTCGCCAACTGAGAGACATCGATACTTATACTAAACTGGCATATAATCCAGTGGCCTTCTTCTCGCCTCAGTTACAATGGATCCTGTCCAGGGCTGTTGAAGAGGGTTCGATAGTTAAGAGGGTATTGGAGGGATCAACAGTCAGGTCCCCTAAGATATCAGCCTTCTATCTTCTCCCCAAGGTCCACAAAGAAGCCCTTAACCTCGCAGGACGTCCGATCGTGTCCGGTATTAATAGTCTTTGTGATCCCATATGCCGGTTTATTGATTATTATTTAAAAGATTTAGTCGAAGTATTGCCTTCCTATGTCCATGTCACGACAGATGTCCTGTCACTAGTGATGGGCGAGCACTAAAATGCTTGGGTGCTCATTGCTCGGTTTGAGCAAATTGGAATACTCGGACAGAACAACGAGTCCAATGTAAGTCTTTGGGAAACCCGAGCATTTTTACCGTGATCCCCCCCGGGGGTCCTTTTAAAGTTTAAAAACATCAGAAAATGATGGAAAGTCTGCTCAAATGACACGGGAACATCATGGGGATTGCCCCTGGAAGCATTTCTGACTCCTAGGCCACAGCTGTAAGCAATGTTGTCAGAGTTTCACGCCATTTTTATAGGTGCACCAAAAAACATACAAAAACAAAAACAAAAGGGATTTTGCTGGGAAATATGTTAAGGTACATCCTTTCCAGGTTAATGACTTGCATATAAGGCAAAATAATTAACCCCAGACCGAAATGTTCCTCCACCATTTTTGCTATGTTGACACGCAGCATTTTTTATGTGTTTTTCAACTTTAACATTACTTTCAACCAATACTAATGTGTTCACTGGGAAATGTCATTGTAACATTTAGTAACCCTAGCTGGCCATGTGGTGTGTGACACATAAGGAGACACATCTTGTTTCATTTCTGAAGGAGGGACTCAAAGTCACAGAGCCTATTTTTAGAGGGGCATCAGGAGGCGTTAATATTCTTAAAGGGCCATTATTAAACAGTGGGTCTCCTATGCTGTTATTGCCTATTGCAGTGAGTGGCTGGGCTGCCAAGAATTACAACGCACCCCAAATACCTCTTTAACGAGAGGTACAGGAGGACCTCCTGAAAAAATGTTGCACTGAATGCAAGGTCTGTCCTGCTATCAAGTCATTTGCACCTCAATATGCCTTTGAACCCAGATACTGGAAGGCCACATGAAAACCCACTTCACAGTCTTCAGTTGGTCCTGCCATACAGTTTCCTTATGCACTGAATGCAAGGGCCACCTTGACCCAAATTTGCACGCGCCACAATCCCCCCTTGGAAGAAACATGGAGAAGGGCCTCCTAAAAAAAATGTCCCATTACAAAGGAGCAGGTCTCCTAGATTCGTAATGCCCATACACCCATGGCGGGTACATTTTTAAAAAAATATACTATGAGCATCATAGACACCCTTGCCAAAAGTTGGACTGCCTGTAGCAGCACAGAACACCTTAACCCTGGTCATCTAGTGGCGGAGAATGAGGAGACATTGATTAAGGCCTCATTAAAAACTAGGCCCAATGTAAAGGAGCAAGTCTCCTAGACTTGTAATGCCCATACACGCAGTGCATGGGCTGACATACATTTCCCCATGGGAGATACATTTTTTTGAAAATATACTATGGGCATCATAGACACCTTTGCCACAAATTGTACTGCGTGTAGCAGCACAGAATACGTTAACCCTGGTGATCTTGTGGTGTAGAATGAGGATACATAATGATAAATCATGCTGAAATCAAAGAAATAAATAAAAAATGTGAATCCACCTATGAAAGAAAATAGCAAAAGGGAGGGGTGAACACAGGTTCATAGATTTGAAGCCAGAATGTGTTCAACGAGATATGTTTGTCCCTAGCAACAGCTCAGAGACAGGGATATAAATAAAAATATAATATAATAGTATTTCGCTATTTTTATATTGGAGAGGTATACACTAGGTCATAAGAGGATGTTCCACAGATAGGATAAATGGAAAATATAAGAATAAATGGGAAGAATATACGTACATCTAATTTTTATGAGATTTCCCCCTGGGGGAGTAACATTTGTTTTGGTTTCAAATTAGTAACGGGCATCATAAAAACACCCTTGCCAAAAATGTAGTGACTTTTGCAACACGGAATACGTTCTCCCTGGTGTTCTACTGGTTGTGAATGATGAGGATAAGGAGGAGGATAACACCAAGCAGACCAAATCAGGAAGTGGATACCCATGTGTGGTTGTGAAGAGGTGCATGAGAATACATCTACGCAAAAAAGACAATAAGAATAGTCCAATGAACATAGTGGATAAGAAGAATAAAACTATTATAGTGGACACAGCCACACTCTCACATATCCACCACAATAGGGACAGAGAAAAGACGAACTGCAATGTGAACTCACAGACAAATAGCAAATACAGTCATAAGGTCAAACACCAAGTAAAAACAATTTTATTAGTATGTATATACAGACAAACATGCATAGAAAAGGGCTGGAAGATGAAAAAGGCTATATCAACCACATACAAAAAAGCCCCAGGTAGGCATGTCGCAGGGGAGTGGCAGTAAACAACAGATTATTGTGAATACTAGAGTTGAGCGACTTTTGGTTTTTTAGGGTCGCGTTTCGTTTCGTGAAACCCGACTTTTCCAAAAGTCGGGTCGAGCAAGATCGTCCGATTATAGGGAAAAGTCGGGGTCGTCCCGAAACACGAAACCCAATGTAAGTCAATGGGGAATAAAAGTCGGCAGTGAGAGGAGGACAGGAAACACACCAACAGTGCCCATTTGAATGCCAAAAGCATCAATTCTTCTTACTTAAGCTTGTCAACCTTAATTAACTTCATAATACAAGTTAGGCACTGAAAAATGGGGGTTATTTGGCTACAGACTGTGGGGGGGGGAGGGCTGGCTCCAGGTTTTCATGTGCCCTGGGCGAAAGAGCGCCCCTTTAACACATACCACAACTCATCATGCTCCGATACGGCAGATAAATAGCGGTATAGTACAATGAAAAATACCTCACTTTTTACATCTCATGACGAGGCCCATCTATTTCTCCATACAGAATCATTGGTCCCATATAATGTTTGAAACAGTATATGATGAGCTCCACATAATGCTACAGTATATGTTGGTCCCCATGGATGAAGCTCCACTGTCTTATGGGCCCAAATAATGCTCCAAACATAATGGGCCCCATTTCTAATGCTCTAGTGTATAATGGGCCCTGTAAATGCTGCTCCAGTGTCTGATGTCCACCTTTGGAATGTTCCAGTGTATGGTGGGCCCCATCTATCATTCTCAGACGGTGTTAGGCCCAGTATGGATTGCACGTGATTGCACAAAGGTGAGAAAGGGTACCGTATCCCCAGATAACATGTATGGATAGTGTACACATTCAAAATATATGTCTATACATCAGGAGGCAGGCTCAGACGGTGTTAGGCCCAGTATGGATTGCACGTGATTGCACAAAGGTTAGAAAGGGTACCGTATCCCCAGATAACATGTATGGATAGCGTACACATTCAAAATATATGTCTCAGGAGGCAGGCTAAGACGGTGTTAGGCCCAGTATGGATTGCACGTGATTGCACAAAGGTTAGAAAGGGTATCCCCAGATAACATGTATGGATAGCGTACACATTCAAAATATATGTCTCAGGAGGCAGGCTCAGACGGTGTAAGGCCCAGTATGGATTGCACGTGATTGCACAAAGGTTAGAAAGGGTACCGTATCCCCAGATAACATGTATGGATAGCGTACACATTCAAAATATATGTCTCAGGAGGCAGGCTCAGACGGTGTTAGGCCCAGTATGGATTGCACGTGATTGCACAAAGGTTAGAAAGGGTACCGTATCCCCAGATAACATGTATGGATAGCGTACACATTCAAAATATATGTCTCAGGAGGCAGGCTCAGACGGTGTTAGGCCCAGTATGGATTGCACGTGATTGCACAAAGGTTAGAAAGGGTACCGTATCCCCAGATAACATGTATGGATAGCGTACACATTCAAAATATATGTCTCAGGAGGCAGGCTCAGACGGTGTTAGGCCCAGTATGGATTGCACGTGATTGCACAAAGGTTAGAAAGGGTACCGTATCCCCAGATAACATGTATGGATAGCGTACACATTCAAAATATATGTCTCAGGAGGCAGGCTCAGACGGTGTTAGGCCCAGTATGGATTGCACGTGATTGCACAAAGGTTAGAAAGGGTACCGTATCCCCAGATAACATGTATGGATAGCGTACACATTCAAAATATATGTCTCAGGAGGCAGGCTCAGACGGTGTTAGGCCCAGTATGGATTGCACGTGATTGCACAAAGGTTAGAAAGGGTACCGTATCCCCAGATAACATGTATGGATAGCGTACACATTCAAAATATATGTCCCAGGAGGCAGGCTAAGACGGTGTTAGGCCCAGTATGGATTGCACGTGATTGCACAAAGGTTAGAAAGGGTACCGTATCCCCAGATAACATGTATGGATAGCGTACACATTCAAAATATATGTCCCAGGAGGCAGGCTAAGACGGTGTTAGGCCCAGTATGGATTGCACGTGATTGCACAAAGGTTAGAAAGGGTACCGTATCCCCGGATAACATGTATGGATAGCGTACACATTCAAAATATATGTCTCAGGAGGCAGGCTCAGACGGTGTTAGGCCCAGTATGGATTGCACGTGATTGCACAAAGGTTAGAAAGGGTACCGTATCCCCAGATAACATGTATGGATAGTGTACACATTCAAAATATATGTCTCAGGAGGCAGGCTCAGACGGTGTTAGGCCCAGTATGGATTGCACGTGATTGCACAAAGGTTAGAAAGGGTACCGTATCCCCAGATAACATGTATGGATAGCGTACACATTCAAAATATATGTCTCAGGAGGCAGGCTCAGATGGTGTTAGGCCCAGTATGGATTGCACGTGATTGCACAAAGGTTAGAAAGGGTACCGTATCCCCAGATAACATGTATGGATAGCGTACACATTCAAAATATATGTCTCAGGAGGCAGGCTCAGACGGTGTTACGCCCAGTATGGATTGCACGTGATTGCACAAAGGTTAGAAAGGGTACCGTATCCCCAGATAACATGTATGGATAGCGTACACGTTCAAAATATATGTCTCAGGAGGCAGGCTCAGACGGTGTTAGGCCCAGTATGGATTGCACGTGATTGCACAAAGGTTAGAAAGGGTACCGTATCCCCGGATAACATGTATGGATAGCGTACACATTCAAAATATATGTCTCAGGAGGCAGGCTCAGACGGTGTTAGGCACAGTATGGATTGCACGTGATTGCACAAAGGTTAGAAAGGGTCCCTTTTCCCCGGATAACATGTATGGACAGCGTACACATTCAAAATATATGTCTATACATCAGGAGGCAGGCTCAGACGGTGTCAGGCACAGTATGGATTTGACGGCCCAGATTACACAGCGGAGGAGCAGGGAGAGGTAAAGATTGCAAATGCTGGGGCCCTGCCCAAGCAAGGGGGGCCCACTCGTGGGTGTCGGTACTGGCACTGGGCCCCTCATAGTACAGCGGTGTGTCTGACGGCGGGTGTGCACCACCACCGTCAGAGACACTTGATTGCACTATGAGGGACCCTGTGCCATTGCCCGCGCCCAAGAGTCGGCCTACCCACCTGTCCAGGGCAACGGCACTCGCACGGTGTCGTGCGCTAGGTGGTGACCCCGGCCATGGGGGGGGAGGCAGCACAGTTTGGGAGTTTTAGAAAGTGGCATATGTTGATGTTGGACATTCAGCTGATGCAAAAGGCGAAATAGGTGAAGTACCAGGAAGAGGTGGACCAAAGCAAGCCATTTTTCTGTCACCCTATGTGTCATCAGGGGAAGGTGGGACAAAATCCTTGGAAACCCATGCGTGGTTCATTTTAATGAAGGTTAGATCATCCACATTTTGGGTTGACAGACGGGTCCTTTTTTCTGTCAGGATTGATCCAGCTGCACTGAAGACTTTCCGATAGCACACTTGCAGCTGGGCAAGCGAGCTCCTGTAAGGCATATTGGGCCAATTCAGGCCAGGTGTCCAGTTTAGCGGCCCAATAGTCAAAGGGGAATGACCTGTGTGGGAGAACATCGATATGGGAGGAAAAGTAGTTTGTAACCATAGTTGACAACTGCTGTCTCCTGTCACTTTCTATCGATGCAGTATTACCAGTTGTGTGAGCGGTATTTGAAAAATCAGTCCACAACATTGTCATGAAACCCCTGTCTCCAACGCCACTTCTGCTGTGTGCACCACGAACACCTCTGCCAAGCTGCCCCCGGCCCGTACGGCTCGTGTGAGAACCATCACCACTGCTGTGTGCTGGGAATGCCTCAAGCAACCGATTTACCAGAGTTGCTTGTTTATTAGCCAATATTAGGTCAAGGTTCTCCTGTGGCATGATGTTTTGTAATTTGCCTTTATAGCGTGGATCCAGGATGCTGGCCAACCAGTAGTCGTCATCGTTCATCATTTTGGCAATGCGGGGGTCCCTTTTTAGGATCCGCAAGGCATAATCTGACATGTGGGCCAATGTTCCCGGTGTCAATGATGCACTGCGAGTGCTGGGTGGAGGAGCACTTTCTGGCAAATCCACATCCCTCCAGTCACGCACAAACCCTGTACCAGACCTTGCCACGCCAACATTTTAACTTGCCCCATGAGATGCATCCTCCTCCCCTAAGTAATCATCCCCATCATCATCCTCCTCCTCCTCTTCTTCCTCCACCTCGTCCAGGAGAGGTCCCTGAGCAGACAATGGCTGAATGTCATCAAGGATTCCCTCCTCCTCTTCCTCCTCATCAACATTGGCTGCAGACGCCTGCTCCTTAAGGTGCGTCAAAGTTTGCATGAGCAGACGCATAAGTGGGATGCTCATGCTTAGGATGGCGTCGTCTGCGCTTACCAGCCGTGTGCATTCCTCAAAACACTGAAGGACTTTACAAAGGTCTTTCAGCTTCGACCACTGCACACCTGTCAACTCCATGTCTGCTCTCAAAGTGCCTGGCCGTGTATCCTCCCACAAATGCATTATGGCCTGCCTCTGCTCGCACAGCCGCTCCACCATGTGCAGTGTGGAGTTCCACCTTGTTGCAATGTCGATAATGAGGCGGTGGTTGGGAAGGTGGAGCAATCGCTGCAGCTTCTGCATACGAACGGAGTGTACAGGCGACCGGCGGATGTGCGCGCACAGTCTTCGCACCTTCTGGAGCAGGGCTGTTAACTCCGGATAATTTTTGAGGAAGCACTGCACCACCAGGTTCAAGGTGTGAGCCAAGCAAGGTATGTGGCTGAGTTTTGAAAGGGCTATGGCTGCCACAAAATTACGGCCGTTATCACTAACTACCTTGCCTGCCTCAAGATGTACACTGCCCAGCCATGACTCAGTTTGTCGCTTCAAGTACTCGGCCAGCACCTCGGCGGTGTGTCTGTCGCCCAAACACATCATCTGCAACACTGCCTGCTGACGCTTTCCACTAGCTGCTTGATAGGGGGACACATCGTGTGCAACAGTGGCAGCTGCAGATGGAGTGCTCGTACGACTGCGCTCTGTGGACGAGCTTTCGCTTCTGGAGGAGGAGGAGGAGGGTCGAACGCCTACAGCCAACTGTTTCCTATACCGTGGGCTAGGCAGCACTGTCCCACCACCGCTGTCCCCTGTGGACCCTGCATCCACCACATTAACCCAGTGCGCAGTGATGGACACGTAACGCCCCTGGCCATGCCGACTGGACCATGCATCAGTTGTGAGGTGCACCTTTCCGCTCACTGACTGCTTGAGTGCATGGACAATGCGGTCTTTCATATGATGGTGGAGGGCTGGGATGGCTTTGCGAGAGAAGAAGTGGCGACTGGGTAGGTCATAGCGTGGTACTGCATAGGCCATGAGTTCGCGGAAAGCTGTGCTTTCCACCAACCGAAAGGGCATCATCTCAAACGAGATTAGTTTGGCAATGTGAGCGTTCAAACCCAGTGTACGCGGATGAGAGACTGAGTACTTTCTTGACCTACTCATAGTGTCTGGGAGGGTGAGCTGGACTTGAGAGCTGCATATGGTGGAAGTAGCGGTGGACAGGGCGGACTGAGAGAGGGTTGATGATGGTGATGGAGTTGGTGTTCTTTCTGATGGCCTAGAATCAGTCTTTCGTTGATATAACAGTGGGATTCCCTGACTGCTGTGGTCTTGCAACGACACCTCAACATTTGCTGCTGTGCTAACCGGTGGGCTTACAGTGGGGGAAACAATGTAGCGTTGCTGACTACCTTAGTTGTGATCAGTTGCACATGTGGCACTTGAGGTTTGGTGTTGTGTCCACGCTTGCAAGTGCATGCTGGTTAAATGTCTAAGCATGCAACTGGTATTCAAATTTTTCAGATTTTTCCCTCGGCTAAAGGTCTTTGCGCACTTCTTACAGATAACCTTGGCCTGATCATGAGGATTTTGGTCAAAAAAGTGCCACACTGCACTCTTCCTACTTTGGCAGACATTTTGCGGCCTAGCACGCTTTGATCTTTTGACCCTCTGGACAAGCTGTCCAGCAACTCTTTTGATGTTTGGAACCTGTCTTTGGAGTGCTCCGGGCCTGCCAGATAACAGCTGTTGCGATGTCGATGTCTGCTGTGGATGCTCCTCATCTGAGCTATTGGAAGCAGCACCCTCTTCCCCCAATGGATGCCAATCTGGGTCAACAACTGGGTCATCCATCACCTCCTCTTCTATGTCATGTGCACCTTCCTCTGTGTCACCGTGTATGGTGGTATAGTGTGCGGGAAGGGGCACCTAAGTCTCATCAGGGTCAGAATCTGGCTCTGTACACTGCGAGGACAATGTAGTGCTCTGAGTGAATGTACCAGCAGAATCATCCATCAGCGGCTGTGCATCAGTGCACTCCATGTCAGATTCATCTTGGCCTGGGTAATTCACCATTTGACTTGATAATCCAGGCATGGTATGTGAAAACAGCTCCATGGAGTAATCAGTAGTATGGCCTGCGTCATCCTTCAATCTTGGTTGGGGTGAAGGACACAAGGAAAGGTGTGGTTCATGAACATGAGCCTCCAATGACGACTCAGTGCTTTTACTTTTTACAACTGAAGAAGAGGAGGCGATAGAGCTGGAGGCTGAGTCAGCAATGTAAGACAAAACTTTTTCCTGATGCTCTGGCTTTAAAAGCGATTTGCCAACTCCTAGAAAACTAAGCGTTCGAGGCCTTATGTAGCCAGACGATGACGCAGGGTCAGCACCTCCTGCATTCGGTCCTATTTTGCTCTTGCCACTACCATCAGATCCACCACCAACACCATCATTACCAGCTGCCAACCCCCACCCAATTCCACGGCCTCTTCCACCAGCCTTCCTCATTTTTGGTAGAAATGTAGACAAAATCCAACAAACTATATAGTAATGTAAAACAAGGTACAAGGTGTCTATAGGACAGGGGAGATTTTGAATTTCTGCAGACACTTGTGGACACTGGACACTTTTGGATTGTGTGAGGCCCACTGATATCTGAGCGCTATGTGACAGGCTCGATGGCACAGCTGTGACCAAAGTGACTAGAGGATAAGGGAGATTTTGAATCTCTGCACACACTTTTGGACACTGGATGGACACTTTTGGATTGTGTGAGGCCCACTGATATCTGAGCGCTATGTGACAGGCTCGATGGCACAGCTGTGACCAAAGTGACTAGAGGATAAGGGAGATTTTGAATCTCTGCACACACTTTTGGACACTGGATGGACACTTTTGGATTGTGTGAGGCCCACTGATATCTGAGCGCTATGTGACAGGCTCGATGGCACAGCTGTGACCAAAGTGACTAGAGGATAAGGGAGATTTTGAATCTCTGCACACACTTTTGGACACTGGATGGACACTTTTGGATTGTGTGAGGCCCACTGATATCTGAGCGCTATGTGACAGGCTCGATGGCACAGCTGTGACTAAAGTGACTAGAGGATAAGGGAGATTTTGAATCTCTGCACACACTTTTGGACACTGGATGGACACTTTTGGATTGTGTGAGGCCCACTGATATCTGAGAGCTATGTGACAGGCTCGATGGCACAGCTGTGACCAAAGTGACTAGAGGATAAGGGAGATTTTGAATCTCTGCACACACTTTTGAACACTGGATGGACACTTTTGGATTGTGTGAGACCCACTGATATCTGAGCGCTATGTGACAGGCTCGATGGCACAGCTGTGACCAAAGTGACTAGAGGATAAGGGAGATTTTGAATCTCTGCACACACTTTTGGACACTGGACACTTTTGGATTGTGTGAGGCCCACTGATATCTGAGCACTATGTGACAGGCTCGATGGCACAGCTGTGACCAAAGTGACTAGAGGATAAGGGAGATTTTGAATCTCTGCACACACTTTTGGACACTGGACACTTTTGGATTGTGTGAGGCCCACTGATATCTGAGCGCTATGTGACAGGCTCGATGGCACAGCTGTGACCAAAGTGACTAGAGGATAAGGGAGATTTTGAATCTCTGCACACACTTTTGGACACTGGATGGACACTTTTGGATTGTGTGAGGCCCTCTGATATCTGAGCGCTATGTGACAGGCTCGATGGCACAGCTGTGACCAAAGTGACTAGAGGATAAGGGAGATTTTGAATCTCTGCACACACTTTTGGACACTGGACACTTTTGGATTGTGTGAGGCCCACTGATATCTGAGCGCTATGTGACAGGCTCGATGGCACAGCTGTGACCAAAGTGACTAGAGGATAAGGGAGATTTTGAATCTCTGCACACACTTTTGGACACTGGACACTTTTGGATTGTGTGAGGCCCACTGATATCTGAGCGCTATGTGACAGGCTCGATGGCACAGCTGTGACCAAAGTGACTAGAGGATAAGGGAGATTTTGAATCTCTGCACACACTTTTGGACACTGGATGGACACTTTTGGATTGTGTGAGGCCCACTGATATCTGAGCGCTATGTGACAGGCTCGATGGCACAGCTGTGACCTAAGTGACTAGAGGATAAGGGAGATTTTGAATCTCTGCACACACTTTTGGACACTGGATGGACACTTTTGGATTGTGTGAGGCCCACTGATATCTGAGCGCTATGTGACAGGCTCGATGGCACAGCTGTGACCAAAGTGACTAGAGGATAAGGGAGATTTTGAATCTCTGCACACACTTTTGGACACTGGACACTTTTGGATTGTGTGAGGCCCACTGATATCTGAGCGCTATGTGACAGGCTCGATGGCACAGCTGTGACCAAAGTGACTAGAGGATAAGGGAGATTTTGAATCTCTGCACACACTTTTGGACACTGGATGGACACTTTTGGATTGTGTGAGGCCCACTGATATCTGAGCGCTATGTGACAGGCTTGATGGCACAGCTGTGACCAAAGTGACTAGAGGATAAGGGAGATTTTGAATCTCTGCACACACTTTTGGACACTGGATGGACACTTTTGGATTGTGTGAGGCCCAATGAATATCTGAGCGCTATGTGACAGGCTCGATGGCACAGCTGTGACAAAAGTGACTAGAGGATAAGGGAGATTGGATTGCTTTTAAAAAAGCAGTTTGCGGAGCAGTGGGTAAACAGCAATGCAGGAATGTCAGGAAGCCTTAGAAGGCAGCCCAACAACCAACACCACTGATACACCACTATATAGCCTCCCCTTGCACTACACACACAGTGACTGGTGTGTTATGCAGGCCAAATTGCTAGCAGCAGAAGCAGTTTTTTTTTCTTCTCAGCAGGACAAAAAAAAAAATTGGGATTGCTTTTAAAAAAGCAGTTTGCGGAGCAGTGGGTAAACAGCAATGCAGGAATGTCAGGAATCCTTAGAAGGCAGCCCAACAACCACCACCACTGATACACCACTATATAGCCTCCCCTTGCACTGCACACTCAGTGACTGGTGTGTTGTGCAGGCCAAATCGCTAGCAGCAGAAGCAGTTTTTTTGTCTTCTTCCCTGCCTAACGCTCTCCCTACAGAATCAGCAGCAACCTCTCCCTATACTAAGATCGGCAGAAGTAAGATGGCGGTCGGCGTGCATGCCCTTTTATACCCCCTGTGACGCCCACCAAAGCAAGCCAATCACTTGCATGCCCTTCTGAAAGATGGTGGTGACCCGTGCCTATGTCATCACGTTGCCCACAGTGTCCGTGGATCCTGATTGGCTGAAAAAGAGCGCAAAACAAACTTTTGTAACGCGACTTTGGCGCGTAAGTCGCCGACCTCGTGGCCGACCTCATCCTAGGGTTGGGTTTCGTTTCATGAAACCCGACTTTGCCAAAAGTCGGCGACTTTTGAATTTTTTCGACCCGTTTCGCTCAACTCTAGTGAATACATCAATCACTCATGATATTGTGCCAACAAGTCATAAATACAAGGTACCCATGCAGGCAAACTTGCCATATCCCCCTGGTGAAGGCACGCCGAAACGCGCGTTGGGGTTGGTAGGTCGGTCCAGGAGGGTTGCTCTTTTGCCCAGAAGGTACCTGTATACTTTTATGCTTTGATTAATATTGGTGGTATTCACCTCTTGCATGGATGTGACTCTGCTTTGGATATGGCAAGTTTGCCTGCATGGGTACCTTGTATTTATGACTTGTTGGCACAATATCATGAGTGATTGATGTATTCACAATAATCTGTTGTTTACTGCCACTCCCCTGCGACATGCCTACCTGGGGCTTTTTTGTATGTGGTTGATATAGCCTTTTTTCATCTTCCAGCCCTTTTCTATGCATGTTTGTCTGTATATACTTTTTATACATACTAATAAAATTGTTTTTACTTGGTGTTTGACCTTATGACTGTATTTGCTATTTGTCTGTGCGCAAAAAAGACAATGTAGTTGAGGTTATGTTTCGTTGTTTTCATTCAATGGTGTACAGAAGTCATTCTCAATCCAACCCTGGTTCATTTTTATAAGAGTCAGCCTGTCAGAATTGTCAGTTGATAGGCGGATGCGCTTATCTGTTATAATTCCACCAGCGGCACTAAATCCGCTCTGACAGAACACTAGCAGCAGGGCAGGCCAGTACCTCCAAAGCGTAGCCAGTTAATGCCACGTGTCCAGCTTGGATACCCAATAATTAAAAGGCACAGAGGAATCCCGGAGAACGTTTGTACGATCTGCAAGGTACTCCCTCACCATCTTCCCAAACATTGCATTTCTTGTGCCAGCACCCCTTGCC
Source organism: Dendrobates tinctorius (assembly GCF_039654945.1). Classification (NCBI taxonomy): domain Eukaryota; kingdom Metazoa; phylum Chordata; class Amphibia; order Anura; family Dendrobatidae; genus Dendrobates; species Dendrobates tinctorius. Next base: position 11,533,649 of record NW_027361876.1, read on the forward strand.
TCTATTGTGGCACGATGGGAGGGTCTGAGAAAACTGTCCCAGAACTTTGCCATTGTTCCCCTGCCTGAGCTGGATTGTACTTCGGTCTCTCTCGCTTGGACTCCTTGGCTGTACAACAAAGTCTGACGTTTGCTGCCAGCGTTCTCACATGGGAATTTTTTCAGTAATTACGCTACAAGGGCCCTCTGGTACAACAACATTTTTGTACACCTGTCTGCCTCTGGAAGAAGAGATTGAAAGTTCTCCTTGTAGCATGGGTCTAGAAGAGTCACCAACCAGTAATGATTGTCACCGAAAAATTTTATAATGTGAGGGTCACGGGAAATGCAGCACAACATAAAGTCAGCCATGCATGCCAGACTGGTAACAGGCAAGACTTCCGTGTCCTCACCAACAGGATGACTGACCATGCTGTCCTCCTCCTTCTCATTCTCATCCCTGTCCTCAGGCCATCCCTGTTGAACAGACAGTATGACAGCTGTGCTTGTAGTACCATCTATAGGGCATGAAAGTAGCTCCTGTTCTTCCTCCTCCTCCTCATTTTCTACCAATCTACGTTGCGACGACATGAGGCTGGGCTGAGTGTAATCACCCTGTATGGTTCCTCGCTCCATGTCCTCGTGCTCTGCCTGAAATGAATCATCATTAATTGTGAGTAGAGAGGTTTTCAGAATGCTGGGAAGCGGGATGGTGATGCTAATTATGGTGTCAACGCCGCTCACCATCTTGGTGCAGTCCTCAAAGTTCTGGAGGATGGCACATATGTCTGACATCCATGTCCACTCCTGAGGTCTTATATGTGGAGTCTGAACTAACTGAATATCGACGACCTTGTTGACGCTGGTAGTCAACAACTGCCCTCTTCTGCTCACAAATCCTTTCCAACATATGCAGTGTAGAGTTCCAACGCGTGGGGACATCACACACCAGTGTGAGCCAGAAGCTGTAAACACTGCTGAAGCACAACAAGGGCAGCTGTAGCTGACTTTCTAAAATGGGCAGACAGATGGCGTACTTTCACTAGCAGATCCAGCAGCTCCAGGTAGCTTTTGAGAAAATGTTGAACCACGAGGTTAAGCACATGGGCCAGGCAAGGTACGTGTGTGAGCTCACCAGATTCCAGCCATTGTCACACACGACCATGCCTGGCTTTAGGTTCAGCGGTGTCATCCAAATATCTGACTGTTCTTTCATCGATGTCCACAACTCTTCCGCATTGTGCGGTTTGTCACCTATGCAAATTAGCTTCAGCACCGCCTGTTGCCGCTTGGCTGAGGCAGTGCTGCAGTGCTTCCAGCTTCTGACTGATGTGTTCATTTCAGAGATGGAGGAGAAGGAGGAGGAGGTGCAGGAGCTGTAGACAGTGGGGGCAACCCTGATTGATGTAGGGCCCGCAATCCTCGGCATGGGGAGGATGTGTTCCATCCCAAGGTCCGACTGGGTCTCGACTTCCACTATGTTAATCCAGTGTGCTGTCAGTGAGATATACCGTCCCTGCCCACATGCACTTGTCCACGTGTTCGTGGTTAGGTGGACTTTCCCTGTAACAGCATTGTTGAGGGCACGGGTAAATGTTGTGGGACACATGCTGGTGTAATGACGGTATGGCTCAACGGGAGAAATAGTGGCGACTGGGGACCAAGTACCTTGGGACGGCCGCCGCCATCGGGTTGCGGAAAGTTTCCGTCTCAATGAGCCTAAAAGACAACATTTCGAATGCAAGCAGATGAGAAATGTGCAAATTAAGTATTGTGGCCTGTGGGGCATTAGCTGGGTATTTCCGCTTGCGTTCCAATGACTGGGGTATAGACAACTGAAGGCTGGGCTGGGACAAGGATGTCGACGGGCTTGATGATGGTGCTGGTTGACTGTGGGCAACAACAGTGCAGGGCCCAAGGCATCTTCACAGGCACGGTGAACTGGGGATCGGCTTGTACGCAAAACAGTGGAAGAAGCAGTGTTGTCACCTGCAGACAGTGTTCCTGGAGCCTGGGGTTCGGTCCACAAAGTCGGGTGCTTTGCTACCATGTGCCTAATCATGCTGGTGGTGTTCAGGCTGGTAGTTTTGCTACCCCTGCTGATGAGGGCATGGCAAGTGCTGCAAATGGCCTTTTTGGGGTTATCGGCAGAGTCTTTAAAAAATAACCAGACTCCGAAAGATCTAACAGTTGGAATGACAACTTCCGTCCTGCTGGTGTTACGGGGAACGGATGCACGCCTTATGTCTGCTGCCACCACACTGCTTCTTTCTGCCTGTTGGGGTGATATGCCTCCTTCCCCATGTGTGCTGCTGTCCTCGCTCTGCATGTCCTCCTGCCAGGTTGGTCAGTCACTATCAGCCATCAGCGGTGGATACCGCGATAGACCAGGTCAGCAGCACTCACTCCTCAACGGAGACTTACTAGCCTCACAGTACGCTACTCACTAGGATGGTGTCTACTCTAAGTGACACTACGTACAGGAGGAAATTCAACAGGCTCAGGGGGAATAATAGCATTTAAATCCCATCCCTAGGACCTATCCACTATAGCAGTCGGTATACTGATGAAGGTCGAGTTAGACCGAAACGTCTGTTATTTGTACCACTGACTACTCAATAAAATCTTTACTAATCAGCAAACAAAGTTGAGTGCCAGGTTTTGTTTATTCACTTTATTGGGTCAGTCACTATGTCATCCACCACCTCGTCTTCCACATCCGCACCGTGCTCCTCCTCCTGACTTTCCAGCAATTGTGTCTCATCATCGTCCACCTCTTGTGACCATGGCTGCTCAAAGATTTGTGCTTCGCTACATGGAATGTCATCTTGCCCCGCTTCAAGTGGAGCGGGCGAGAGGCGCGAATCTCCAAATGGAAAACTGAACAGCTCTTCGGAGTGTCCGAGTGTGGGATCAGTTGTCTCAGGACACTCGGCATGGTGGGAGGAAGGAGGATCAGGGTGAGTAATATCCGATCCACACTCACTCTTCCAGACTTGACCATGTGGAAGACATGGTGGTGGTGATGGCTAAGTGACTGGAAGCTTTATCCGCTATCCAACCAACAACCATTTCACACTGCTCTGGCTTCAATAGTGGTGTGCTGCGGTACCCTAGAAACTGGGACAGGAAGGTTGAGCGTGAACATGTGGGTCTTTGCTGTGGCCCACTTTCAGCTTGTCCACGACTTCTTCCACTGCATGCAGCATTAGCATCACAGATACACCAGGCCTCAGTCTGAGATAGCAGACTCAATAAATTTTTTTTGGTATGTTTTTTGTTAATTTTTGAAAACAGTAAAAAATGAGTAGAACAAGGCTAGCAGACAGAACTATGCAATGTATGCCTGCGAAGAAAAGATTTTTCCACCACAGATACCCCAGGCCTCAGCCTGAGATAACAGACTGTATATATATTTTTTTTTATTTCTTGGATAAAAAAGACTGCTGGACATAACGAGAGTGACAGACTGCCCAAAAAAGGGAAGTTAGGCCTAAAATGCCTCAATTTTTGTAACACGGATGTATGAGGCATGTCACAGATAGACCCCACTGTAAAATGTGGCTTGTTTTTTAAAAAAAATGCAACATACGGTAGTGCTGTATATAAGTACTGTGACACCCAGGACAAAAAAAGAAAACTGCCATACACTGGCCAAACTTTGAGCACACACGGAGATACCACTATGACAAATGTGTTTTTTTTTGGGCTAAATAGTGCTGTATATAAGTACAGTTTTACCCAGGACAAAAAAAAGGAAAACCGGCCTAAACTGGCTAAACTTTGAGCACGCACAGATATCAGCTCACACGGCGATGCCACTACGACAAATGTGTGCCCTTTTTTTTTTTTTTTTTTGGGCTAACTAGTGCTGTATTATCAGTACTGTGACACCCAGGACAAAAAAAGGAAAACCGGCCTAAACTGGCCAAACTTTGAGCATGCACAAATATCAGCTGGCATGGCGATACCACTATGACAAATGAGTTTTTTTGCTAAATAGTGCTGTATATAAGTACAGTTTCACCCAGGACAAAAAAAAAAACCGCCGTAAACTGGCCAAACTTTGAGCACACACAGATATGAGCAGCCACGGAGATACCACTACGACAAATGTGTGGCCTGTATTTTTTTGGGGGGATAAATACTGCTGTATTTAACTACATGTGACAGCCAGGGCAAAAAAATGCCGTAAACTGGCCAAACTTTGCGCATGCACAGATATGAGCTGGCATGGAGATACCACACCAAAAAATGTGTGGCGTGTATTCCAATTACACCTGGGGCTAGCTATATACGGCTAACATATCCTACAGGTAGCAACAGCAGCACCAGAACACAGGAAGGGAATGGACCCTCTTGATGTACGCAATGATCTATATATACACATACAGTGCCTGCAGGCCTTGCACTGATGTCTATAGAGCGACGTACACTACCCTGCCTACCTAACACTGCAACCTATATACTCTGGAATTAGTCCTTAGAAGAACTGTTGCTTTAGCTGGATGTGAGTAGTTTAGGATGTTAGACCCCACACTAACTTATAAATCCCCAATTCTGACCCTATATCAGCAGCTATCCCTACACTATCTCAATCTGGAGCTGAATGCGCCGAGCAGGGCGGTGCCCGGTCTCTTATACCCCTGATGATGCTGTGCGGCCAGCCAATCACTGCACGACCACATCAAAGATGGCTGCGGCGTTTCATTGCCTGGCAGACAATCCCTGCAGCGTGATTGGGTCTCTAAAGTCCACCAAAAATGCTGGGTGGAGACCCGAGTTCCCGCCTAGTAATCCCAGAAATGCCCGGTGCTTGCCAAGTACACAGAGTACCATGATACTTGGGCGAGTAACGAGTAGTGACGAGGACGTTCGCTCATCACTACCTGTCACGTGTTGATGGCGTTTCTGTGGACGATGGTGTCCTTCTGGTCACTGCGATGTACAAACTTTATACACTTGCATTGAGCACAGTCACTGTCTTGATGCGGTTCGTCTCTTCCTTGGGACCTCCGACTTGGACAGCTCCTTATGTGAATTCATCCTCAAGCTGCTGTGTTTTGTCCTAACCCACAACTTTTTTGCATTTAAGGACATTTTTTACCTACAGAAGCACGGCACAGCCATGGGCGCAGCCTGTGCACCTTTGTACGCTAATCTCTTTTTAGGTGCCTAGGAGAGATCCATCTTTGGCGATGTGGGCACACGGGCCGTTGACCATGTGCTGTGCTGGCTTAGATATATAGATGACATCTTTATGATGTGGGGAGGGACAGCACAGCAGCTCGAGGTTTTTATGGATCAGCTGAGTTGCAATCCAGTTAACATTAGGTTGAAATACCAATATGATCTTCATAAAATTGACTTTCTGGACATGACCTTACAAATTGATGGTACCAGAGGGATTCAGACAGATGTCTTTGGAAAGTCAACAGCTGTTAACGCCATGCTTCATGCTGAGTCCACATATAATCCAGCAACCAATAGGGCTGTCCCGGTCGGAGAGTTCCAAAGAATGAGAGTAATCTGCTTTACTGATGAGAAGTTCCATTCTCAAGCAGCTGATTTAGCAACTCGATTTGAGTACCGTGGTTATAGCCTCTGATGCATCAGACGTGGCTATGACAGGGCCAGAAGGACACCACTGTTGTGAACTCATTTTCTGGTCTGCCTCTGGTTTCTGGCAAGGGAGCTGGTTGTGCTGACAGAGGAGTTGTGAGTTCTCTTTCCGAGCTCCCTCTGGTGGTGGCAGGAGGTAATGAAGCTGATCTAATTAACAGAGACCTGCCACCTGATAATAAGGATGAGGATTGGACATCTGAAGTCTCAGAATGGATTTAAGACAGCCGACTCCCTATTCCCATGCTGGTGATTTTTTTCCTGCCTCCTGAGGTCTTAGTTTCCAGCTCAGTTCCTGCCTTCTCAAGCTAAGTTGTTGCCTGCTTATGTTCACATCTGATTTGGTTTGGTCTATTCAGTTTTTTGCGTGGTCAGCCAGCCCCAGCTGGGGCTGTGCTGAATTTCCACTCTTATGTCATTGTATGTGCTAGTTTGCTTTTTGTCCCTTTTTAGATTGGCCTCTTTTGCTTTGTTCTCAGAATATGCCAGAGTGCTAATATAGTGGGAGAAGTCTAGTGACTTCAGGGTATTTTTTGCTATCAGAAGTGTTGGACATTTTTGCAGGGTTTTTTGGCATGATTGCAGACAGTATCTTTCCTTTCCTGTCCTTTCTAGTTAGTGTGGGCCCCATCGTTTGCTCAGCCTATTTTCCTACCTGTGTTTGTGCTTTCATCTTGTCTCTCGGTCAATACATGTGTGGGGGCTGTCTATTCCTTGGGGGTCTGCTCTGGGGCAGTTTAGACTTCCCCTTTTCTTGCTTTAGGCTTATTTAGTCCTCTGGCTGTGACGAGGCATCTAGAATCATCGTAGGTACGCTCCACGGCTGCTGTTAGTTGTGTGGTTAGGATCAGGGGTCTACAGTCCACGTAGTTACCAACCTCTCTGGTTTTCTGTGACTTAGCTTGGATTTGTTTTCCTCCTCGGTCACCCTTTCATAACACACCACGCAATGATCTTTTGTACTCCCATAATATTGGAAGTGGCAAATCTTTGGAGGAGAATAGGGTTAGATTTATTACAACATATAGCCATGAATGGGCGAATGTGAGAGACATCTTGAACAAGCATTGGTCTATTTTGACCACTTAGCCCTTCCTGAAATTGGTGTTAGGTGATACAGCATCTATAATGGCCAAAAGATCTCCAATCCTGGCCAATTTGTTGGTCAGGAGTCATTATATCCCTACAATTAAGAATCCATTTGCTACGAGGGGTCCTGTTTTGGGCTGCTTTCCGTGTGGCCATTGCCTGGCATGCGCGAATGTCCAACGGAGCTTCTCTTTTGTATCCTCTGATGTAGTCAGAGAGTATAGTATCGGACAGCACATCACGTGTGGCACCATGAATGTCATCTACTATGCCACGTGTGGTTGCTCTCTGATATATATTGAGTTGACTTCCAGGGAGATCCGTGTTTGTGTACGTGAACTTGCTAGGGACATTCGCGCAGCTAGGACTGAGTCCGATCCCTCTTGCCTGAAGACGTTACCCCATCACTTTAAACAATGTAATGATTGTGATGTGGGTTCTCTTCGGATAAGAGGGATTGAGAGCATCCACGTGGGGTTGAGAGGTGGAGATTGCAAAAAATCTTTGGCCAAACGAGAAGCGGGCTGGATTGTATGCCTTAATACTTTGACACTTTTGGGCCTCAATGAGTCTCTTTGTTTTTCCTCATTTTTATAGTATAGGTTTGGAGGTCTGTAGTGGTCTCCTGTGATTACCATTATAATTAGTCCTTACTGTCCTTACTTTTGGACTGTTTTTCTTTGGATCCGTCTTTTTTTTTACATGGTTTTAATTTTGTCATTTGTTTATTTCAGCTATATTCATTATTTCCAAGTCTGCATTGACCCATTTACCTCATAGCTTCAATCACGGGATCTATGTTACCATCTTTGGAATTTGGAAGATGTCACCGTTCTATCGCAATTTTTGTATTATGCTGCTGGATTTAATATATTCTGTGCCCCGTATGTTTATTATTGCTAAGTCTGTGTGATTTATACTTTATTGTACTTTGGTTGTATTTATACGGGGGTACTATCTATTTTGGGGCATTACTAATATTTCTCTTTGATGGTGTGCCACAATTGCCATCTGGTACTTGTTACCGCAGGCAGTGCGCATGCAGTATGTGTGTCTGTCAGGTTCCTGCATCGGAGCGACATCTTTTTTTATCTCCCGCATGTGACCGGGGCTTCCGGAACTTTGTCTCGCCCCCTGCTCGCATGTGCAGTGATGTATTGACGCCAGATCTCATGAAGGACCTGGCATTCACCCTGCGCATGCGCTGAGGGAGCTGCCTTCATTGGTCGATGAGAATACATGTGACCGGATCACGTGTGTGACTGGCCACCAATGGTATTTGAAGTTCCTTGCGACAATTTTACTCACATCCCCTTGAGAAAGAAGTCATACTAGAAGAGAAACGCACGTCGGGGGTCTCTCTCGGATCCAAACCCGGTGTCCCATGCCTGCTCTTCTTATCGGTAAGCGCTGCCCCTTTTTTTTGGGGGGGTGATTCATCAATGCTATGTCTGCTGTGATACTACATGGGAGCAGCTCTCTGCCTAGGCACTTTAACCCCTTAACGACTGCCGATATGCCTTTTAACGGCAGTCATTAAGGGTACATAAACCACAGCGCCCTTAATTAACGGCGCTGTGATTTAAGTGAATAGCGCCCCCCAGTTTCGGATTTTCTCCGGGGTCTCGGCTGCAGGGGGTAGCCGAGACCCCAGAGAACATGAATCGGGTCAGATTTTACCAACCCCGTTTTTGCGATCGCCGTTATTAACCCTAACGGCGACCGCAAAAAAAAAAAGCAATTTTCAATTAAATTTCTCTCTCCTCTAATGTGATCGCACATCAGAGGAGAGAGAAATAAGGTCCCCGATCCCCCCTTATATTCACCGATGGTCCTCGGTCCCCTCCGGTGGTCCTGGGCTCCGTCCCGGGCTCCGGTGGGCGCCGCCATCTTGGAAAATGGCGGGCAGCTCATGCGCAGTGCGCCCGCCTGGAATCTGCCAAATGGCAGATTCCATACATTTATTTTGATCACTGTGATAAAGTATCACAGTGATCAAAATAAAAAAAAGTAAAAAAAACGCACACATACACACTAATACATAATTAAAAAAAAAAAAATTCAAATTTTTCATTAGGGCTAGGGTTAGGTTTAAAATTAGGGTTAGGGCTAGGGTTAGAATTAGGGTGTGTGCACACGCTGTGGATTCTGCTGCGGATCCGCAGCAGATTTTGTCCTGCGGATCCGCAGCAGTTTCTGCTGCGGTGTGCAGTACCATTCTAATCTATCTAAAATGAAATCCGCAGTGCACATGCTGCGGATTTTTCCACGTGGATTTGCTGTGGCATCAAATCCGCAGCATGTCAATTCTTTGTGCGGATTCTGCTGCGGTTTGACACCTGCTCAATCACAGGGTGTCAAACCGCAGGGGAAATCAGCAGGCAAAACTGCAGAAAAGCTGCAGATAATCCTCAGGTCTTTTCACCTGCGGATTTACCTGCTGTTTTTCTCAAATCCGCGGGGAAAAATCTGCAGAGCATTACGCAGCGTGTGCACACACCCTTAGGGCTAGGGTGTGTGCACACACTGTGGATTCTGCTGTGGATTTTTCCGCGTAGATTTGGCTAAATCCGCAGGTAAATCCGCAGGTCAAATAACCTGCATATTACCTGAGGATTGCAGATTAGCCTGCATTTTTACCCTGCAGTTTGACACCTGTAATGGAGCAGGTGTCAAACCGCTGCGAATTCTGCATAAAGAAGTGACATGTGGCGGATGTCAAACCACAGCAAATCTGCACAGAAAAATCCGCAGCGTGTGCATTGCATTTTTCATTTTCCATAGAAAATGAAGGCACTGTACAACGCAGCAGAAACTGCTGCGGATCCGCAGGGCCAAATCCGCTGCGGATTCGCAGCAGAATCCGCAACGTGTGCACAGACCCTTAGAATTAGGGTTAGGGTAAGGCTAGTTTCACACTAGCGTATGCCCGAGGTGCGGAGGGCTGCAGACTTTCTCTGTGCAGCTCCGTCCACGGCCGCAGCTCCTCCCGTCAGCTCCGCCTACCTCGGCATGCGTGCCCTATCTTTTGCATTGTGTATGCAGGCCGTGCCGATGTATGCGGATGCCTGCGCATGTGTCGTTTTGACGGTGCGGCGACCACACCAAAATGCAACATGTTGTTTTTGACACGGGTCGCCACAACGTCAAAATGACTCATGCGGAGGCATCCGCATACATCGGCATAGCCTGCATACCTAATGCAAAAGATAGGGTACGCATGCCGAAGTAGGCGGAGCTTATGGGAGGAGGTGCAGCTGTAGGCGGAGCTGCAGAGAGTCTGCAGCCCTCCGCACCTCGCCCGTACGCTAGTGTGAAACTAGCCTTAGAATGATTTTTTATTTTAACGGCTCTGCGTTTATAAACTTCTGTGAAGCACTTGGGGGTTCAAAGTGCTCACCACACATCTAGATAAGCTCCTTGGGGGATCTAGTTTCCAAAATGGGGTCACTTGTGGGGGGTTTCTACTGTTTAGGCACATCAGAGGCTCTGCAAACACAACATGACGCCCCTAGAACATTCCATCAAAGTCTGCATTCCAAAATGGCGCTCCTTCCCTTCCAGGCTCTCCCATGCGCCCAAACAGTGGTCCCCCCCACATATGGGGTATCAACGTACCCAGGACAAATTTCACAACTACTTATGTGGTCCAATTTCTCCTGTTACCCTTGGGAAAATAAAAAATAGCAGGCTAAATAATCATTTTTGAGGAAAAAAAATGATTTTTTATTTTCACGGCTCTGCGTTTATAAACTTCTGTGAAGCACTTGGGCATTCAAAATGCTCACCACACATCTAGATAAGCTCCTTGGGGGATCTAGTTTCCAAAATGGGGTCACTTGTGGGGGGTTTCTACTGTTTAGGCACATCAGGGGCTCTGCAAACGCAACATGACGCCCCCAGAACACTCCATCAAAGTCTGCATTCAAAATGGCGCTCCTTCCCTTCCAGGCTCTCCCATGCGCCCAAACAGTGGTTTCCCCCCACATATGGGGTATCTGCGTACTCGGGACAAATTGCACAACAACTTTTGTGGTCCAATTTCTCCTGTTACCCTAAGGAAAATAAAAAATAGTGGGCTAAGAAATCATTTTTGAGAAAAAGAAAATTATTTTTTATTTTCACTGCTCTGCGTTATAAACTTCTGTGAAGCACTTGGGGGTTCAAAGTGCTCATCACACATCTAGATAAGTTCCTTATGGGGTCTAGTTTCCAATATGGGGTCACTTGTGGGGGGTTTCCAATGTTCAGGCACATCAGGGCATCTCCAAACGCGACATGGTGTCCAATCTTAATTCCAGCCAATTCTGCATTGAAAAAGTCAAACGGTGCTCCTTCCCTTCTGAGCTCTACCGTGTGCCCAAAGAGTGGTTTACTCCTACATATGGGGTATGGGCGTACTCAGGACAAATTGCACAACAACTTTAGGGGTCTAATTTCTCCTGTTATCCTTGTAAAAATAAAAAATTTGGGGGCAAAAAAATCATTTTTGTGGGAAAAAAAGGATTTTTTATTTTCACGGCTCTACGTTATAAACTTCTGTGAAGCACTTGGAGGTTCAACGTGCTCACCACACATCTAGATAAGTTCCTTAAGGGGTCTAGTTTCCAAAATGGGGTTACTTGTGGGGTGTTTCCACTGTTTAGGCACATCAGAGGCTCTCTAAACACAATATGGCGTCAGATCTCAAATCCAGCCAAATCTGCGTTGAAAAAGTCAAACGGCGCTCCTTCCTTTCCAATCCCTGCCGTGCGCCCAAAAAGTGGTTTACCCCCAGATATGGAGTATCAGTATACTCAGGACAAATTGCACAACAACTTTTGGGGTCCAATTCCTCTAGCTACCCTTGGTAAAATAAAAAATTGGGAGCAAAAAGATCATTTTTGTGAAAAAAAAAAGAATTTTTATTTTTACGGCTCTTCGTTTATAAACTTCTGTGAAGCACTTGGGGGATACAAGTGCTCACCACACATCCAGATAAGTTCCTTAGGGGGTCTAGTTTCCAAAATAGGGTCACTAGTGGGGAGTTTCCACTGTTTAGGCACATCAGAGGCTCTCTAAATGCAACATGGCGTCAGATCTCAAATCCAGCCAATTCTGCGTTGAAAAAGTCAAACGGCGCTCCTTCCGTTCCAATCCCTGCCGTGCAGCCAAAAAGTGGTTTACCCCCACATATGTGGTATCAGCGTATTCAGGAGAAATTGCACAACAAATTTTTTGGTTCATTTTCTTTTCTAACACTTGTGAAAATAAAAAAAATTTGTTCTAAATTAATTTCTTTGCAAAAAAAAGTTAAATGTTAATTTTTTCCTTCCACATTGCTTCAGTTCCTGTGAAGAACGAAAAGGGTTAATAAACTTCTTGAATGTAGTTTTGAGCACCTTGAGGGGTCCAGTTTTTAGAATGGTGTCACTTTTGGGTATTTTCTGCCATGTACACCCCTTAAAATGACTTTAAATATGATGTGGTCCCTAAAAAAAATGGTTTTGTAAATTTTGATGTAAAAATGAGAAATCGCTGCCCAACTTTTAACCCTTATAACTTCCTAACAAAAAAAAAATTTGTTTCCAAAATTGTGCTGATGTAAAGTAGACATGTGGGAAATGTTACTTATTAAGAAATTTGCATGACACATCTCTCTGATTTAAGGGCATAAAAATTTAAATTTTGAAAATTGCAAAATTTTAACAATTTTTGCCATATTTTGTTTTTTTCATAAATAAACGCAAGACATATCGAAGAAATTTTACCACTAACATGAAGAATATGTGACGAAAAAATAATCTCAGAATCAGCAGGATCTGTAAAAGCGTTCCAGAGTTATAGCCTCATAAAGAGACAGTGGTCAGAATTGTAAAAATTGGCCCGGTCATTAGCTGCAAAATGGCTCTGTCACTAAGGGGTTAATATATACGTAGTTGGCAGGGGACATTGTGGTTTCTTCCTTCAGTCGGTCCTTTTTGTATCTTGTACTATCTTTATATGCACTTTATTGGTATTGTTATGACCTTTTTGATATGACATTAATAAAATTTTGCAATATACATATGTGCTCCTTTTCCTCCTTTTTCCATATTTTGCATGGAGTTTTTTTTTTCCAGTTTCTGGATTGTTTTGCACTATTTAGTGCTCTAGCCTCTGTGACTAACATGCTACCTGGTATTGTTATTATAATCTCTACAGTGGCAGCAACATTCCAGACACTACAACATGTCAGCATTTGGCCAACCAATTTATAGGGAAAGTCTGGCCCTGAAACATCACACAGTCAGTGTCAGAAACACAGTACTTTTCATGCAGACCCAGACCAATTATTGAATTCTACTCATTTTGGTGCTTTTGGCAAAACTTTCCCAGTGCTAGGCAAGTTGGGTCCAAGGCCTAATGCATGAAGATAAGCAACTACATCCTACAAAAAAGTGCAGCAATAAAACACCTACCTTAGCATTTACAAAGATTGAAAAGTGCATATGTGATGCCCTAAGGAGTACGGTCGCCACAGTGGCATTACCTCCCTCCTAGGGAGTGTGATGTCATGCTTGGAAGCAATGAAGGGTCTCTCTATCAGGTAAATCCAGCACACAACCCAGTTCCCACTCCAGGCCAGCAGAGGGAGCTCTGAATCAAACTGCTGAGGAGCTGCTCTCTGTGGCCGGGAAAGGGAAGTTAGTCAGATCGTGCAGAGAGGGGGAAGAGTGTGGACGTGGAGAGACGAGCTGGGAAGGATTGAGCTGAAGTCAAGCTCACTCCCAGCTGAAGCGCATTGACCGGACCCCGGCGTCCGAGGCTGTATGGATACTAATGATCCTTCAGCAGAAACCGGAGGAACAAGAGGCTGTAAATGCTCTGTTCCCACCTAAGACTCGGAGTTACAACAGCAACGTGTGTGAGCCAGAAAGAGACGGCTACAGCTGCCTGCCATACGAGTGGAGTTTAATTAACATCAAGCAAGAGGAACTTGAGTGTAATTCAGAACTACAAGTACTTCAGATTAGCGTTAGAAAGGAGACTACACAACCCATCTGCATAGAGAGATTCCTAAGTTGCTTCCAGGCCAACCAACTCCTGTACCATCTGTAATCTGGATCCTAGATTGTACCTACAAAGCACCATAAAAGGTAAAAGAAACTGCACCATGTTGTGTTCTTTGAAACCTTCCTGCAACCCCTTCAGCACTGCTACATCTCTGTGCCTAACACTACACCATCTACCTCAACACCTATTACTACTGCCCTGGGATTACAGCTCTGCCTGTGGAGAGCTATTACATCTTTGCTGCCTTATACCATCTGTCCCAGAGGATCTGCACCGCAGCGTCGGCTTAACACCTTCATTGCCGAGCACCACAGGTGGCGTCACGAATCATCTACCTATAAACTTTATTCAGCTACATTTTCCCCATTTTACATGGACACCGAGGGCCACGGAGCGGGTCACGGCCACCGCGACCTATCCCTTTAAGACACTGGCCTGGTACCGAGTGTCCCACAGCCCTGGGGGTGATCCACATAAAGCACCACTTCTGCATTTTTTTTATTGCAACGTTGCAGTGGTGCTTCTAGTCTATGGTTTGTGCACCCAATCTTATACTTACCCTCCGCCATCTTTGCCTTCTATGAGCTCTGTGCCAGTCGGTTACCAGCAGACTGTGACCTGCCAGATCGATCCAGTGTTTGTTGGAGCAAGCTGGTGGTAATTTTTCAATGCAAGTCTGTGATATTCTCATTCTGGTCTCATAGACTTGCATTGAGAGATATATATAATATAAACGTCGCACACACTTGGGTTTCAGATGCAAAAAATAATATTTAATGGAATGCCGCACATACAGTCAGACGTTTCGGTCTGAAGACCTTCATCAATGTACCCTGTACTGTACTGAAAGCTCTTAGTGTGTGAGCAAAAGATCCACAGAATGCTTGGAGAATGCTTGTGGCCGTTTATCGGTCCGTAGGTGCACTTTTTGCATCTGAAACCCACGTGTGTGTGCCAAGTTTATATTATATTCATCACGGATTGGGCCCCTACTTGTGCACCACGTACATTGGAGTTGTGCCAATGGTGTCTCTCTACTTGCATTGAGAGATGACCAATTCTTCTAACTTCCAATCAGTCAGAAGTTGCAATCAGAAGATGATGCATTGGGACTGGAGCGTCGCCAAAAAAAGTTGAAGACGACTAGCATCAGAGAACTTACATTAGAAGCAGCACTCTAGCACTGAAAAAAGTGGAGTGGTGCTTCAACATTGAAATAATACCACTTATATAAAAACCATACATACAACAATGATATTGTGATGGAGTACAGTCAAGTAAATTTCAGCACTATAGACTACACAGTTATCTTAATACAGGAGGGGTTCGATCCTGATGTAAAAAAAGGATCAAACATTTATTATGCCTAATAAGTTCACAATTATAAATCTATGCCTTAAACAGGTAGCTAGGTGATTAATGGAGTGGGAGATAGGGTAAAGGCCACCATACACACTGGATGGCTATCAGCCGAACACCAAACATTGCTTCAGCTCATCGTTCGGCTGACAGTCTTCTCGGTCATCTTTCCAAAACACAGGAGCATTTTGCTGAGCCCACTTGATAAAAAAAACAAAAACATTAAGCACTAAATAAAATGGCCTATATGTCTTGAAGTTTATGGTGGATTTGAAAAAAAACTGGAATATTCAGTTCACTTTTGATTTGGTGACAGGTCCTGTTTAAGTGAAGCTCCAGTTTAGAGCAACTTTTTCTATCATATTAGGAAAGGGAATAATCTTAAGTGGCAAACTTACTATAGAAATATATGTGACTTTTTCATTTTCAGGTGTGATTTTCAGTCACAAAATCTGCTGCAGGTGAATATACCACAATTTCTTTACCCATCTCTCATGTAAAGTAAATGCTGGCTCTGTAATGGGAATACTGTTCTTGTAGAAGCTATATTATTGGGTATTGTAACAGGTATATTATCTACTGCTGTGAGCTGAGGACGGTATACAGTGTGCAGGAGAGCCCTTCATGTGCAAACATCATAGATGCTATGTGTAGCCGGATTTAACCAAACCAAACCTGTAGAGCAGGTAAACACTACATAAACTGCCTGAAGAAGTGACTGTTACATGACCAGGGTATAAAATCCTCCTGAGGCCTTCCATAGAGCTCATGAAGTGTTACATTTAAATGCTTCTCAACAGGATGATTCATTGTCTAACAATGGGAAGAGAACACTTCCAGGTAATTTTTAGGATTGTCAATGTGTTCTGTAAACTTGTCATTGAGAAGAGTTGTGGTCTGGTTTTATACAGTTTGTCTGTTTTATATGCTCATACGCTGATATCATTTCCACAATTCTTTCCAAGAGGAAAATAGTAGTTATTGGGTTTTCCAAAATGAAAGTCACAAAAGCCACTAAACATTTATTCAATGCCCATTGAAACACACAGCATTTGCTTCTTTTAATACCTAAGTAAGCCTCAATTGACACATTCATGTCTAACTTTACTCCTGTGTTAGGCCGGTTTCACATTAGCGTCTGTTTGCGCAGCGTCTCATCCGCAGCAATACGAATGTGTCACGTTTCCCTATCTTTAACATGGTGTACGCCGGGGCATGCGTTTGCATCAGTTCTCATGCATCAGCGTACGCATGCGTTGTTTTTCGATGTGCGGCAGGGTCCAGCGAACGCAAGATGTTGGATTTTTGTAAGCGGCAAAAATCCCTTAAAAATGCGCATTCATGCGCTTGCAAATGAGTGCGTTAAAAAAACGCATTACTGTCTATGGGAACGCATGTGCACGCAAGGACATGCGTACGCACATGCGTTCTATATGCATGCGTAATTTTAATGAGTTGGTCCAGGAAGTGATTCAACCACCTGCTAATTGAGAGCTCTATAAAAGGAAGTGTGGACACTGCAAGGTCATAACTCTCTGGACTCTGGATGATACCACAACACTGGCTATGTAAGTATAGAACCTTAGAAAATGTCTGTCTCTCTCACTGCTGTTTGTACTAATTTTTTTCTGATTTACTTTTAGACATGTCGACTTTCGTGGTGCAGTGGTTGGCTCATGGTTGGCTCCTGGTGCAAGCGGTTTTCTCCAGTTCGTTTCCTGGTGCAGCTTACTGTCGTGGTGAGAACAACACTGTCTATGTAAGTATAGAAGCTTTGTAAATGTCTGTGTGGCGCCCCCAGGAGTACGGTCACCACAGTGGCATTACCTTTCTCCTAGGGAGGGTGATGTCATGTTTTGAAGCAATGAAGGATCTCTCTGTCAGGTAAAATCAGCACACAGCACAGTTCCCACTCCAGGCCAGCAGAGGGAGCTCTGAACCAAACTGGGGGAGGAGCTGCTCTCTGGGGCCAGGAAAGGGAAGTTAGTTCAGTTCTGCGGAGAGGGAAAAGAGGAGCTGGAGGATTGAGCAGAATTCAGGCTCACTTCTAGCTGTAGCGCATGGTCCGGAGTCCAGTATCCGAGGTTGTATGGATGCTGATGGTCCTGCAGCAGAAACCGGAGGAACGAGAAGCTGTAAATGCTCTGTTCCCAACTAAGACTCGGAGGCACAGCAGTAACGTGTGTGAGCCAGAAGAAATAGGAGGCTACGGCTGTCTGCCATACAAGGGGAGTTCTAAAGAGAGCAAGCAAGAGGAACTTCAGAGTAACTCAGTACTGCAAGTGCCTCAGATAAGCGCTAGAAAGGAGACTACACAACTAGAGTTGAGCATTCCGATACCGCAAGTATCCGGTATCGGCCGATACTTGCTGTATCGGAATTCCGATACCGACATCCGATATTTTTTCAATATCGGGCATCGGAATCGGAAGTTCAAAGTTGATTTACAGCCGAAATGACGTCATCATGATGCGCGGTGTGTGCGCATCATGATGCGCCGTCATTTCGGGCCTTCCGGGGGTCTCTGCCTGCCTGCCGGGGGGCTGTGCCGGCCTGCCAGGTGGCTGTGTGGACTGCCCGGGGTCTGTACCGGCCTGCCGGGGGGCTGTGCCGGCCTGCCGGTGGTCTGTGCACCCTGTGGGGGTCTGTACCGGCCTGCCGGGGGGCTGTGCCGGCCTGCTGGGGGGCTGTGCACCCTGTGGGGGTCTGTACCGGCCTGCCGGGGGGCTGTGCTGATGTCCGGGGGTCTGTGCAGGCATCGTCCGATGGGACTACAAGTCCCATCAGGCGATGCCTGCTACCATGACAGTGACTGACACATTAGCCAATGATGGGACAGTAGTAGTCCCATCATCCGGCTAATGTGTTAAATGTTAAAAAAAAAAAAAAATACTAAAAAAAAAAATACAGTGCGGAAGGATACCTACCTTCCGTCATTGCATTCCTGCAGCCCGTAGAGAGTGGCAGCATCAGCTGATGCTGCAGTTCTCTACCCAAGATCGTCGTGGGACACACTCGTGGACTGCTTCGGATCATGGGTGAGTATTTTTGTGGTTTGTTATGTTAATATTTATTCCGTAAAAGACAATGGCTTCGGGGAACAATGTGACAAGTATTGGTAAGTATGTTACTCTATGTTATATGTACTGTATGTCTATGTATGTATTGTATGAATGTATTGTATGTAGCATGCATGTAGTATGTATGTAGTATGTATGTAGCATGTATGTAGTATGTATGTAGCATGTAGTATGTATGTAGCATGCATGTAGTATGTATGTAGTATGTATGTAGCATGTAGTATGTATGTAGCATGCATGTAGTATATATGTAGTATGTATGTAGTATGTATGTAGCATGTAGTATGTAGCATACATGTAGCATGCATGTAGTATGTATGTAGCATGCATGTAGTATATATGTAGTATGTATGTAGTATGTATGTAGTATATATGTAGCATGTAGTATGTATGTAGCATGTATGTAGTATATATGTAGTATGTATGTAGTATGTATGTAGTATGTAGCATGCATGTAGTATGTATGTAGCATGCATGTAGTATGTATGTAGTATGTATGTAGTATATATGTAGCATGTAGTATGTATGTAGCATGCATGTAGTATGTATGTAGTATGTATTTAGCATGCATGTAGTATATATGTAGTATGTATGTAGTATGTATGTAGTATATATGTAGCATGTAGTATGTATGTAGCATGCATGTAGTATGTATGTAGTATGTATGTAGCATGCATGTAGTATGTATGTAGCATGCATGTAGTATATATGTAGTATGTATGTAGTATGTATGTAGCATGTAGTATGTATGTAGCATGCATGTAGTATATATGTAGTATGTATGTAGCATGTATGTATGTAGTATGTATGTAGCATGTAGTATGTATGTAGCATGCATGCAGTATGTATGTAGCATGCATGTAGCATGTATGTAGTATGTATGTAGCATGTAGTATGTATGTAGCATGCATGTAGTATATATGTAGTATGTATGTAGTATGTATGTAGCATGTAGTATGTATGATGCATATATGTAGTATGTATGATGCATATATGTAGTATGTATGTAGTATGTATGTAGCATGTAGTATGTATGTAGCATGCATGTAGCATGTAGTATGTATGTAGTATGTATGTAGCATGTATGTAGCATGCATGTAGTATATATGTAGCATGTAGTATGTATGTAGCATGCATGTAGTATGTATGTAGCATGCATGTAGTATATATGTAGTATGTATGTAGTATGTATGTAGCATGCATGTAGTATATATGTACTATGTATGTAGCATGTAGTATGTATGTAGCATGCATGTAGTATGTATATATGTAGTATTTTTTTTTTTTTTTTTTTTTTTTTTTACATTTAACACATTAGCCGGATGATGGGACTACTACTGTCCCATCATTGGCTAATTTGTCAATCACTGTCATGGTAGCAGGCATCGCCCGATGGGACTTGTAGTCCCATCGGACGATGCCTGCACAGACTACCGGAGCCTGCACAAACCCCCCAGCAGGCCGGCACAGCCCCCCGGCAGGCCGGCACAGCCCCCCGGAGCCTGCACAGACCACCAGCAGGCCGGTACAGACCCCGGGCAGTCCGCACAGCCCACCGGCAGGCCGGCACAGACCCCCGGAGCCTGCACAGACCACCGGCAGGCCGGCACAGATCCCGGGCAGTCCGCACAGCCCACCGGCAGGCCGGCACAGCCCCCCGGCAGGCCGGCAGAGACCCCCGGAAGGCCCGTACAGACCCCCGAGAGGCTGTACAAGGGCAGGAAAGGGTTTTTCCAATTCCGATACCGGAAGTCTCATAGACTTGAATGGGACTTCCGGTATCGGCATCGGCGATACCGATACTTTTTTTAAAGATCGGCCGATCCATTCCGATCCGATATTTTGAAGTATCGGACGGTATCGCTCAACTCTATACACAACCCATCTGCATAGAGCGATTCCTAAGTTGCTCCCAGGCTGATCAACTCCTGTTCCATCTGTAATCTGGATCCTGGACTGCACTTACAAAGCAAAGAGAAGGTAAAGGAAACTGCACTCTGTTGTGTCCTTGCCTTCTTCCTGCAACCCCTTCAGCACTGCTACATCTCTGTGCCTAACACTGCACCCTCTTCCTCAACACCTTTCTCTACTGCCCTAGGACTACAGCTCTACCTGTGGAGAGCTCTTACATCTTGCTGCCTTATACCATCTGTCCCAGATGATCTGCCTGCAGCGTTGGCTTAACCCCTTCATTGCCGAGCACCACAGGTGGCGTCACGTATCATCCACCTATAAACTTTATTCAGCTACGTTTCACCCCTTTTGCATGGATGCTCAGGGCCACAGACCGGGTCACCGCCACCGTGATACATCCCTCTGAAACACCGGCCCGGTACCGAGTAACCCCACTGCCCTGGCAGGCGATCCATCTTTCTCTCTGAATGCTTTTTCTGTTCCTTCTAGACTGGCCGACTCTCTGGTGCAGTGGGTGTCTCCTGGTTGTCTCCTGGTGCAGTGGTTTTCTACTGGTCATCTCCTGGTGCTGCTTTCTGTGAGAACAACACTGTCTATGTAAGTATAAAAGCTTTGTAAATGTCTGTCTCCCTGAATGCTTTTTCTGTTCCTTGTAGACTGGCTGACTCTCTGGTGCCGTGGGTGTTTCATTTATGTCTTCTGGTGCAGCGGTTTTCTCCTGGTCGTCTCCTGGTGCTGTGGTTGTCTCCTGTTGCTGCCGTCTGTCCCTGGCCTGTGCTGACTGCTGTGCTGTTGGACTTCTGCTGTAATATAAGTATTTGTGTCCATTTTTTTTGTCTACATTGTTTTTGGATCTTTAAAAGTTTAATTTTTCTTCTCTGTTCTTTTCTGTAGTGTTTCACTTAACTGCTGCCTGCTCTTCAAAATGTCATCAAGCGAAGAACTGAAGTCTTCCCAGGGTGGACTGGACAAAGATTATGTAATCACATTTGCTATACTGATTGGTATGTATTGACTGGCAACACTCCACATGTGTTACATCATTTAATTTCTTTACAGGTACCTGGCAGTGATGACGAGCAGGAGCAGTCCAGTGGAGATGATTCTTCCCAGGTTCCTCGGGCTTATGTGTCTCAGGAGGAAAGACTGGGTGTAAGTATTTTTTTCATCAGAGTTGTAATACATTTTTTTTTTCATTTTTACTTAAAATCCTTTTTTTCTATTTTATCTATAGGTTTCACAACGGGAAGAAGTCACACTCGACATTGACAACGAGCAACTTATACACCTTGTGCAAGAGCATGTGCTGTTGTGGGACACGCGTGACTGTTAGCACTCCGACAATGTGGTGATTCAACGGCTCTGGGAAGAAGTGGCAACATCACTGCTGCCTGGTTGGGACCGTGCCATGCCACCTGCCAGAACAGACTTTGGTAAGTATTGCAATGTGGTCTGAAACAGCAGTGAATCTGTGAATGGATGTTGCATTGTTTTCTAATTTTTTTTTTCTCCCTTCACAGTGAAGCGAATCAAAATTTGTTGGCGCTTAATGAAGGACCGCTTCAACAAGGACATGAGAGAGGAGGTTCGGGTTTGAAGTGGTGGCGCTACAAGGTTCCGGAAATACAAGTACCATCGGGACCTTGCCTTTCTGATGCCGTGCTTGCTCAGCGAACGCAAGTGTATATATATTTTTTTTTTCTCCTCTTTAATAATGTTTTTTTTTTTCCCCACACAGAACCTGGAGCAGCACAACACATCCTGGATTTTTTCACTAATGTTTTTCTCTTTTCCACACAGAACCTGGTGCAGCACAACACAACCCGTGTCATCCTCTGTTGAAGAGGTCCCTCATCTACCAGCCACTGAACAGATGCAGTCCCAATCATCCACCAGTGATGGAGCAAACTTGCAGGCTTCACAGGCTGGGGAAGAGTCAGGTTTTCCCTCTCCCAGCCATCTGCCTCTGCTTTTGCTGGGTCTTATTGTCAGCGGCAGAGGGCCTGGGAGAGGTCAGGCATGCCCAAGTTTATTCAATTAAGCTGGGTCTTCCTGGATGGGATTAGATTGATTGCTGACAGAGATAAGAGTGAGTTCAAGGAAGTCAATAAATGCCTTGACCGCCTGGAAGCCGACCTTAAGAGACCAACGCAACATTTTTTTTCTGCAATTGAGTGGAGCGTGTTGGAAAACCTTACTCCTCAACTCCAGCTGAATGTCATGCAGGCCTGCCAGGTTGCTTACAGCCACGCATTGCAGCAGCAGCAGCAGTCCCAGCAGCAGTCACAAACCTACGTGCCGTAGGATATTACCAGCAGCCAATCTACTTTACAGCTCCCACAGCACTGAACTATCCGCCACCTCCTCCAGTTCACAGAGGGACCAAGCTGCCAAGTTCATCACCCCTGCAGCCGGCAGCATCCACCATGCTCCAGAGTCCAGCACCCATGCAGCCAGCAGTATCAACGATGCTGCCGAGTCTACCACCCATGCCCAATTCACCACACCTGCCCACTACAGCACCCCTGCCCAGTCCAGCACCCCTGCAGCAGCAGTATCCACAATGCAGCCCATTCCAGCACCATGCCGGATGACTGCTACAGAGGCCAACACTCCCACTCGGCCAAGAAAAACGAGGTTAAAAAAAAAAAGAATATTGCCACCAGGACAAAAACCAGGAGCCAAAAAACTATTCCCACATTGAACTTACCACCTCTACCCTCGCCTACCAATTTGTCAATACCTTCCCTTGTGTCTCGGTCTGTTCCTTCCAGTTTGTCTCTCGATTCCCATGATTCCACTTTGTCATCTATCCCCAATGTCTCCAATGCCATCCCTGATCCAATCCTTCAATTTGTTGCCCTTTCCCCTGTAGACCCTTCCCCTGTAACCCCTTCCTCATCAACTACCACCCAATCCTCACAGCTCCACACCCCCAAGGTCCACCCCATCTCACCCTCACGTAAACCCTGACGCAAAAACCAATCACCCCAACCTTTATAATAATAATAATAATAATAATAATAAACTGGGTAGTTTGGTTAATGAATGATGAGATGCTGCTTCTTTCTTAACAGAGTGAATCAAGTGAATTATGACAAGTACTGCCCATACAGTGGGGTTGGGGGCCCTGATTTGCACAGGGGCGCACCGGGGGATTCCCCTGTTCCCCTATGGGCCAGTCCGAGCCTGCTATATATATATAGAAATCCCATGAGACACGCCTACTGGGTGTCTGATATCAATGAAAAGCTACTGCAAATCATTGAAAATTTCTAACGCATGCGCATAAACAGCGCAAACTCATGCAAAAACGCATACACACACACATGCAAACGCACTGTTTTTTGGCATCATGCATAAGATGAGGATAAGCATTTGCACGCGTTTTTGCATGCATGCGTTTGGGAATGCTGATGATACGATGCAGACTCAAACGCAAATGTGAACCTAGCCTTATTTGCTTTTCTTTTGCATCTGTTTTTTTCTCATCCATTTGTAAAAAAAAACAGTGGTGTCAGACTGCCTAAACATTATTCTTAGTGGAGAAATTGGTCGTGTGAACCTGCCTTCTATCTTAATGGCCACATGGATCCGTTTTTAAGGCTGATATGTGTATGAATGAATGAATGAATGAATGAATGAAACAACGTGTCCATGGATCATTAAAATAAAGGACACACAATGTGTGCAACTTATGTGTGAATGAAAGACAGAAACATGATTGAATACCCTGCAGTAAATAAGTAAACAGCAATAGTGCATGAAAATAATACAGAGTCCTTAGTTAACATGTTTTTTATTAAAAAAAAACGCAAAAGCCATCCCATCACTTCACGGTGACCCTAATTGGGACAGTCCTAACTCTAATATTAAAAACCTTACCATTTGTCAAGTGACCTACATGTGGATAAGGACTGAGAAAGACTGGGCCCAACTATTGGACACACAGCCAATGGAAAACCACATCAATATAATGCCGCGCTGAAAGGAAAGGCAGGCCACACCTTTATATGGGCATGATACAAACAGACTAAAAAACCTAAAGATATGAACTGGGATATAAACTGGTGTGCATGCAGCGTGTAAGCGCACATTCACACTGGCCACTGAACAGAAAAAAAACAAATGCTGACATTCTTTTCCAAAGCCAAAAAAAATCTTTGAGAACAGTTGCGCGGCATCCCCTGATAAGGTCCAATCATTATCCGACATCCAAATCTTAAAGGATATGGACACCCTTCAAGTTCTTTTTTTTTACAAAAATGCATGAATTTCTATTTAAAGAAACAACAATTTTTGCCATTGTGCTTCATTCACATTTTGCACAGTGTTCCTTCTATATCCTCTGTATTGCACTGTCAATTGCTGACTGCACAAAAAGGTAACTAAGAATCCATCAGTGAGCTTGTTCTGATGAGAGTTTAAAACACCATATTCATATTTTGTGGTTAATAGTTGCAGTAAATAAGCGTGACAACCTCTAATGTACCTAATCTTTGAGTTTGAATCAGGACATTCCAAACTGGATTATGAAACTCTTAAGTTCCATCTTCTGAGCTCTTCTCAGGTGCTTTATGACCAAGAGGTTTAGCTCAATTTTCATGTAGCTATAAATCACTTTTGTTTATTTCGAAGCTTTTAAATAGCACAAAAAGTGTGTGAAAAGCCATGTAGCCTAAGGATATGTTCACACAAGGCAGCTTTGTTTTTCAAATTTTGGGAACTACATGTACGTTATTTGAATGGGGATGTTTGGAGGTGAGTACTTCCATTTCTGTAAGCAGGAACATTTTTTATTTGTTTTTATTTTTACATTTTTAATTAACAAGTATAAAGCACAAAAAAATGGTGCTGTATATACAGCAGTATAGTTACAAAAGAAAATTAAAGAGACTCACAATAATATAATTTCAAAAATTTTTGTAAAATATTCAGAATTGAGAGTCCTCAATGGTTGATACCTTTTAATGGCTAACTGAAAAGATGGTAACAAATTGCAAGCTTTCGAGACTACTCAGGTCTCTTCATCAGGTATTGACTAATACAAAATCTGAAGAGTCACATATTTATGCACAACAGAGCACAGAAAAAATGCAATAGATAAGACAAGTGACGTGAAGCAGAACTATCATTATGGGAGAGGGAAAAACATTAATATTGGACCAGTTCATAGATAAGGAGTCTGGATGTTTTATTGTCCTCTGATTGGGGTCTCCTAATGTGTTGTGATGCCCCCACAAGGTCTTAGGAGCAAATTCAGGTCATCATGAGCTTGTACTCACAGACCCTCCTGTCTCTCTGAGATTTGAAGTTACCTTTTAATACAAGTAATTTAATGTCCATCATGCTATGACCAGGGATACAAAAATGTTTTGCCACAGGTAGATCCATTCTTTTTTCTCTTATTGTGTGACGATGAGAATTCATCCTTATTCTAAGCTTTTGCCCTGTCTCCCCCACATACAGACCCCCAGTTGGACATTTAGTACAAATAATTAAGTACACCACATTAGATGTAATGCAGCTGAAAGTACCTGGGATCTTGTAGTCCTGATGTGAATTGGGGATCTTTATCTTGTCCGTGGTCATTATAAATGGACAGGTTTTACATTTTTTCTGGTTGCAAGGAAAGGTTCCTGCAGCTGTTGGAGAGGACAGGGAGCTTCTGACAATGATGCTTCTTAGATTTGGGGGGCTGCCTAAAGCACAGCAGTGGGGGGGTCTGGAAAAATGGATTGTAATCGGGCATCTTTTTGTAGTAAAGGTGGTAATTTCCGAGCAGCTCCCCTTAGCACTTTCAGATTTGGGTTGTAGGTGACTACTAAAGGCACCCGGTTATTCTCTTCTTTAGCTTTGTAATGTAGCAGGTGATTCCTTGACATTCTGGTGGCTCTTGTAATTTGGTTTTCAATTGTTCTTGGATTGTAGCCCTGATTCAAAAAGGTCTTTTTGAGGCGACCAAGGTGTTCATCTCTATCCATGGGGTTGGAACATATACGATAGCATCTGATGGCTTGGCTGTAGATAATAGAGTTCTTTATGAGTTTTGGATGGAAACTGTCCCATTTAAGGTATGTTGGACGGTTGATTGGCTTCTGATACAGGAATGTCTCTATTTCATTGTTTTTTAACTTAATGATGGTGTCCAAAAAGTTAATCTCAGTGCTGGAGTAGTTGAGTGTTAAGTTGATGGTGGGATGAAATTGATTAAACTGTTCATGGAACATCTTTAGCTGTTGCTCAGACTCCATCCTGATGATTAAAATATCATCAATGAAGCGGTAGTAGGCCAGAGGCCAGATGGGACATGAGGACAAAAGGTCGCTTTCAAGCTTGGCCATGGAAAGATTTGCATATTGTGGAGCCATTTTGCTTCCCATAGCTGTGCCAGTCTCCTGTAGATAGATCTTGTTGTCAAATTCAAAGTAATTGTGAGTGAGGATGAATTTTATAAGTCTCACCACAGCATCAGCATCAGTCCCTGTGTTTTCCATGGAGAATTTGCAGGCATTTAATCTATCCTGGTGTGGGATATTAGAGTACAAAGATTCCACATCCATGGTGGCCAGCATGGATCCTTCAGGTAGAGAACCTATTGCTGCTAGTTTATTCAATAGGTCAGTTGTGTCCTGAATGTAGCTGGGTGTATTCTTCACCAGTGGTTTAAGAATACCCTCTACCCATCCAGATACCTGCTCAGTAAGGGTGCCCACACATGAAATAATTGGCCTTATTGGTTTTCGGGATTTGTAGCAATTCTTATTCATGTGAATGTCCTTACATGGAATAGAGACATTAAAACAATGCATACAGTGGGTGAAATAAGTATTTAATTTGTCACCAATTTTCTAAGTAAATATATTTCTAAAGGTGCTATTGACATGAAATTCTCACCAGATGTCAGTAACAACCCTTCCAATCCACACAGGCAAAGAAATCAAACCATAGATATCCAAAAATTAAGTTAGGTGTAATAATGAGGACTGATGCTGGGAAAAACACATTGAACATTAATATTATTAACATTAGTATTGAAATGTAATTACTGTATATACTAGAATATAAGCCGAGGCATCTAAGTTTAGCACAAAAAACCTGACTAGTGTATAAGCCTGGTATGCATGGCCTCCTCATCCTCATCCTAGTATGCATGGCCTCCTCATCCCCATCCTGGTATACATTGCCTCCTCATTCTTATCCTGGTATGCATGGCCCCCTCATCCCTATACTGGTATGCATGGCCCCCTAATCCCTATACTGGTATGCATGGCCCCCTCATCCCTATACTGGTATACATGGCCCCCTCATCTGTTATGATTGGGTCACCGAGGAGGAAAGCAAGACCAAGCTAAGCCACAGAAAACCAGAGAGGTTGGTAACTAAGCGGATTGCAGACCCTTGATCCTATCCACACAACTAGCAGTAGCCGTGGAGCGTACCTACGATGATTCTAGATGCCTCGACACAGCCGGAGAACTAAATAAGCCTAAAGCACGAAAGGGGAAATCTAAACTGCCCCAGGGCAGACCTCAAAGGAATAGATAGCCCCCAAACATATATTGTCGGTGAGACAAGATGAAAACACAAACGCAGGTAAGAAAATAGGCTGAGCAAACGATGGGGCCCAAACTAACTAGACAGGACAGGAAAGGAAAGACACTGCAATCATGCAAAAAACCCTGCAAAAAATGCCCAACACATCTGATAGAAAAAATACTGAAGTCACTAGACTTCGCCCACTATATCAGCACTCTGGTATATTCTGAAAACAGAGCAAAGAGAGGCCAATCTAATAAGGGACAAAAACAAACTGGCACAAACACTAACATAAGGATGGAAATTCAGCACAGCCCCAGCCGGGGCTGGCTGACCACACAAAACTGAAATAGACAAAACCAAATCAAATGTGAACAATAGCAAAAGAACACTTAGTTTCCAGCTCAGTCCCTGCATGCTCAAGCTAAGACCTCAGGAGGCAGGAAAAAATCACCAGCAGGGATAGAGGGAGTCGGCTGTCTTAAATCCAGTCAGAAACTCCCACTGTCCAATCGTCCTCATTATCAGGTGGCAAGCCTCTGTTAATTAGATCAGCTCCATTACCTCCTATAACCACCAGAGGGAGCCCGGAAAGAGAACTCGCGACCCCTCTGTCAATACAACCATCTCCACTACCTTCACCAGCAACCAGAGGTAGGCCAGAAAGTGAATTCACAACACTCATCCCTATACTGTTATGCATTGCCTCCTCATCCCTATCCTGGTATGCATGGCCCCCTCATCCCTATACTGGTATGCATGGCCCCCTCATCCCTATACTGGTATGCATGGCATCCTCATCCCCATCGTGATATGCATTGTCTTTTCATCCGTATACTGGTATATGTGAGGAGACTGCAGGCACGTAGGATGCAGTAACAGACTGTGCACAGACCAAGAGTGAAAGTGGTTTATTATACAGTAGAAACTCCACGCAGGGAGAAAATGGAGGGATAATATTCCCTAAAACAGCAAAAGGCTAATGAGGATAACTTAAGGAACAGGGACAAGTAAAGCAGACAATACAATAAAATATAACTTATCACTCAGTTGCCAGTCACGGTTGAACTTCTGTCTGTGACTTGTGCCGCCTAGATTGCGTCGCAGTGGGGGTCTGTCACAATCCTGAGGTGAATTATGTAGGATTTTTGGATGTTGGCGGTGAGGACTCCCGTGGTCCTGACGATGGCGGCGAATCCTCGGGATCCTGATGCGGGTCTTGGGTCCAGCAGATGAGGTTATGAAGAGGGATATGTCCTTATGCTCAGCGGTGAGTGTCCCAACACAATTTACAATGGGCAGCCCTGTACACTGTGTCGATTCGACACACGCCTAAGTCCCGTTCACAGACCTTGTCTCTCACGGTCAGTAATGTCAGCGAGGGCGGCTGTGGCAGCATTGTTGGCTGTGTCTGCTGTCTCAGCGAGGGCAGTGATGTCGGCTTGGACAGCGGTGTCTGTTGTGAGTTCATTTTTCCCTTCACCATTGAGGCCTGATGAACGCCCTCCTCTGGTGAAGGAAGGTAGTGAGACTGATTACCAAGCACCTGGGCAGCTAGATGATAACTGGGTGGCTGGAATTGAGGACTGGATATAAGGCTGCCGACGCCCTTCTTCCTGGCTGGTGATTTTCTTGCTGGATTCTTGGAGACCAGTCTGATTCCTGCATCTCAAAGCTAAGATTTTCTGCTCTGCTTTGTACACTTCTGTTTTGTTTTTGTTTTGCTTTGTTTTTTGGGAGTTCTGCCATCCCCGGCCGGGGGTGAGCTGAATTCCATTTTTGTCTCTGATCTGTTGATCTTTTGCTCTGTCTTCAGAATATACCTGAGTGCTGATATAGTCTTTTGAAGCCTAGCGACTTCAGGGCCTGTTTTTCCTATCAGTCGGTTGGCTCATTTTGATAGGGTTTTTGCGGATGGCAGACAGCAGCTTTCCTATCCTGTCCTATGTAGTTAGGTTGGGCCCCATCATTTGCTCAACCTATCTTTCTATCTGTGTTAGTGTTTTCATCTTGCTTCACCGTCATTATTTGTTGGGGGCTGCCTATTGCTTTGGGGTCTGCTCTGGGGCAGTTTAGTTTTTCCCCTTTCTGTCTTTAGGCTATGTAGCTCTCCGGCTGTGATCGAGGGGTCTAGGGCACAGTAGGAACCCCCCACGGCTACTGCTAGTTGTTGTGGATAGGTCCTGGGGTCTGCAATCCGATAGCTGCCAGCCTCTCTGGTTTTTCTGGACATAGCTGGTATTTTGTTTTTTCCTCCTTCGGTGACTCATCATAACAGAATCACCAGCCATACCGCAGATCCTAGGGTACTCAATAGCAAGAGAGAATTGTAAAAAAAAAAAAAAAAAAAAAAGTGTCAGAATTTTTTTTTTTTTTTTTTTGTGTGCATATTTTTTCCTCTATATCTCTGAGGCCATAGGGGGAATTTTTCTCTCAATGGAGATGAAGCAATTGTCTGATCGTGTGGAGCAGCTCGCTGCTGAAGTGCGCGGAATTTCCGCCTATCTTGCTCATTCACATGCTGCTGAACCAAAGATTCCTACACCTGATGTGTTTTTTGGGGTTCGGTCTAAATTCTTGACTTTCAAGAATAATTGTAAATTATTTTTTGCCTTGAAGCCTAACTCGTTGGGGAACTCCGCGCAGCAGGTTAAAATTGTCATATCTTTGCTGCGCGGCGATCCCAGGATTGGGCGTTTTCTTTGAAACCTGATGATCCTATTCTGAATAATGTGAACGCATTTTTCCAAGCCTTGGGGTTGTTGTATGATGAACCTAATGCTATTGATCAGGCTGAAAAGACCCTGTTGGCATTAAGCCAGGGTCGGGATTCGGAAGAGTTGTACTGTCAAAAATTCTGAAAGTGGGCGGTCCTTACTACCTGGAATGATGGTGCCTTGGCAGCCCTCTTTCGGAAGGGTTTGTCAGAAACTGTAAAAGATACTATGGTGGGATTTCCTGTTCCCTCTGGTCTTGACGATTCTATGTCATTAGCCATTCAGGTGGATCGGCGTTTACGTGAAAGCAAAACTACACGAGAGATGTTGCCACCTGTTGAACAAATGTCTGAACCTATGCAATGTGATAGAGTTTTGTCTAGGGTGCAACGTCAGGCGTTCAGAAGGCGTAATAAGCTGTGTTTTTTTTGTGGAGATGCCTCGCATTTTATTTCTGTCTGCCCTAAACGAGAGAAACGTTGTGCACACACGTTTTCTGTGGGTGGTGTTCAACCTAAGTTTCTTCTGGCAATTACTCTGATCTGCTCCCTGTCCACATTTTCCGCCAAGGCTTTTGTGGATTCAGGAGCAGCTCTGAACCTGATGGACTTGGATTTTGCTAAACGTTGTGGATTTCCTATGACACCTCTGCGGACACCTATGCCTTTGAGGGGTATTGATGCTACTCCTTTGGCGAAGAATAAACCTCAGTTTTGGACCCAGGTGGTAATGCGGGTCGCCCCAGACCATCAAGAAAATTGCAGATTTTTGGTGTTGCATAATTTGCATGATACCATTGTTCTGGGGTTTCCCTGGTTGCAAATCCATAATCCAGTTCTGGATTGGAAAGCTTTGTCTGTGGTGAGTTGTGGTTGTCGGTGTGCCCTTAGTGATGCTCCTGTTTTCTCCACCTCTCCCCAGTCGCATGATGTTCCTGACTATTTGGCTGACTTTTATGATGTATTTAGTGAGAATGAGTCTGCGTCTTTGCCTCCTCATAGGAGTTATGACTGTGCAATTGAGCTGAACCCGGGGTGTAAATTCCCCAAGGGTCGGCTTTTCAATTTATCTGTACCCGAGCACGAGGCTATGCGATCCTATATTAAGGAGGCATTGGAGAAGGGTCATATTAGACCATCCTCATCACCCTTAGGTGCTGTTTTTTTTTTTGTGGCTAAAAAGGATGGTTCATTAAGGCCTTGTATTGACTATCGTGCCCTCAACAAAATTACTGTTAAATATCAGTATCCGTTACCCCTGATTTCTGATCTATTTTCCAGAGTTAAAGGTGCTTGCTGGTTTACCAAGCTTGACCTCAGGGGGCGTATAATCTTATTCGCATTAAGCATGGGGATGAATGGAAGACGGCGTTTAATACTCCGGAGGGACATTTTGAGTACCTGGTGATGCCTTTTGGGCTCACTAATGCCCCTTCTGTCTTCCAGTGCTTCATGAACGATATATTCCGAGACTTTGTGGATAAATTTTTGATATCTATCTGGATGATATTTTGATCTTCTCCAAGAATTGGGACTCTCATGTGGAACATGTTCGGACTGTGTTCCAGATTTTGAGGGTGAATTCCCTGTATGTCAAGGGATCGAAATGCCTTTTTGGTGTACAGAGGGTTTCATTTTTGGGATTTATTTTGTCTCCGTCAACTATTGAAATGGACCCAGCCAAGGTACAGGCCATTTATGATTGGGTTCAGCCCACTTCTTTGAAGGCCCTCCAGAAGTTTTTGGGTTTTGCTAATTTTTATCGGAAATTTATAGCTAATTTTTCTGGTATTGCCAAGCCATTGACGGATTTGACTAGGAAGGGTGCTGATGTGCTGAATTGGTCTCCAGAGGCTGTTTCTTCCTTTCAGGAGCTGAAGCGAAGATTCACTTCTGCTCCGGTTTTGCGGCAACCTGATGTCTCACTCCTGTTTCAGGTGGAGGTGGACGCTTCTGAGATTGGTGCAGGAGCGGTGTTGTCCCAAAAAGATCCTGTGACATCTAAAATGAATCCTTGTGCTTTCTTTTCCCGAAAGTTCTCCCCATCCGAACGTAACTATGATGTGGGGAATCGGGAACTGTTGGCCATGAAATGGGCATTTGAGGAGTGGAGACATTGGTTGGAGGGAGCCAAACACCAAGTCGTGGTCCTTACTGACCACAAGAATTTGATTTACCTGGAGTCGGCCAAGCGCTTGAATCCTAGACAGGCTAGGTGGGCCTTGTTTTTCACACGTTTTGATTTTGTGGTCTCTTTTCTTCCGGGCACTAAGAATGTCAAGGCAGACGCCCTCTCTAGGAGTTTCCTTGCTGATTCTCCTGTTGTGACTAAGCCTGCTACCATCTTAGGCGAGGGGGTAGTTCTTTCTGCCATCTCGCCCGATTTGAGACGTGCTCTGGAAGAGTTTCAGGAGGACAAACCTGAGCGTTGTCCCAGTGGAAAGTTGTATGTTCCTGACCAGTGGAGGAAGAGAGTGATGTCTGAAGTTCATTGTTCTGCATTGGCTGGTCATCCAGGTATTTTTGGTACTAGAGATCTGGTGAGTCGGTCTTTTTGGTGGCCCGCCTTGTCTCGTGATGTCAGGAATTTTGTGCAGTCCTGTGGGACTTGCTCCCGGTCTAAACCTTGTTCTCGCTCTAGTGGCTTGTTGATGCCTTTGCCGGTGCCCAGGAGGCCATGGACCCATATTTCAATGGATTTTATCTCTGATATGCCTGTCTCTCAGAGAATGACTGTTATTTGGGTGATTTGTGATAGATTCTCTAAGATGGTCCATCTTGTACCACTCCCTAAGTTGCCATCTTCCTCTGAGTTGGTGCCCTTGTTTTTGCAACAGGTGGTTCGCTTGCACAGGATTCCTGAGAACATTGTATCTGACAGAGGAGTTCAGTTTGTGTCTAGA
Organism: Dendrobates tinctorius; assembly: GCF_039654945.1. Lineage (NCBI taxonomy): Eukaryota > Metazoa > Chordata > Amphibia > Anura > Dendrobatidae > Dendrobates > Dendrobates tinctorius. The sequence continues at coordinate 11,566,884 of NW_027361876.1, forward strand.
TTTTGGAGGACTTTCTGTTCCAAGCTGGGAATTCAGTTGTCCTTCTCCTCTGCGTTTCACCCTCAGACAAATGGGCAGACGGAGAGAACAAACCAGACTTTGGAGTCGTATTTGAGATGTTTTATTTCTGCCGATCAGGATGATTGGGTTTCATTTTTGCCCTTGGCCGAATTTGCTTTAAATAATAGAGCTAGTTCTGCCACTTTGATGTCACCTTTTTTTTGTAACTTTGGTTTTCACCCTCGATTTTCTTCAGGGCAGGTGGAGCCTTCTGCCTGCCCAGGTGTTGACACTGTGGTGGAGAGAATGCACCAGATCTGGGACCAAGTAGTGGATAAGTTGTCTCTCTCCCAGGAAAAGGCCCAGCGGTTTTCCAACCGGCGTAGGACCGTTGGTCCCCAGTTTAAGGTGGGTGATATGGTTTGGTTGTCATCAAAAAATATCGCTATGAAGGTGGCTTCTCCTAAGTTAAAGCCTAGATTTATTGGACCCTACAAGATTTTGGAGATTATTAATCCGGTCTCTTTTCGGTTGGCTCTTCCTGTCACATTTAAAATTCATAATGTGTTTCATAAGTCCTTGTGAAGAGGTTTGTTGAACCAGTAGTTCCTGTGGTGGCACCTCCTGACCCTATATTGGTTGAAGGTAACATGGAATATGAGGTAGAGAAGATACTGGATTCCCGTCTGGCTAGACGGAGACTCCAGTATTTGGTTAAGTGGAAGGCTTATGGTCAGGAGGATAATTCCTGGGTCTCTGCCTCTGATATTCATGCCGAAAGATTGGTGCGTGCCTTTCATCGGGCTCACCCGGATCGCCCTGGTGGCATGGATGAGGGTTCGGTGACCCCTCCTCAAGGGGGAGGTACTGTTGTGAGTTCATTTTTCTTTTCACCATTGAGGTCTGATGAACTCCCTCCTCTGGTGAAGGAAGGTAGTGAGACTGATTACCAAACACCTGGGCAGCTAGATGATAACTGGGTGGCTGGAATTGAGGACTGGATATAAGGCTGCCGACGCCCTTCTTCCTGGCTGGTGATTTTCTTGCTGGATTCTTGGAGACCAGTCTGATTCCTGCATCTCAAAGCTAAGATTTTCTGCTCTGCTTTGTACTCTTCAGTTTTGTTTTGCCTTGTTTTTTGGGAGTTCTGCCATCCCCGGCCGGGGGTGAGCTTAATTCCATTTTTGTCTCTGATCTGTTGATCTTTTGCTCTGTCTTCAGAATATACCTGAGTGCTGATATAGTCTTTTGAAGCCTAGCGACTTCAGGGCCTGTTTTTCCTATCAGTCGGTTGGCTCATTTTGATAGGGTTTTTGCGGATGGCAGACAGCAGCTTTCCTATCCTGTCCTATGTAGTTAGCTTGGGCCCCATCATTTGCTCAACCTATCTTTCTATCTGTGTTAGTGTTTTCATCTTGCTTCACCGTCATTATTTGTTGGGGGCTGCCTATTGCTTTGGGGTCTGCTCTGGGGCAGTTTAGTTTTTCCCCTTTCTGTCTTTAGGCTATGTAGCTCTCCGGCTGTGATCGAGGGGTCTAGGGCACCGTAGGAACCCCCCACGGCTACTGCTAGTTGTTGTGGATAGGTTCAGGGGTCTGCAATCCGATAGCTGCCAACCTCTATGGTTTTTCTGGACTTAGCTGGTATTTTGTTTTTTCCTCCTTCGGTGACTCATCATAACAGGTGTCTCAGCGGTACTCAGTCGACGGTCTCCTGTCAAAGCACTCTGCTGTCCTAGGCTCTGCTCTGCCCAGACACCTCTCAGCTGATTTTACCTCCCAGGCGTCCCATGCACCCGAAGTTCCTGCCCAAACTGTCTGGTCACTCACGCGCTGCAGCTCTATCCCCTTAGTCAAGCCCCCTTTTCTCAAACAGAGTACGGGCTGGAGTTTCAAGCTTTATACCCCGCAATATAGGTGACAGCCCCGACGGTTCCGGACCCTTCACGGAGGAGACATGCCTAGCTAGTTCCTTCCTCTTAAATTCCCTCTCTCTTTGTGCTCACCATTCCGTGAGCGTGAGTTCTTGAAGTATGCGTTGACATTCTTCTATGTTTCGAACAACTTGTTGCCAAACAAAACTATCCTGATCAAATTGGTGAGGGGGTTTTCCTGCTGTCGAATGTTCAGAAAGTCGTAAACTGCAAATATCTACTTGAGTAATAGAATCAGGCTGAATGGACAAAGGTGGGGGAGCGCTCAGCCTTGGAGAAACAGCCCTTGTAGGAATTTCAGGACTCCCAGGGGTCTCAGGTTTCTGTTCTTCTTCTGGTTCTGCCCGTGGTGGTTCAGGGCATTCATCATCTTCATCTTCACTAGTGAATGATAGAAGATTCTCAGGAGCATTGTGCTCTTCTTTCTCTATTCGCGCAGGGTCTCTAGACGTGCAGGGGCATAACATGTTTCGGTGCACAAATTGGAGCATCATCGGCCCCCTCGGGCTGAATTTCATAGATAGTCCCTTCAGAACTGACTTGCTCCCGTAGACGATACATTGTATTCTCCCATCGATGATCTAACTTATTTCGAGGACGTTTTTCTCTAACTAGTACCCAGTCTCCGTCCTGTAGAGCTGTCCCTTGTAGAGGAGACATCTCTGGGTGTTCCAACTCTCGAAACTGTGTCTGCACCAGACGATGTAGAGTCTGCAATGGATGACGGTGTTCTCGGACCCAGGTGGACACTCCCGTCCTCCTCCAGGTCCAACTCTAGTTCGGTAATCTATTTTCCTGGCCTGCCAATAAGTAGAGTATAGGGTGTGTATCCTGTGGTGCAATGTACCCGATTGTTGTAAACCCACACTAGTTCTGCTACAAATTCCAGCCAACGGGCCTTTCGATCTTCTTCTAAGGCCCTCAACACTTGAATAAGGGTTCAACTGAACCGTTCACATGCTCCATTGCTCTGAGGGTGGTAAGGGGTCATACAAGATTTCTCAATTCCATGCAAATGGTGTAGCTCCTCCATGACTCACTCTAAGAAGCAGGCATCTTGGTCTGAGTGAATTCTTTTCGGGCAGCCACATACTTGAATTAAATTTTTACAGATAGCGTAAGCTGCAGATTTGGCAGTTTGGTCCCGAGTAGGGCTCATGACAGCGAACATAGTGAAGTGGTCCACCATGACTAAACAATGTTCATACCCTTGATGGACTGGGTCTATTGTCAGATAGTTTGTGTGGGAGCTCTCTGTTCCAGAGGTTTGGACAGTTCACAGTTCCTAGAGAGTCTACATACTTCTTCCACCGTTATTTTAAGCAGTGGATGGTACACCAGTCTCTGCAACCACTGAAAGGTTTTTTCTTGACTGAAGTGGGCCCTTTTTCATATGCCTCTGTGGCCACTTGATGTAACAGCTTCTCAGGAATCACTACTTACCAAGAGACAGTCAGGTCCCACTGTAGCTGGACTTTTCTATACAGCAATCCTTCTCTCAGGTGAAGCCTCTCCCATTACCGTAAGATTTGTTTTGCACCAGGAGACAGATTTTCTCTCTCCTCCCAGCTAGGCAATTGTTTGAAGGCCACCTACTGCCGAAGTTGGGCGAGCTCTCCATCCTCCTGCTGATTTTGTACCCAGTCATCACGGGGCTGTCCCAGTACACCTCTCTGAGATTCTGCCTGCTTTTGTTCCCATGTAGCTGCCAACATCCTGGCAGATCCTCGTAGTTTGGATTCCATTCAGAGTCATAGAGGGAATGACTCGCATAGGCAATCACCCTCTCTTTCCCACCTTGGTTCTATGACAGTACAGCTCCGAGCCCATGTAAGCTCCCATCTGTATGGAGAATGATGGGTTGAGAAAAATCAATGTAGACCAGGACCGGGGTTTCTGTCATAGCCATTTTCAAGGCTTGGAATGCTTTCTCCTGGCACTCTCACAAATGAATCATCTGATTTTTTGCTCCTGCCAGTACTACATTCAGCAGTTCTAATAATGGATTCACAATGTGGGTGAAGTCTTTCACGAACCATTGATATACGTAGTCACTAGTCAGCCCTAAGAAGGCTCGAACATCCTTTACGGTTCTCGTTGTAGGCCAGTCTTGCACTGCCGCAATCTTCTCACGGGATGACGTACGCTTTCTGTGGAGACCATATGCCCCAGGTACTCAATCTGGGTGTGGCACAGGTGACATTTAGATGGTTTCACTCGCAGCCCATGTTTCTGAAGTCGGCTGAGTACTTGCTCAAGGCACTGTAAGTGCTCTTCGAACAGGAGGGGCAAACACAATTACATCGTCCACGTAGATGAGAGTGGCCTCATAGTTTAGATCTCCCAAACATCGTTCCATGAGTCGCTGAAAAGTACCGGGAGCATTAGCCAATCCGAACGGCATTCTGTTGAACTTGTACAGGCCCACAGGTAGTATAAAGGCCGTCTTCGCTCGGTTGTGTTCTGACATCGGCCCTTGCCAGTACCCGGTATGTTATGATTTGGTCACCGAGGAGGATTACCGGGGAATTAGCTAAGCAACCAGGAAACCAGAAAGGTTGGCAACTTAGCGGATTGCAGACCCCTAAACCTAACAACACAACTAGCATTAGCCGTGGGACATGCCTACGATGCCCTAGACGCCTCGGCACAGCCAAAGAGTTAATTAAGCCTAAAGCAAGAAAGGGGAAAGCTAAACTGCCCTGGAGTAGAACCCCAAAGGAATAGATAGCCCCAAAGCATATATTGTCAGTGAGACAAGATGAGGCACAAACGCAGGAAGAAAATAGAGTGCGCAAATGATGGGGCCAAAACTGTCTAGATAGGACAGGACAGAAAAGATACTGTCTGGAATCACGCAAAAACCCTAAAAATCCAACACGCATTATATACAAAATCACTGAGGCCACACGACCTCTCCCCCGCTAGATCAGCATTCTGGTGTGAACTGGAGAGCAAAGCAAAAAATACTATTATAACAGGGGATTAGCAATACTGAACAGAATGACATAAGCTGTGACATATGAGCGGGGTTCCGCACAAATCCCAGCAGGGAATAATGCTGAACCCACACAGCAAAGCAGAAAGCAGAGAAAGGCAAAAACTAAATCAAATGCAAAATATTCAGCAAACAAATAACTTATCTGAATGATGCAAGACCAAGGAGGGGAGAAAGCAGACTTCACAGTGCACAGGAAGACAAACAAATCACCAGCAGCAACTGAAGGAAGCTTGCTCACTTAAATCCTCCCAGTCTGTAACCCCTGACTTCCAATCATCGTCTTCAGGTGATAGACTTCTGTCAATACGACCAGCTCCACTACCCGCTGTAACCACCAGAGGGAGCCCCGACTCAGAAGTCAGACCAAGAGAGTTCACAACACCGATAGCCAGGTCTAGAGTGGAGAAGCATCTTGCATTCCCCAGAGCGGACAAGGATTCTTCAATACGAGGTAGTGGATATGAATCTTGCACCGTGCAGGCATTTAATTTGCGATAGTCCACACAGAACCTCAGAGTACCATCTTTTTTTCACACTAGGACAAGGGGTGCAGCCCATCGGCTTTGGCTCTGTTCGATGACACCGTTCTGTAGCATTTGTGTGAGCATTCCTTTTACCTCCTGGTACGTTTGCGAAGGAATCTGTCGATAACTCGCTCTCACAGGCACAGCATTACCCATTGGAATCTCATGTGTGATGGCAGTCTTACAGCCAAAATCATCCTCATGTCGAGTGAACACGTCCTGGTAACGTCCCAGTAAAGCCTCCACCTGCTCCACCTGCTGCGGTGTAAACTCTGTCAACTCAGCCCGGGATTGTTCTAAGATGTAACATAGTAGCATAGCAACATAGTAATTAAGGTTGAAGGAAGACTTTAAGTCCATCTAGTTCAACCCATATTCTATCCTAACCTTCCCTAACATGTTGATCCAGAGGAAGGCAAAAAACCCATGTGGCAATCAGTAAGCTTCACATTGGGGAAAAAAATTCCTTCCCGACTCCATATATGGCAATCAGACTAGCTCCCTGGATAAACGCAATATCAAGGAAACTAGAGTATATAACCTGTAATATTATACTTTTCAAGAAAAGCATCAAGTCCCTTCTTAAATTTTAGTAGGGAATCACTTATTAAAGCCTCATAGGGTAGAGACTTCCATAGTCTCCCTTCTCTTACAGTAAAGAATCTGCGTCAATGATTATGCTTAAATCTTCTTTCCTCCAGACGTAGAGGATGCCCCCTTGTACCCGTCACAGGTCTAAGAGTAAAAAGATCATTAGAAAGGTCTTTGTACTGTCCCCTCATATATTTATACATTGTAATAAGATCACCCCTAAGCCTTCGTTTTTCCAAACTAATTAACCCCAAGTGTAATAACCTGTCTTGGTATTGCAGACCCCCCAGTTCTCTAATAACCTTGGTCGCTCTTCTCTGCACACGCTCCAGTTCAGCTATGTCTTTCTTATACACCGGAGACCAGAACTGTACACAGTATTCTAAGTGTGGTCGCACTAGTGACTTATATAGAGGTAAAATTATGTTCTCCTCATGAGCATCTATGCCTCTTTTAATGCATCCCATTATTTTATTTGCCTTTGCAGCAGTTGGCCACTAAATGTGAGTTTGTCGTCCACCCATACACCCAGGTCTTTCTCAGTGACAGTTTTGCCCAGTGTTTTACAATTTAGCACATTATACATCTTGTTTGATCTACCCAAGTGCATGACCTTACATTTATCCCCATTAAAGCTCATTTGCCACTAATCAGCCCAAGCTTCTAGTTTACATAAATCCTACTGTAATATAAAATTGACCTCCTCTGTATTGATTACCCTGCAGAGTTTAGTGTCATCTGCAAATATTGAAATTCCACTCTCTATGCCCCCCACAAAGTCATTAATAAATATGTTAAAAAGAAGCAAAACCAATACTGACCCCTGTGGTACCCCACTGCTACCCGTGACCCAGTCTGAGTATACTCCATTAATAACCATCCTTTGTTTCCTATCCCTGAGCCAGCTCATAACCCACTTACACATATTTTCCTGTTGTGAGTTCATTTTCCCCTTCGTCACTGAGGTCTGGTGAACTCCCTATTCTGGTAAAGGAAGGTAATGAGCCTGATTATCAGGCACCTGAGCCTAATGAGGATAACTGGCTGAGTGGAGCCACTGACTGGATATAAGGCTGCCGACGCCCTTCTGCCCTGCGGGTGATTTCTCTGTGGACTTCTAGGACACCAGTCTGATTCCTGCTCCTCTAAAGCTAAGTTTTCTGCTTTGCCTGTTAGCATTTGCGTTTTGTTTTTGTTTTCCTTGCTTTTCTGGATTATGCCATTCCCTGCTGGGTGAGCTGAATCTCCTTTTGCCGGTTGCTCTGTCTTCAGAATATTCCTGAGTACTGACATAGCTTTTTTGAAGCCTAGCGTCTTCAGGGCCTTTTTCACTGTCAGTCTGTTGGCTCTTATTTTCATAGGGTTTTTCACGGATTGCAGACAGCAGCCTTCCTGTCCTTTCCTATCTAGTTAGCTTGGGCCCCGTCTTTGCTCAGTCTATCTTTCTGTCTGTGTTAGTGTTTTCATCTTGCTTCACCGTCATTATATGTTGGGGGCGGCCTAATGCTTTGGGGTCTGCTCTGGGGCAGTTTAGATTTCCCCTTTCTTTCTTTAGGCCTATTTAATTCTCCGGCTGTGATCGAGGGGTCTAGGGCATCGTAGGAACCCCCCACGGCTACTGTTAGTTGTTGTGATAGGATCAGGGGTCTGCAATCCAATAGCTGCCAACCTCTCTGGTTTTCTGGACTTAGCTAGCATTTCTGTTTTTGCCTCCTACGGTGACTCAATCATAACATTTTCCCCTATTCCCATTGTTCTCATTCTATGTATCAACCTTTTTATGTGGCACCGTATCAAAAGCTTTTGAGACGTCCATGTACACCACATCCTCTGCATTTCCTTGGTCCAGTCCAGAACTTACCTCTTCATAAAAGCTTATCAGATTAGTCTGATGGTTTCCCGTAAACCCATGTTGATATTGGGTCATGAGGTTATTCTTCTTCAGATACTCCAGAATAGTATCTCTTAGAAAACCCTACAGGATTTTACCCAAAGTTGAGGTTAAGCTCACTGGCCTATAATTTCCAAGTTCAATTTTTGTCCCCTTTTTGAATATTGGCACCACATTTGCTATACGCCAGTCCTGTGGTACAGTCGCCCCTTTCTCTGTGATTGGGGTTTGAACACAGGCGCTGTCTCCACAGCCACCGTCCATGGATCTTCCCTTTTTACCTGTAATTGGACAGCCTGTGAGGGTATCAACTCCTCTGTCATGCCTAAAATTTGCCCGATTTTACTTCTGGGGGTAAGCATCAGAGTGTCTTCCCTTAAGTTCACACACCATACAGGTATCTTTCCATCACACACGGTAGCTAATGTCCTGGCTACTAATAGCCCTGATGGTAGATTTTCCACAGTAGCTGGTTCTAGTTGTACTTCAACCCCCTCCAGTGGGATGCAAGCTCAGACAGGTAAAGACAGCATACTTTGACTCGGAGGTAAGTCTAGTTTGGTTGTAGCCGGAATGATAACTTTTCCCAATATCTTTCCTTCACAGGAGACCTCTTGTGCCTGGGCCGTCCGGATCAATTGCTGAAACACTCTCCTTTGTGGCGGACGTGGGCTCCATTGTTTCAGGAACGCGTTCAGAGACTATTTAATAAGAAGACTTCCAAACTCTTTAAGTACTTTCATCCCTAGTGTGACAGTATGACCTTACATGAGGTCACCTGCTGTTAACACCACTCCCTTGCGTCCCTGGTCTTTAATGCAGACCTTAATCTGCATCCATGTGGCTGCATAAAGCCGGCTGATGCGGCTAACAGCATGTCCACTATTAAAGAGAAATGAATATTCACTGCTCTCCACTCACATGGGCATAGAGATCAGTGAATATTCATTTCTCTTTAGCAGCAGGCACAGATGTTAGACACAGCAGCCGACTCCTGCCTCCTGTGACCCGCTGCTCCGCCACTGCCTCTCCCCCTCCGTCTTATAGTCCGAAAAATATGGCAAGTTAAAAATGTGCTGAAAAACTCTACTTATACATGAGTATATATGGTAATACTTCATACACATCCTTTGTTGGTGATAACAGAGTCAAGACACCTAAAGCATAGGTGTTCCTTAGTGCATAGTGTGGCAGGATGTGTTCCCCGCTAACCGGAAGTGTGGCGCCATTTGGCCGATGGACGTCACCGGAAGTGGGGCATCCACCATCTTGCTCTCACGGGAAGTGGGGCGACATCGGTTCTGGGGAGTCTGTTGAGGCGGTGTCTAGCGCGAATTATGACGCGCGCTCCCTATTTGAGTTAGGTCGCCTTACATTGCATGTTTGACACGCCAAGTATGAGTGTGTCTTGTAAACTGGAAATGTGCCATCCGTGTATGTGGCTTGTCATCGGAAGTGGGGCATCCACCATTTTATGATTATACCGGAAGTGGGGCTTCATCTGCCCATTACTCATGGGATTCTCTTTTCCAGTGATGTCACTGTGGGGCGTTTTTAGCGCGGATTATGGCGCGCACCCTGGGAGAGATAAACCATGTAATGGGGGATGACTGGTATGCCAGGTATGATCGAACATATATGCGTTAATTAATTGCGGCAATATGTGTGGATTAACATAATGATATATATATGCCCTCTTCCTTCCACTCTCTGCAGACAGCAGATAGCATAGAGAGCAGGAGGATGTATGTCTCTTAGCTATAGCACTATGGCACTTTAAACAAGTTAGTCCCCTGAAGAGTTACTTGGATGAAACGCGTTGGGACGCTCCTTATAGGGAAAGTGCAGGGCATGTGCAATATAGGGCTAGCTGTGGACTGCCCTTGTAAAGGCAGGAGCCTGGGGATCAGTTAATGGTTAGCATGTAAGGGAACTGACAGGGTATTGCCTTCCCATCGCTACCTTCCTGTAGGTATACAGAGTATCCCTGGTGACTCCTGACCGTCTGCATGAACTGATGAGATTGTTCCTTTTTTTGAAATCTCGTTTATGGAAGGCTATGAACCTGTTGGTCTGGCTTTTGAAATATATATGTGCATACATGTGCAATTGGCTACAGCATTGTGCTAACCATTCATTCATACCCACCTTTCGTGTCTTCCTCTTTCCTCATAGACTGTAAGCTTGCGAGCAGGGCCCTCACTCCTCTTGGTATTTGTTATAATCTACTGTATGTGATTATTGTTATGCTGTAATGTCTATTGTCTGTACAAATCCCCTCTGAAATGTAAAGTGCTGCGGAATATGTCGGCGCTATAAAAATAAAATTTATTATTATTATTATTATTATTATTATTCATGCTGTATCCATTATATAGATTGTTATCTGTTTTATCAGTTACATTCTATATCCCTTATGTGATGCGTTTGGGTGCTTGCAAGTATCCTCTGAGGATCACCCATTTATCTTGCATCTTATTTTAAATTTACTTGTGGGTGACATTATTATTTTTGGTACTTTTTAATTGGTATATTAAAAGTTATATTTTATCTCATTTGCTGCCATATACCCATTCTTCCACACAAACACTCTTCAAACCCTGAAAGTCCCGTGAGCTCCTTATATGAACTCTGAGCTTTAGTTTCTTCCATAAATTTTCTATTGCATTCAGGTCAGGTGATTGTCTGGGCCATTCTAACAGATTTATTTTCTTTCTTTAAAACCAGTTGAGAGTTTCCTTGGCTGTGTGTTTGGGATCATTGTCTTGCAGAAATGTCCTCCCTCATTCCATCTTCATTATCCTGGAAAATGGCAGCAGATTGTTTTCAAGAATGTCTCGTAGCAATTGTCTATTCATCCTTTCTTCAAGTACGTGAAGTTTGCCAATGCCATGTGCTGAAAAACAGCTCCACACCATGATGTTCCCACCTCCAAACTCCACTGTTGGTATGGTGTTTTTTGGGACGTGTGACAGGGTCACTGGCACTGTATGTGAGGGGAGGATATGTGTCACAAAGATTGCTTTCTTCCGTGATCTAAAAACCCATATGTTTCTCTTCATCATGCTATGTGGTGAAGGGTTTAATCAGCAATGAGAAGGGACTGGGTTTTTTAGGTGAGTAGGTCAGAGATGAGTGGGACGCCTACTCACCATATCTCCACCACAAGGGTTTGGCTGGGAAGTTAAATGCTCAACTACTGTTTTTTTTCTTTGTGAGTTGTGGTTTGGAGAGGAAAGTCTCCAGACGTGGCTCTAGGAAAAGTTGAAGACGTATGCTGGTCTGAGCTGGTGAACTCCTTAAATATAAGGACTTTGCTGTGATTTATCTTTTGTTTTGCCATTATGTTGGAAAAGCCATGTTTGCTTTAATGAACCCTGCTTAGGTTTATGCTGTTCCATAATTAGGCAGCAGGTGAGTTACCTAAGAAGCATTCCCGTGTGTACTTCTGAAAGCAGCTGAGTGAGTCCAAACCTCACAGGTGATATGCAGTGTGTTTTATCATACAAACATGGTGTGTATTATGGCATCAAAAGAGTTATATTTTGGTCTCATCTGACCAGACTATATTCTCCCAGTATTTCACAAGCTTGTCTAAAAGTTATTCATAAAGCATTCATAAAACATGCTTTAACATGCTTTTTGTCCAACAATGAAGTCTTGCATGGTGAGCTTGCATGCAGACCATGGAGGTTGAATGCATTACTTATTGTTTTCTTTGTGCACCTCTCCGTGGGTGGTCCTTGGTGCTTGGCAACTTTTCTGATAATTATTTTCACTCCTCTGTATGAAATCTTGGAGGGAGCACCTGATCTTGGTCAGGTGCTAGGTGAAATGCCGAGAGGCAAAGAAAACCCTATATTAAGGGTCACCTGTTATGATGAATCACCGAAGGAGAAAAAAACAAAATACCAGCTAAGTCCAGAAAAACCAGAGAGGTTGGCAGCTATCGGATTGCAGAACCCTGGACCTATCCACAACAACTAGCAGTAGCCGTGGGGGGTTCCTACGGAGCCCTAGACCCCTCGATCACAGCCGGAGAACTACATAGCCTAAAGACAGAAAGGGGAAAAACTAAACTGCCCCAGAGCAGACCCCAAAGCAATAGGCAGCCCCCAACATATAATGACGGTGAAGCAAGATGAAAACACTAACACAGATAGAAAGATAGGTTGAGCAAATGATGGGGCCCAAGCTAACTACATAGGACAGGATAGGAAAGCTGCTGTCTGCCATCCGCAAAAACCCTATCAAAATGAGCCAACCGACTGATAGGAAAAACAGGCCCTGAAGTCGCTAGCCTTCAAAAGACTATATCAGCACTCAGGTATATTCTGAAGACAGAGCAAAAGATCAACATATCAGAGACAAAAATGGAATTCAGCTCACCCCCGGCCGGGGATGGCAGAACTCCCAAAAAACAAGGCAAAACAAAAACAAAACTGAAGAGTACAAAGCAGAGCAGAAAAACTTAGCTTTGAGATGCAGGAATCAGACTGGTCTCCAAGAATCCAGCAGGAAAATCACCAGCCAGGAAGAAGGGCGTCAGCATCCTTATATCCAGTCCTCAATTCCAGCCACCCAGTCATCATCTAGCTGCCCAGGTGTTTGGTAATCAGCCTCACTACCTTCCTTCACCAGAGGAGAGAGTTCATCAGACCTCAATGGTGAAGGGAAAAATGAACTCACAACAGTACCTCCCCCTTGAGGAGGGGTCACCGAACCCTCATCCATGCCACCAGGGCGATCCGGGTGAGCCCGATGAAAGGCACGCACCAATCTTTCGGCATGAATATCAGAGGCAGAGACCCAGGAATTATCCTCCTGACCATAAGCCTTCCACTTAACCAAATACTGGAGTCTCCGTCTAGCCAGACGGGAATCCAGTATCTTCTCTACCTCATATTCCATGTTACCTTCAACCAATATAGGGTCAGGAGGTGCCACCACAGGAACTACTGGTTCAACAAACCTCTTCAACAAGGACTTATGAAACACATTATGAATTTTAAATGTGACAGGAAGAGCCAACCGAAAAGAGACCGGATTAATAATCTCCAAAATCTTGTAAGGTCCAATAAATCTAGGCTTAAAATTAGGAGAAGCCACCTTCATAGCGATATTTTTTGATGACAACCAAACCATATCACCCACCTTAAACTGGGGACCAACGGTCCTACGCCGGTTGGAAAACCGCTGGGCCTTTTCCTGGGAGAGAGACAACTTATCCACTACTTGGTCCCAGATCTGGTGCATTCTCTCCACCACAGTGTCAACACCTGGGCAGGCAGAGGGCTCCACCTGCCCTGAAGAAAATTGAGGGTGAAAACCAAAGTTACAAAAAAAAGGTGACATCAAAGTGGCAGAACTAGCTCTATTATTTAAAGCAAATTCGGCCAAGGGCAAAAATGAAACCCAATCATCCTGATCGGCAGAAATAAAACATCTCAAATACGACTCCAAAATCTGGTCTGTTCTCTCAGTCTGCCCATTGGTCTGAGGGTGAAACGCAGAGGAGAAGGACAACTGAATTCCCAGCTTGGAACAGAAAGTCCTCCAAAATCTAGACACAAACTGAACTCCTCTGTCAGATACAATGTTCTCAGGAATCCCGTGCAAGCGAACCACCTGATGCAAAAACAAGGGCACCAACTCAGAGGAAGATGGCAACTTAGGGAGTGGTACAAGATGGACCATCTTAGAGAATCTATCACAAATCACCCAAATAACAGTCATTCTCTGAGAGACAGGCATATCAGAGATAAAATCCATTGAAATATGGGTCCATGGCCTCCTGGGCACCGGCAAAGGCATCAACAAGCCACTAGAGCGAGAACAAGGTTTAGACCGGGAGCAAGTCCCACAGGACTGCACAAAATTCCTGACATCATGAGACAAGGCGGGCCACCAAAAAGACCGACTCACCAGATCTCTAGTACCAAAAATACCTGGATGACCAGCTAATGCAGAGCAATGAACTTCAGACATCACTCTCTTCCTCCACTGGTCAGGAACATACAACTTTCCACTGGGACAACGCTCAGGTTTGTCCTCCTGAAACTCTTCCAGAGCACGTCTCAAATCGGGCGAGATGGCAGAAAGAACTACCCCTTCGCCTAAGATGGTAGCAGGCTTAGTCACAACAGGGGAATCAGCAAGGAAACTCCTAGAGAGGGCGTCTGCCTTGACATTCTTAGTGCCCGGAAGAAAAGAGACCACAAAATCAAAACGTGTGAAAAACAAGGCCCACCTAGCCTGTCTAGGATTCAAGCGCTTGGCCGACTCCAGGTAAATCAAATTCTTGTGGTCAGTAAGGACCACGACTTGGTGTTTGGCTCCCTCCAACCAATGTCTCCACTCCTCAAATGCCCATTTCATGGCCAACAGTTCCCGATTCCCCACATCATAGTTACGTTCGGATGGGGAGAACTTTCGGGAAAAGAAAGCACAAGGATTCATTTTAGATGTCACAGGATCTTTTTGGGACAACACCGCTCCTGCACCAATCTCAGAAGCGTCCACCTCCACCTGAAACAGGAGTGAGACATCAGGTTGCCGCAAAACCGGAGCAGAAGTGAATCTTCGCTTCAGCTCCTGAAAGGAAGAAACAGCCTCTGGAGACCAATTCAGCACATCAGCACCCTTCCTAGTCAAATCCGTCAATGGCTTGGCAATACCAGAAAAATTAGCTATAAATTTCCGATAAAAATTAGCAAAACCCAAAAACTTCTGGAGGGCCTTCAAAGAAGTGGGCTGAACCCAATCATAAATGGCCTGTACCTTGGCCGGGTCCATTTCAATAGTTGATGGAGAGAAAATAAATCCCAAAAATGAAATCCTCTGTACCCCAAAAAGGCATTTCGATCCCTTGACATACAGGGAATTCTCCCTCAAAATCCGGAACACAGTCCGAACATGTTCCACATGAGAGTCCCAATTCTTGGAGAAGATCAAAATATCATCCAGATAGATAATCAAAAATTTATCCACAAATTCTCGGAATATATCGTTCATGAAGCACTGGAAGACAGAAGGGGCATTAGTGAGCCCAAAAGGCATCACCAGGTACTCAAAATGTCCCTCCGGAGTATTAAACGCCGTCTTCCATTCATCCCCATGCTTAATGCGAATAAGATTATACGCCCCCCTGAGGTCAAGCTTGGTAAACCAGCAAGCACCTTTAACTCTGGAGAATAGATCAGAAATCAGGGGTAAAAGATACTGATATTTAACAGTAATTTTGTTGAGGGCACGATAGTCAATACAAGGCCTTAATGAACCATCCTTTTTAGCCACGAAAAAAAACCCAGCACCTAAGGGTGAAGAGGATGGTCTAATATGACCCGTCTCCAATGCCTCCTTAATATAGGATCGCATAGCCTCGTGCTCGGGTACAGATAAATTGAAAAGCCGACCCTTGGGGAATTTACACCCCGGGTTCAGCTCAATTGCACAGTCATAACTCCTATGAGGAGGCAAAGACGCAGACTCATTCTCACTAAATACATCATAAAAGTCAGCCAAATAGTCAGGAACATCATGCGACTGGGGAGAGGTGGAGAAAACAGGAGCATCACGAAGGGCACACCGACAACCCCAACTCACCACAGACAAAGATTTCCAATCCAGAACTGGATTATGGATTTGCAACCAGGGAAACCCCAGCACAATGGTATCATGCAAATTATGCAACACCAAAAATCTGCAATTTTCTTGATGGTCTGGGGCGACCCGCATTACCACCTGGGTCCAAAACTGAGGTTTATTCTTCGCCAAAGGAGTAGCATCAATACCCCTCAAAGGGATAGGCGTCCGCAGAGGTGTCATAGGAAATCCACTACGTTTAGCAAAATCCAAGTCCATCAGGTTAAGAGCTGCTCCTGAATCCACAAAAGCCTTGGCGGAAAATGTGGACAGGGAGCAGATCAGAGTAATTGCCAGAAGAAACTTAGGTTGAACACCATCCACAGAAAACGTGTGTGCACAACGTTTCTCTCGTTTAGGGCAGACAGAAATAATATGCGAGGCATCTCCACAAAAAAAACACAGCTTATTACGCCTTCTGAACTCCTGACGTTGCGCCCTAGACAAAACTCTATCACATTGCATAGGTTCAGACATTTGTTCAACAGGTGGTAACATCTCTCGTTTAGTTTTGCGTTCACGTAAACGCCGATCCACCTGAATGGCTAATGACATAGAATCGTCAAGACCAGAGGGAACAGGAAATCCCGCCATAGTATCTTGTACAGTTTCTGACAAACCCTTCCGAAAGAGGGCTGCCAAGGCACCATCATTCCAGGTAGTAAGGACCGCCCACTTTCTGAATTTTTGACAGTACAACTCTGCCGAATCCCGACCCTGGCTTAATGCCAACAGGGTCTTTTCAGCCTGATCAATAGCATTAGGTTCATCATACAACAACCCCAAGGCTTGAAAAAATGCATTCACATTATTCAGAATAGGATCATCAGGTTTCAAAGAAAACGCCCAATCCTGGGGATTGCCGCGCAGCAAAGAGATGACAATTTTAACCTGCTGCGCGGAGTTCCCCGACGAGTTAGGCTTCAAGGCAAAAAATAATTTACAATTATTCTTGAAATTCAAGAATTTAGACCGATCCCCAAAAAACACATCAGGAGTGGGAATCTTTGGTTCAGCAGCATGTGAATGAGCAAGATAGGCGGAAATTCCCCGCACTTCAGCAGCGAGCTGCTCCACACGATCAGACAATTGCTTCATCTCCATTGAGAGAAAAATTCCCCCTACGGCCTCAGAGACATAGAGGAAAAAATATGCACACATAAAAAAAAAAAAAAATTCTGACACTTTTTTTTTTTTTTACAATTCTCTCCTGCTATTGAGTACCGTAGGATCTGCGGTAAGGCTGGTGATTCTGTTATGATGAGTCACCGAAGGAGAAAAAAACAAAATACCAGCTAAGTCCAGAAAAACCAGAGAGGTTGGCAGCTATCGGATTGCAGACCCCAGGACCTATCCACAACAACTAGCAGTAGCCATGGGGGGTTCGTACGGAGCCCTAGACCCCTCGATCACAGCCGGAGAACTACATAGCCTAAAGACAGAAAGGGGAAAAACTAAACTGCCCCAGAGCAGATCCCAAAGCAATAGGCAGCCCCCAACATATAATGACGGTGAAGCAAGATGAAAACACTAACACAGATAGAAAGATAGGTTGAGCAAATGATGGGGCCCAAGCTAACTACATAGGACAGGATAGGAAAGCTGCTGTCTGCCATCCGCAAAAACCCTATCAAAATGAGCCAACCGACTGATAGGAAAAACAGGCCCTGAAGTCGCTAGGCTTCAAAAGACTATATCAGCACTCAGGTATATTCTGAAGACAGAGCAAAAGATCAACAGATCAGAGACAAAAATGGAATTCAGCTCACCCCCGGCCGGGGATGGCAGAACTCCCAAAAAACAAGGCAAAACAAAAACAAAACTGAAGAGTACAAAGCAGAGCAGAAAAACTTAGCTTTGAGATGCAGGAATCAGACTGGTCTCCAAGAATCCAGCAGGAAAATCACCAGCCAGGAAGAAGGGCGTCGGCAACCTTATATCCAGTCCTCAATTCCAGCCAACCAGTCATCATCTAGCTGCCCAGGTGTTTGGTAATCAGCCTCACTACCTTCCTTCACCATCAGACCTCAATGGTGAAGGGAAAAATGAACTCACAACAGTCACCAATCTAACCCAAGAAGAGGTGCGAAACCGGCTAAATAAGATTAAAATAGATAAATCTCCAGGTCCAGATGGCATACACCCACGAGTACTAAGAGAACTAAGTAATAGACAAACCATTATTTCTTACATTTAGGGACTCTATAGCAACAGGGTCTGTTGTACAGGACTGGCGCATAGCAAATGTTTTACCAATATTCGAACAGAGCTCTAAAAGTGAACCTGGGAATTATAATCCAAAAAGTCTAACCTCTATTGTTGGTAAAATATTTGAAGGGTTGCAGAGGGATGTTATTCTGGATTATCTCAATGAGAATAACTGTTTAACTCCATATCAGCATGGGTTTATGAGGAATCACTCCTGTCAAACCAATCTAGTCAGCTTTTATGAAGAGGTATGCTATAGACTTGACAAAGGTGAGTCATTGGACGTGGTATATCTTGATTTTTCCAAAGCATTTGATACCGTGTCACACAAGAGGTTGGTACACAAAATGAGAATGCTGATTTGGGGGAAAATGTATGTAAATGGGTAAGTGACTGGCTTAGTGATAGAAAGAAAGGTGGTTATAAATGGTATATTCTCTAACTGGGTCGCTGTGACCAGTGGGGTACCGCAGGGGTCGGTGTTGGGACCTATTCTCTTCAACATATTTATTAATGATCTGGTAGAAGGTTTACACAGTAAAATAGCGTTATTTGCAGTTGATACAAAACTATGTAAAGCAGTAAATACAAAAGAAGATATTATTCTGCTACATATGGCTCTGGATAAGTTGGAGCTTGGGCTGAAAGGTGGAAGATGCGGTTTAACATTGATAAATGTAAGGTTATACACATGGGAAGAAGGAATCAATATCACTATTGCACACTGAATGGGAAACCACTGGGTAAATCTGACATGGAGAAGGACTTGGGGATCCTAGTTAATGATAAACTTACCTGGCAGGCAGCGGCTGCCAAGGCAAACAGGATCATGGGGTGCATTAAAAGAGGTATGGATACACATAATGAGAGCATTTTACTGCCTCTGTACAAATCTCTGATTAGACCGCACATGGAGTACTGTGTACAGTTTTGGGCACCGGTGCTCAGGAAGGACATGTTGGAACTAGAGTGAGTACAAAGGAGGGCATCAAAATTAATAAAGGGGATTAGGGAACTACAATACCCCAAGAGATTAGAAAAACTAGGATTATTTAGTCTAGAAAAAAGACGACTGAGGGGCGATCTAATAACCGTGTATAAGTATATAAGGGGACAATACAAATATCTCTCCGAGGATCTGTTTATACCAAGGAAGTTGACGGTCACAAGGGGGCATACTCTGCATCTGGAGGAGAGAAGGTTTTTCCACCAACATAGAAGAGGATTCTTTACTGTTAGGGCAGTGAGAATTTGGAATTCTTTGCCTGAGGAGGTGGTGATGGTGAACTCAGTCGAAGGGTTCAAGAGAGGCCTGGATGTCTTCATGGAGCATAACAATATTGTATCTTACAGTGATTAGGTTCTTTAGAAGGACGTAGATCTGTGGATTTATTCTGACAGAATATAGGCTGAACTGGATGGACAAATGTCTTTTTTCGGCCTTGCTAATTATGTTACTATGTTAGTTTATGGTGAAATTATACCCTTTCTATTTCTGGCTAATGGCCCCATCAGTGCTCACTAGAGCCTTCAGTAGTTTAGAAATTCTTCTCTAATCAATGTCATCAGTATGTTTTGCAACAATAAGGTTGTGAAGGTCTTGAGACAGTTCACTGGTTTCATCCATCATGAGATGTCAACAGCACCTTTAGAAATATATTTACTTAGAAAATTGGTAACGTGCTCGATACTTATTTCACTACTGTATTTGTATATCCAAGTTGCCTCACGCTAAACAGTTCTTGAAAAAAAACAGGAAGCATTCGGGTGTCATCCAAGTGCTGTCCATTTTTCGCTGAGCCTGTTAATAGAAGTACCTTTGAAAAACCTCTATAATTTTCTTTTATTCGAGAAAATTGGACAACACAAATTGTAAAAACTGACACACAGACGAAATATGTATCAAGCACACTGAAAAAATAGGTACATTTTTCAACTATCAAATAAAAAGCAGAAGTCTGAGCAAGTCCTAACATTGACCCTTTATGAATAACAATAACCTAATCCTAATCTAATGATATCAATAGTTTATTTTTAATCTTTGGGAAATGAAAAGTTTCAAACTAAAAAAGATCTGCAAAAGTATAGTTTTGTTGTGATATAAAGCTTTCATTTAAAGGGATTTTCTCCACTTTTAGGTTTTCCATTTTTTGTCTACCTTGACCCAGCCACAAAGCTCAGTGAGTTGCTAAAGAGGTGATGCATGTTGTCAATGTGGCGTCACCGCTACAGCCATAAGTCTGAGACCCAATCAGTGACGGGTAGCTCACACAGAAACCGAGTAGGATGATTGCTGAGTCTGTTATTTTACGTATTTTAGAAAATTTGGAGTCCGCTTTCCTGAAAGTAGAAACCCCTTCAATGCTCAGGCTCTGTGAAGTGCTAGATTGTAGATTTGCCTCTTCAAGTGTCAGTAGTAGTACTGCTTTTGTTCTTCTATTGTATTGTTGGAAGAAAGGAACAGTGTTATATGGTGGATGTGAAAGGTATATGGCTGACTCGTAATGTGCTAATTCTTCAGGTTTCTTAGTTTCCTGTTTAGTTTGCCCCATTAATTCGCAGCTGTACAGGTGAATGAGAAATGGGTGGCAAGACGAGAGTTTAAACTCATTACCTTCAGTTGCTGGCAGGATACTTCTGTTACAATCCTCATTAATCATTTGCAAGATTCATTAATTAATTACGCAAGACAGAAAAATGCTTACTCAAAGAAGCTGCAGTTCTATTCAAATACTATATGTTGAAGCCATTTTCCAGCACTCAATAACTGCCACTAGCTGCATTGCATATTTTTAACACAAAAGGGAACATTAATAAAAATTGTACCAGACTTGCAGTAAAATGAAGTATTCTAATGTGACTTTACCCGAATGTAGCCCACTAAGAGGAGATTTGATAATGTAGCGTGAACTAGATTCATCAACAGTCTACACATCCTTTTAATGAGAATAGAGAGAATAGGGCAGGTTATGCTAATTTCACTCTGATCAGAGTTTGATCTGAGTGTGATCATAGTGTGATTCGATTTTCTCAGTTGAGGAAAAGATGATAAAAAATTCTCCATCTTTTCCTTTCTGTCAGTATGTGAAAATCAGATTACACTCAGATGTCATTCCGAGCGCAGTCCAATCTTTCCCATCAACTCATTTACTTGCACGGCCAAGTGTGATCGAATAATCGGATCCAACTCTGACATGCTGCGATTTTTTTCCTTGAACCGGATCTGTCTGAGTAAAAAAATTGAACATTGCACAGCCTATAGAATAACATTGGTCAGAGTGTGATCCGTTATATTGTTGGATCGCACTCAGATCGAAAATATGGTCATGTGTACAAGCTCTAAGGCTTCAGCCTCCTTCAGATGTCTGTTTTTCACATACATGTTCTATCCATATATAGAACACATTCCCATTATAGTCTATGAGGCTGTTCACATCTCTATGCTTGTATGAGACCAAGTTATCTGCAAATATCACAGACACAGGTCCCTTTTTGTTATGTGTCACGGATTAAGATTACCAAACAAGTCTATGAATCTGTGAAAATCATGGACAGCACACTGATTGGAGGAGGAGGAAAACCGGGCTGCAGGTACCTGTAACGAACCGGGTCCGGAACTGTTGAGGCTGCCTCCCATGTTGCCTGGGGGAAGGATTGAGGGACCAGACCAACCCCATGACCCGGGTAGGAGGGACAAGATAAAAGGAAAAATGCGTGCAGTAGCAGGGAATTTGGTGCGAACAGGCAGCGCGTAGCAGGGTGAGCAGCGTGCTCGCCTCCTGAACACCGGCGCTGTGACAGACTGCGGTTGTCGGCTCTGTTCGCGCCCATCAGGGCCGAGAAAGAGAGAGGTGTCTTGCACCCAGAGACTGTTAGTACTGCACACGCGCGCATGAGAGAAGGCAGAGTACCGGACACTTGCTTGCGGCCTTCCCTGCCATTTACTGGATGCCAGCCCACATTCTACCCCGAGAGTGCTGCAGCCTGGATTCCTTTGGCTGCACAAGTTCATGGGCTAGGGGCTCAGCGGACGGTACTGGAGACCTACCGCTGCCGCCAGAAGACGGACCATCATTCAAAGAACCCCCTCTGTGGATATCTTTCAGTCAGTTGACAGTGCTACAGCGCTTGTGGTATCACCTGCAGTGGAGGAGATACGATAAGTTTAATAACTGGACTGACATTATTTTGCATTTGTTGACACTTCTATCTATTGGTAAACGATTTATCTCCCTGCAAGGACTTAATACCCTGTTTAATTAAACGGTTAAATTTGTTAGCCCTTGCTCTGCCTCCTGTTTGTCACTGCATCCCGCAACCTGCTTACAACTGTGCTGTCCGCGTGTTATCCAAATAGAAATTGCTATGGACATGAGAAATTTTGCAGTTTGTTGTTTTTGTTTCATCAGTGAGGAATCATTGAGGAAACACTGATGGTAAAAACTGACACACTGACCTGATGAAACATAAATCCAAAACACTGATGAACAATGGTCAGCGTTTTCACTTAGAAAAAAAATGACTGATGTCAGTTCAGATAACTGTACAGCAGCCATATTTGCTGGTCCATGTTACAGTCACAATTCACATATGCACGAGGCTGTTAGTTTGAGTCAAAAGACCAAAAATCATTCCAGGCTTTGTGGTCCATACATGGATTGTGAATCACAGTCAAAATGTCATGGCTCCGTTATCGAGTGTCCTGGGACCAAGGGCTCCTTCTCTGTCCCTGATGCTAGGGGGCTTCCTAGCTTGCCCGGTTCCTCAGGTTACTTCTGAAAGTGAAGATTCTGAGGCCACGTACCTTGCCTTATATCTTGAATCCATCCTCAGTCTTGGGAGAGAGGAGTAGTAGTGCACCATTGTACACCAACCAGACTAACATGGTAATATGAACAGGGGTAACAGAAGATTCTAAGCATACAAATTTACACTCACATATAAGAGGTATGCAGTGGGGAGTGAAGGATGGGGTTAAACCAAAGCAGGAGAAGAAATGGAATTATCACACTCACAAAAACCAAGTCAAAGATAAATCCACCAACCGACTACTCAGATAATCACCAACACCTATCCTCCCAGTCATGCAGCATAAGCTACCTTTGACAATGATTGCTAGTCAGGACCCAGATTATATATCGGATGGGAGTGGCTAACTGAGCTCAGCTGAGACGTTTAGATCTAAGAGCTCTCAACAGAGCAGATTAACCCCTGCACTGCTCCAAAAAAATGTACACCATTTAATAAGAAGGTGAAATGCTTTTAGCAGGAGAAATCAGACGCTGCGGTCTTCTGGCTCCTCTCTGTCATGGTAAACCCATGACACAATGTAAATTCACCATAATCACCTCAAGGGCATATATAACTGTTAGGCCAGGTTCACATAGCGTTAATGCAGTCCGTTCAACGTATAATAGACTGCATTAACGCTACTCGCATAGCGCAATCGCGTTATTCTATACCGCTAGAGCAGATGCTTCATCTGCGCTAGCAGTGACGGACCCCCGGATGCTGCAGAATGACGGCACATCGCTAGCGCATGCTGATTTATGGCATGCGCTAGCGATGCGCTCCTAATGGGAGTCAATGGCAGCGTTAACGGATTGCGTTACATTGCGTTATACCGCAGTGTAATGCAATCGTTAAATGGACTGCATTAACGCAGTGTGACCCCAGCCTTCGTTAAAAACAGGAGACAAGAGACTGGCTATATTGCCTCTATACAGTCAGCAGTTTTGAAAACCAAAACTAGAAATGGCTCCAAAAAACAGAAGAAAGAAATGTAACTTACAAACAGTGATGTGTAAGGCATATTCACACATTAGTTTACGGTTATGTTCACATGAGCATATTTTTGGTCCATGTACTCAACAGGCTGCACACGGGCAGCACACAGACAAATATTAGCCTACGTTCTAGTGCACATCAGCTAGTTTGCACACAGACCTCGGGTCTGCACATAAATAATCGCATTGTGTGCTAGTCTGACAAGATTTCTGCACTAAACTAATACAAGTAAATAATATGAATCTCCTCAGTGATGTATTGCTATTGGAGGCGGAGCACGCGGCCTGCCTGGCGTCAGGCTTTTACCAGTATCTGCATCCTGTATGCAGATACAAGTTGGTATGCATGCAAAATAAGAGCATGATCACACTAGTCACTAAACAAAAAAAGCCTAAAACATAAAGAAAATGAACATATAATCTGCTGCAAGAAAAGAAGAAAAAACTATAGTGCATATAAATAACATAACAGCCATCCCAGCACCATCAAAGTGTACCTAAATCAGGATGGTCCTAACCTCTAGTATTATGCACTATTGCTTTTACTTATTTACTTACAGCAGGGTATATGTTTATTTTGCTTCTATTTGAGGTTTTGTCTGTTTGGTAGCAAGTGTGAACATGCGCCTGTTTGCATGCATACCAAGTTATACTCCAGTTCATTTTTTTTGGTTTAGTCTCAGTTTTCTACACTTAGTGCGGGTAAGGATGTCGACACCCTTTCTTTGAGCCGGAAATTGATGTTATGTGCTTCCCATTTGCTGTGTGTCCATGTTCAGCAGCTAATCCTACTCGGCCCTTATACACATTGACATCATTTTGACACTTGGTAAAGTTTTAGTACTGGAGGTTAGGACCATCCCGATTTGGGTACACCTTGATGATGCTGGTGGGATGGCTTTTATGCTTTGTTTTTATAAAAAAAAACGGTGTTTACTAAGTACCCTATGTTATTTCTATGCATTATTGGTTTACTTATTTACTTACAGCAGGGCATATGTTCATTTTGCATGCAGATACAGTTGAATAAAATCATGGAATAAGGACCAGCTCCCTCTAGCTTCATTCTCCTGTGCATCTGTGCTCTGAGTTTCAGTGCAGTGGGCGCAAAGACGTTACCACCTTGCACCCATTGTGTGAAGCATCTGACCACACACTCTGCAGAAATCCTAGCAGGAGGGTAGACAAGGCTAGATTAGAAGTTTTCTTTTTTATTTTAATCAATGAGTACTTGTGTATGGCTGTTATTCATTGAGTAGGGATATATTGCAGAGCAATCATACTGTGTGGGGAATGATGTAATGGCCATCAAACTGTGTGAAGGGGAATGTGTGGGTAATCATAAAGTAGAGAAAATTTTGGGAGCCGTCAGCTGTATGTGGAGGCTGTAGAGATCATGTTGTTTGTGTGGGCAATGCAGGCATTATATTGTGTGGTGTGGGTATATTGGGGGTGATCATGCTATATGAGGTCTCTAATACTGTGTGAGATCCTTGTGTGGTGTTCATCATACTGTTCAAATGGGTTGTGTGGGGGCCATCATACTATGTGGGGGACTATGAGGGTCATCATATTATGTGTACTTTGTAGGCCCATCATACTGTGTGGAGTGCTGTAGGGGCAATCATACTGTGTAGGCAGCTGTGGGGCCATCATAATGTGTGAGGATCATAATTCTGCATAGAGGGCTGTGGGGATTATAATACTGTGTTGTGAGACAGTGGGGCCATCATACTCTATATAGGGTTGTGGGGGCTATAATTTTTTATCAGGGGACTGTGGGGGTGACCATACTGTTGGTTATCATACTGTGTGGGGAGCTGTGGGTCCATCAGACTGTATTGAGGTCACTGGGGGCCTCATAATGTGTATGGAGAATTGTTGGAACATCATATTGTTTGGGGGGCACTATGGGGGCATCATACTTTTATTTTAGCATACTTAGCGGGTCATCATACAGTGCATATGCAGGTTACTATGGAGAAAACCAGATTATCTGATATGAGGTCATTCGGTCTGGAATAGGACTAAAGTGATGCTGGAATTCAGAGAAACTGGTGATTGGTAAGTATTTTAAAAATAATATGTCATCCTTTTGAAATTTTTGAGTTATTAATATGGGCATACAGGTTCTATACAGCTGAAATTATTCATACCTACTGTATATGCCTCATGGATGTGGCCTTGCTTAGCAAAAACCATCTTTTATAGCTTCGATCTTCCAAGCTATGGGGCATTGGCTGCCCTGAAAGAGATTGCTTCTGGTCTTCATTATGCAAGATTTTTTCTCCCCTTCTCTTCATCGGCCCTTTGGCATCATGTGTACAACCTGGAATTAATCTTTATTGTACTCTGGAGATCACTGGCACCACAAGTTACAGTAACTCTCTGGCACCTGTGTGGCGCCGCCAGAAGTATGGTCGCCACAGTGGCATTGCCTTCCTCCTGGGAGGGTCATGTCAGGCTTGGAAGCAAGGAAGGGTCTCTCTGACAGTTAATCATTTACATGCAACACGTTCCCACTCAAGGCAAGCAGAGGGAGCTCTGAACCAGGATTGGTGGAGGAGCGCGCTCTTAGGGCCAGGAGGGGAAATAGTCAGTTAGTGTGAGGAGGGCAACGTGTGTAGACGTGTGGAGAGAAGCTGGAGGTTGAGCCGAGGATAGAGAGCTCCCTCCCAGAGAGAGCACAAGAACTGGAGCCTGTTCTCCACAGTTGTATGGATACTAAAGGTCCTGCAACAGAAACCAGAGGAGTAGGAAGCTGTAAATGCTCTATTCCCACCTAAAACTCAGAGGCACAACAGTGACCGGTGAGCCAAGAGAGATAGAGGGCTACAGCTGTCTGCCATACGAGGTAGTTCTAAGAGAAGATAAGAAGGAGGAACTTCAGTGTAACACAGTACTGGATGTACCTCAAGCTAGTGCTAGGAAGGAGACTACACAACCCATCAGATAGAGAGATCCCTGAGTTGCTTCCAGGCTAGCCTGCTCCTGTGCCATCTGTAACCAGGACCCTGGACTGTGTTTGCCAAGTAAAGGTAAAGAAACTGCACCCTTGTGTGTCCTTGCCTCCTTCCTGCAACATCCTCAGCACTGCTACATCTCTGTGCCAAACACTGCACCTTCTTCCTAACCCTTTATCTACACTGCCCTGGGACTACAGCTCTACCTGTGGAGGGCCACAACATCAGTCCCAGAGGATCCGCACCTCCCTTGCCAAACACCACAGGTGGCGTCACAAATCATTCACCTATAAACTTTATTCCCAATTCAATCCCTTTTACATGGGCGCCCAGGGCCATGGACCGGGTCACCTCTGCTGTGACATTCCCCTCTGAAGGACCGGCCCAGTACCGAGTACCCCACAGCCCTGGGAGGGCGACCCACCTGCAGACACCAAAATTGAAGACAGCTCCCATAGAAAGGTGGAACAGTGCAGAAAAGAGATGGCAGGCAGAATGTACAGACACGGGATTTCTAACTGCACGCATGACGTCAAAGGAACATTGAAGAGAAGGAGAGGAGAAATCTTGTAAAATGAAGATTGGAGCCAAAGTAAGACGTGGATTTAGCATAAATAAGTCCTTTCTTTATATGTCCCTTACATTCTTTTGAATCTACTTTGGACTTTGGCTCAAAGAACTGCATCAAAAATTGCATGTATGTTTTCGGCCTAATACTATAATTAGCTATCTATAAAATTGTTTGCTTGTTAAGCAGTGAGTCCCTTTAAGGACATGACTGAAGTGACTTAAAGGGAGCCTGTTAGGTCCCTGTTCCCCCTGAACCACCAGCAGTTGTATCTGCATATGTAAAATACCCTGCCTAACAGCCCCTCTATTACATTACAAACATAAACAAATCTTTAGAAAAATTATTTCTAAAGTCTGTTTATGATATGTAAATGAGGGCTTTGACTAGGCGATGGGGCGTTAGTGACCCCAGACTAGTCGGCCGACTTAGATGTTATCATACCGTGGGCGTGATAACATAACTTACAAGGGCCGTCTTCATTGCAAGCGCTACACTTACCTCATGCATGCACACGACTTCTTCCCCTCGCTTCATTGATCACCAAAAGCCAGGTGTATGCGTCCCAGCTTCAGAGAGGCGCACTGGACTTGATCGAAAGACATTCTTTGCATAGCACTCTGGAATAGGTTGGCACTATATAAGCAATGGGTATCTTCAAAAAAGACAGAAAAAATAATGGAGGCTGGGGTCCCAATCAATTCAGAAACCACAAAACAGACCCCTAAAATATAACCTTTAATGATTAAGTTAAAAACTCACAAAAACATATATTAGAAGGTGTGTATCCAAATGCACATTTAACAGCCAAGATACGAGGGGCGATCCAAAAGTAATGATAATCGGTTATTTCTATTGCACACAGAAATTAAAATAAAATGTTTTCTTCTCTGTTAGGTACTCACTAGTCCTGGAAAAAAAAATCACTTAACTAGGCCACGATTCCCAGGAGCTACATTCCTTTGAATATGAACTGCCAAGGAGTGAACATAAAAATGGAAAAAAACGAGCTCAGAGCTGTCATCAAATACCTCTGCTTGAAAAAAATGTCTACCAAAGACATACACAGCGACTTGATGGAAACATTGGGGGACTCTTCTCCTCCATATTCCACAGTTGAACGCTGGGCCAAGGAATTTAAGCTGGGAAGAACATTGACGGAAGATGAACATCGCGAAGGACGCCCATCCACGTCCCTCAATGAAGAAAACGTGAAAAAAGTTGAAGAAGTTGTGTTGGCAGATCGAAGAGTGACTATCAGGCATGTAGCTGAGGTCACTGGGATCTCATATGGCAGTATTCAAAGAATCCTTGCAAAAGAATTGCATATGAGAAAGGTCTCCGCGCGTTGGGTGCCAAAAATGTTAACCGACGAGCAAAAGAAGAAACGAGTTGACATTTCAATAGCAAATCTTGAAAAGTTCTAAGCAGACAAGGAGAATTTTTTGTCACGTTTTTTGACCATGGATGAGACCTGGATCCACCACTTTGATCCCGAAACTAAACAACAATCGATGACATGGAAACGAGCCGACGAACCAACGCCGAAGAAATTCAAAGTGTCAAGCTCAGCAGGGAAGGTTATGGCGTCCGTTTTTGGGATGCTGAAAGAATTATTATGGAGGACTATTTGGAGAAGGGAGCCACTTTTATGGGCTCCTACTACGCAGAGCAAATAAGAAGATTGCGGGAGGCTATCAAGGAGAAAAGGCGTGGCAAACTGCGGGCTGGAGTGCTGTTTCACCAAGATAACGCACCGGCTCACAAAGCTGCAGTTGCCATGGCTACCATTCAAGAAGCGGGCTTTGAACTGGTGGAACACCCCCCTATTTGCCAGATCTAGCCCCCAGTGACTTCTTTCTCTTTCCTCGGCTCAAGGAACACCTCCGGGTCAAGAACTTTGACGACAATAGCGACGTGATAACCGCTGTTGGGGAGTTTTTTGAGGGTCAAGATCAAGAATTTTTTTCGAAGGGAATTCTAAGTTTAGAAAAGAGATGGACTAAATGTATAGACTTGTTAGGAGACTATGTAGAAAAATAAAAAAAAAATTTGACTATATTCATTGTGTTTATTATTGATTATCATTACTTTTGGATCGCCCCTTGTATAAAGTTGTCTGAAAAAGTGTTTGCCCCTTCCTGATTTCCTGTGCTTTTGCATATTTGTCCCACTTAAATGTTTCAGATCACCAAACAAATTTAAAAATTAGACAAAGATGACACGTGTGAGCACAAAATGCAGTTTTTAAATGAAGATTCTTTTTCATTAAGGGAACAGAAATCCACACCTACAGGGTCCTGTGTGAAAAAAATGTCCCCCCCCAAAAAAAAGCATAAATTAACTGTGGTTTATCACATCTTGGGGAAGCTGAGTTCAAATTCCCTAGCCATACCCAGACATGATTACTGCCACACCTGTTCACAAACAAGAAATCACTTAAATAGGATCTGCCTGACAAAGTTACCGTATATACTCAAGTTTTCCAGCACACTTTTTATGCTGAAAAATCCCCCCTTGGCTTATACTCAAGTGAGGGTCCCACAAGACGGAGAGGGAGTGGCAGAGAGTTACAGGAGGGAGGAGCTGGTTGCTCCCGCTAACAACTGTGCCCTCTTAAGAGAAATTAATATTCACTGCTCTCCACTCCCATGAGAGTGGAGAATAGTGACTATTCATTTTCTTTAATAGAGAGCACATGTGATCGCCCAGCCGTTGCAGGAAGCTGTTGACTGCGACTACTGTACCAGATATTAAAGAGCAATAAATATTCACTGCTCTCCACATGCCCATAGTCCTGATGTGGAGAGCAGTGAGTATTCTGGCTGCTGTCCTCTGCTTGTAAACAGCACATCTGCTTACAAGCATAAATCAGCTGCTGGCATCGGAACAAGATGCCGTGAGGGAGCGCAGGGAAATTAAGTAGAATGTTTTATTATTTTTAATATTTTTCTAATAGGGGCCATATATATTGTGGGGATGTGGCTCGCTTAGGTGCAGCGGGAGACAAATGTGAGACAGGTTCTTCCACAGTGCTTGCGGTTTATTCACGGCATAAACGCACAAGGCAACGTAACACCAAACAAATAGCCTTTTAGCTCAGGCAAAATAACACAAAATGTCCGTAGTTGTAGACTCAGAGCAGGAGTCTCAGCACACATGGGAGGTTTAGTCCTCCCCACACACAACTCCCTGGTTCAGGAGCAGGTCACATTATAAGGCTGTAGCCACACCCACGTTCCCAGCAGCTGACCGGTCACATGACTGTGACCTCACCACAGGTCCTTCAAACAAAAACAATAACAATATCTGGTATGCTTTACTTCTGCCTTACATTATGGAGATAAGCCATTTATGAGACACATATCTCCCATCAATTACACGACCCTTAGCCCTGCCACATACCTCCCCCCTCTGCCTAAAGCCGTGGGGCTTGGCACTTTCACCTACCAGGCAAGGGATTCTGGAGAGGGCATCGGCATTCCCATGTAGCTTCCCGGCCCTATGCTCTACATGGAAGCTGAAGTCTTGTAGGGCTAAGAACCAGCGGGTGACCCTAGCATTCTTGCCCTTGGTTTCCCTCATCCACCTGAGTGGGGCATGGTCGGATATTAACCTAAACTTCCGTCCCACCAGGTAGTACCGTAATGTGTCCACTGCCCATTTTATGGCCAAACACTCCTTCTCTACAACTGAGTAATTTCTCTCACAAGAAGTCAACTTCCTACTCAAGTAGAGAACAGGATGCTCCTCCCCACGTATCTCTTGGGAAAGGACAGCTCCTACCCCGACATCTGAGGCATCTGTCTGGAGGACAAATTCACATTTAAAGTCTGGGGCCACCAAAACGGGCTGCTTACAAAGAGCTCCCTTCATTTCTTGGAAGGCTGACTCTGCTTCTTCGGACCAGCTGACCATCACTGACTTTGTCCCTTTAAGCAGATCAGTTAGAGGTGCAGCCATTGTGGCGAAGTTTGGGATAAACCTCCTGTAATATCCCACAATCCCCAGGAAGGCTTTAACTTGCTTCTTTGACAGAGGTCTCGGCCATGTTTGAATTGCCTCCACTTTATTGATTTGGGGTTTGATCTCGCCACGCCCCACTACATATCCGAGGTACTTGGCTTCTTCTCTCCCAAAGGCACACTTCTTCGGGTTTATTGTAAACCCCGCCTCTCTTAGAGCGTCAAACACTGCTTGGACCTTTTCCAGGTGAGTCTCCCAGTCCGGGGTAAAGATGACGATATCATCCAGGTATGCGGCAGCGTATAGCTTATGAGGTGCAAGGATTCTATCCATCGCCCTCTGGAAGGTTGCTGGAGCTCCCTGTAGGCCAAACGGCATCCGGACATACTGGAAGCACCCGTCTGGTGTGGAGAATGCCGTCTTCTCCTTGGCTTCCTGTGCCATGGGGATCTGCCAATATCCCTTGGTCAGATCCAAAGTGGTTATGTACCTGGCAGGTCCAAGTCTCTCGATGAGCTCATCAACGCGTGGCATGGGATAAGCGTCGAACTTGGAGACCTCATTCAGCTTCCGGTAATCGTTGCAGAACCTCCATTCACCATCAGGTTTTGGGACCAGGACAATTGGGCTCGACCAGCCGCTCTTGGATTCCTCAATGACCCCGAGCTTCAACATACGCTGCACCTCCTTGGAGATTACCTCTCGCCGGGCCTCAGGAATACGATATGGTTTCACGTTCACCCGCACATGTGGCTCGGTCAGAATTTCGTGCTCCCCGGCAACTCTGAGAACAGGTCGCGGTTTTTCTGGAGTAACTCCCGGCACTGCTGCTTCTGGGCCTTCGATAGAGTCTCCGCTATGGTAACGGCTCCAACCTCCCCTTCTAGGTTGCCCAGCAAGCACGGAGTTACCGCTGGCTCTCTATCTTGCCACGGCTTGATAAGGTTAACATGGTAAACCTGGTATGGCTTCCGTCTTCCGGGTTGGTGGATCTTGTAGTTTACGTCTCCCAGTTTCTCCACCACCTCATATGGCCCTTGCCACTTGGCCAAGAACTTACTTTCCACCGTCGGGATTAGCACGAGAACTCGGTCTCCCGGATTGAACTGCCTCACTCTGGCTGACCGGTTGTAGACCCTGGCCTGAGCCTCTTGTGCCTGGCGGAGATGTTCTTTAACAATGGGCATCACCTTCGCAACCCTCTGCTGCATCAGTGCCACATGCTCAATGACGCTTCTGTGGGGCGTGACTTCGGCTTCCCAGGTTTCCTTGGCTATATCTAGGAGACCTCGCGGATGCCGGCCGTACAGAAGCTCGAAGGGGGAGAACCCCGTGGAGGCCTGGGGAACTTCACGGATAGAAAACAGTAAATACGGTAAGAGACAATCCCAGTCTCTACCATCTTCCTCTATGACTTTTCTCAGCATGCTCTTCAGGGTCTTGTTAAACCTCTCAACAAGGCCATCTGACTGTGGATGGTACACTGAAGTCCTCAGCTGGGAAATTTGCAAGACTCTGCACAATTCTCTCATCACCTTGCTCATAAAAGGTGTCCCCTGGTCGGTCAGGATCTCCTTCGGCAAACCCGTCCGGGAAAACACATGGACCAGCTCACGGGCTATACTCTTCGCAGAGGAGTTTCTCAGGGGAATGGCCTCAGGATAGCGTGTGGCATAGTCCAGGATGACTAATATATACTGATGGCCCCGAGCTGATTTAACTAAGGGACCGACCAAGTCCATGGCAATTCTCTCAAATGGCACCTCAATAATGGGCAGTGGCACAAGAGGGTTCCGAAAATGAGATGTGGGGGCAGTTAACTGACATGTCGGGCAGGACCTGCAATAGTTTACTATTTCCCGGTGACACCCAGGCCAATAGAACCTCTGTACAATCCGTTCCTGGGTTTTTTCCACCCCCAGGTGTCCCCCCAAGATGTGTGAATGGGCCATGTCCAACACTTTTCGTCTATAGGGGCCTGGTACTATTAACTGCTCTGCCACCTCCTCCCTTATTTTCGTGACCTGGTACAACAATTCCCCACTCAACATAAAATGGGGAAACCTTGTGTCTGCTCCCGGCTCTTGTGCAACCCCATTAATGACGGTGACATTTTTAAAGGCTTCCCTTAGTGTGGGGTCCCTATGTTGGGCAGTCCCAAAATTCTCCCCGGCCACCCCTAACTCTGGGATGTCAGGTACAGGGGACCCTTCCTCTTCATCCCCAACAAGGACACATAAAGGGAACTCTGCCTCTGGTGGTGGCGATACCTCAGTGGGGTGGATTGGTTCCCTGCTCTTGCTAGCACACTCAGAACCCATCCCCCACAGATCCCAAAACAGACAGAAATCCCGGCCAATAATTATGGGATGCAACAAGTCTCGAACAACGCCAACTTCATGCGACTCGGTGCCATGCGCCGTTTCAATCTTCACCCTAGCCATAGGGTAGTCCTTTGCATCGCCATGTATGCACCGAACACCAATCTTTTTACCCGGGAGTATGTTTAGAGGAAAACTGGCCCTCACAAGGGTCACCAAGCTCCCGGAGTCCAGAAGCGCCATTACTGCTCGACCGTTCACCTTCACGGGACACGCTTGTGGCCCCTTGTTAGGTAGCGAGTTCACACTGCAAGCTGGATATGCATAGTATGAACTACGGCGTCCCATGCTGCAGTCCATCTGCTCGGTGGTCTGGGGACAACGGGCCGCTATATGTCCTGGCCCATGACACTTCCAGCAAATAACACCCGAGGGGACCTTGGGCACCGCCTCCCCCGCCCCTTTTGACCTTGGACGCACAACCCCTTTTTGTGACTCCGCCCCCTGCTGGGACCCCCAATATGGAATGGGCTGCTTCCCCAAGGAACCTTCCATCCCCTGGTATCTCTCGACCAGCCCAACCAGTTCATCAGCATTTTGGGGATCACCCTGGGCAACCCAAGTCTGTAGAGGTCTCGGCAGAGAATGCACAAACCGATCCATCACAACTCGCTCTACCATCTGTGCAGGGGAAGCTGACTCTGGCTGCAGCCATTTCTGGACCAGGTGCAACAGGTCAAACATTTGGGAGCGCGGGGGTTTGTCCCGGTGATAGGCCCAACGATGCACTCTCTGTGCCCTGGTAGTCATTGTTACCCCCAAGCGGGCGAGAATTTCCGCTTTTAATTTGGGATACTCTCTGGCATCTTGTACCGTCAGGTCAAAGTACGCCTTCTGGGGCTCCCCCGTTAGGTAAGGGGCCAGTACCTCCGCCCACCGCTCTGGCTGAAGTTTTTCCCTCTCAGCCACCCTCTCAAACACCGTCAGGAAGGCCTCCACATCATCCTCAGGGGTCATTTTTTGTAATGCGCGTCTTACCGCCTTCTCGACGTCGGTGGCATCAGCCCGACCTGGGGTTGGGGCACTCGTCCTGCCCTCCTGGATGGCGGTTGCCAGAAGCTGCATCTGCTGCCGTTGTTCCTGCTGGCTCTGCTGGAACTGCTGCCGCTGCTCCTGCTGGCCTTGCTGGATCTGCTGTAACAACAGCTTGTTGGTTTCCTGCTGCAGTGCCTGGGACTGGACCAGGTGTTTCATGAGGTCCTCCATGATTCCAGGCAATGCTTGTTGCCCCGCTGCAAACTTCACCCAGGACATGCAGCAACTGTCTCAAGTCTCTGCTGGGACCGCTGCCCGCACGTGTACCACCAATTGTGGGGATGTGGCTCGCTTAGGTGCAGCGGGAGACAAATGTGAGACAGGTTCTCCCACAGTGCTTGCGGTTTATTCACGGCATAAACGCACAAGGCAACGTAACACCAAACAAATAGCCTTTTAGCTCAGGCAAAATAACACAAAATGTCCGTAGTTGTAGACTCAGAGCAGGAGTCTCAGCACACATGGGAGGTTTAGTCCTCCCCACACACAACTCCCTGGTTCAGGAGCAGGTCACATTATAAGGCTGTAGCCACACCCACGTTCCCAGCAGCTGACTGGTCACATGACTGTGACCTCACCACAGGTCCTTCAAACAAAAACAATAACAATATCTGGTATGCTTTACTTCTGCCTTACATTATGGAGATAAGCCATTTATGAGACACATATCTCTCATCAATTACACGACCCTTAGCCCTGCCACAATATATATATATATATATATATTTATTGACGCATATTTTAATGTCTAACATCCTCGTCTTTTCAACAATTGGACAGTGATTTGCTGTACATAATATATTGACACACATTCAGGATTTTGCATTTATCACTACCTGCGCTAAACTTTGAATTAGGGGTGTAATAGGGTCCTGACAGACAGCCACAGAAGAGCTGGGGCACCATATCATACTATCTATGGTGCCAACCTCCACGAAGAGGTAGGGACTCCCTTAGGGAATTCTAGGCAGCAATAGTCCCTTTATATCATATCCTGTCAATACATTTTTTTTGTGCAACCATATATACGTTGGCTGTTAAATGCGTATTTGGATATACACACCTTCTAATATATGTTTTGAGAGTTCTTAACTTAATTATAAAAAGTTATATTTTAGAGGTCTATTTTGTTCAATGGGTATATTCAATATGCAGATACAGTTATATATTTGGTGCTCTTGAAGTTGTGTGCGTTGTGTTGGTGCTGCTTATGAGCTTGTGTTGAGTAAGTGAGCAGGTGACATTGGCTGGCGAAGTTTGAGCTCCTGTACAATTTAACTAACTGTGCTCATCAACCCCGCATTTCTGTTTTCACATTTAAAAGCCTTGCCAATCTCTTATCCTGTGCTCTTGCCAACTCATTACGGCGGGCAGGCATCTGTGTCACAGCTTTGCAGGTGCATGAACGTTTCTTCAATCTCTTTGCTCATTGCGTTATGAAAATCATCTTGTCCAGTGCATAAATGTATTTGTGATTAGATTGGCTACTTGTATCAGATTGATACTGGAACTTCCATAGGCAGTTCATGAAATTCTGGACATATCTACCATTAGGGCAATGATATTTTCACTTTTTATTCCACTTTTTAAGCCCTTTTTATTATTATTATATGTGCAGAGTAAGTAATATGTGAAAATAGCATGATTGTGTAACATCACAATCCATATTACTGCTGTATTTTTTTTCTACCAGCGCACCTTCTAGGGGAGAGTACAGTGAGGCACCATTTTTGCCACCATGTAAACTCCGTAACTAGGAGTGTAAATTCTAGCTAAATAATCCACTAAAAATTCACAAAAATTGACACAAAACCACCTGTCCAATACCTAAAGGTCCAAACTAACATCCATAAACGTTTTGTTTTCTCTTTGCAGATGTCAAAACATCCAACATTTCAGCCCTACCACAAAGACATTGTTAACGTTCCTTAAAGGAGAACATCTAGTACAGTACTTGTAGTTCCCAAGAAAGTCTACCAATTTCACATTATCTGCTGCTATGTAGTTTACTATTTCTGTAGATCAGACCTGTGTAAACTGTAGCCCTCAAACCTCATCCGGACCTTTGACTGTTCCTGTCCAATCCAGGCAATTTAGGTCTATTCTTAACTTTACAGAAGTGGAAAACCCTGTGTTCATTGAGGTGGGGACTTCTATCAAAAGAATGTGTAACAAAAATAACCCCTTGAATAGTTTATATCTCCATGGGGGGTTTATATAGCCCATCTTAATTGACAGACCTTAGGTCAACTATTAGCTTTGCTCCTCTTCCTGTCATCTATTCTTGCTGCCAAACCATGGGCAGCATGGATCAGATTCTGGCTGGATCACTGCAGTCATATATTTCTTAGTCTACGATTTTGTGTCCTTTGTGAGAAAATATACTTTGGAAAGCCAGCTGAGACTATGTGCCTTGGCTGACTAGTCCGACGCAGGTCCCCATTCACTTCTCTCCGCCCCAACCCCTTTAACTGAGAGGTCTTTCCCTTTGCACATGCATAAGTATTACATATTATCACAATATTATATGCTACATACAATATACAGATTACTGCATACAGCTTTGACTACTGTCAACTTGTTTCTGGAAAATGAAACTTTTTAGGCTACATAAAGACTTTGAAAAGAAATAAGGCAATACCAGTTTTTTTTACCACTTACCCGCACATTGACATTGTATTTACTTCATGGTATGAATTCTCTTTACACTTCTTAGGTTCTTGTCTCTCACATTACCTGTTATGTTAAAATGGATCAAAGGCTTGATCATCGGTTTACAATTTCAAGCTCCTTTTCATTCATTTTAAAAGTGTCTTATTTATAATTAGCTGTCTGGTTAAAGTACTCGGTTAATATAAATCATTTTTTACTGCATAACCTAAAAGTGTCACTGGAATTTCACTCCTACAGATTTCATTAAAAATAGCATTATACTTCTAAGCTTGAGGATTTTAATACACAGAGCTTTGCAGATATGCTATAAAGCAAGGTGTTTTAAGAAAATAGATGTGTGTATAGAGATTTAGAAATTATGAACACTACAGACTTAACAACTGAAAATATATATGTAACACTATTGCTGGCGTCCCTGCATGGTTCCAGTTCCCCCACCATGTAGGAATGCTTACATACTCACCGCCCCGGTGTGGTCCCAGGCATACTTCCTATCTCCTTCCTGCTTCTGTGTTTCCCGGCGGCGAGCCTAGTATGCACGCATGCTCCCCTGTACTTAAAACGGCAGCACACATATAATAAAATACCCTCAACCTCTAGAAGAGAGAAATTTAATATGATTGTGCACTTGCAAGATGGCTCCCAGCCAATAGTTGTGAGGCATCTTGTATAAAAGACTCCTTCCCCATTAAGGAGCAACCAAGCAACACGTTTAGTCATTAGTGATCCTACAGAGAAAAAATGGAGTATAACGTCCAAGAAAAATTCCTGACTACTGTTATCATGAAAAATTCATAAATCTTTATTAAGTCAATATAATTAACATGATAAGAAACATATTTAAAAATTAAGTAATATTGATCATGGGATAGTGATGACATAACACACCCGGATGGCAGTAGCATACCATGCTATATAGGAAAGAATAACTAAACTCCCATATATATGCAGAGAAAATCTACTGTAACACATTTGCCCACACAACATAATATTAAATACCAGCCAAAAAGTACCCAAGGTGAAATTGAAAATGGTGACTGGTAAATGATGATTCACCTACAGCAAAAAAACGATATGTGCTGAGAAATAAAGTGCCAAGTGCAAAGGGTGTGCAGTATTTGATGTCCCACGTGGGTAAGCATTAGGCTAGTAGCAATTTCTACCTTTGCTTTGCTTTCGTCAAAGAATGCTCCCTTTGCAGCAATTACAGCATTGCAGACCTTTGGCATTCTAGCAGTTAATTTGCTGAGGTAATCTGGTGAAATTTCACCCCTTGCTTCCAGAAGCCCCTCACACAAGTTGGTTTGGCTTGATGGGCACTTTTTGAGTACCATACGGTCAAGCTGCTCCCACAACAGCTCAATGGGGTTGAGGTCTGGTGACTGCGCTGGCCACTCTATTACAAATAGAATACCAGCTGCCTGCTTCTTCCCTAAATAGTTCTTGCATAATTTGGAGGTGTGCTTTGGGTCATTGTCCTGTTGTAGGATAAAATTGGCTCCAATCAAGCACTGTCCACAGGGTATGGCATGGCGTTGCAAAATGGAGTGATAGCCTTCCTTTTTCAAAATCCCTTTTACCGTGTACAAATCTCCCACTTTACCAGCACCAAAGCAACCCCAGACCATCACATTACCTCCACCATGCTTGAAGACCAGCATCCCGGAATCACCTCTTCACTGTAGACGCTGACACTGGGGTTTTGCGTGTACTATTTAATGAAGCTGCCAGTTGAGGACCTGTGAGGTGTCAATATCTCAAACTACAGGACTCTAATGTACTTGTCTTGTTGCTCAGTTGTGCAGCGGGGCCTCCCACTTTTTTTTTTACTCTGGTTAGATCCTGTTTGTGCTCTCCTCTGAAGGGAGTAGTTCACACCGTTGTAGGAAATCTTCAGTTTCTTGGCAATTTCTCGCATGGAATCGCCTTCATTTCTAAGAACAAGAACAGACAGTCGATTTTCACATGAAAGTCCTTTTTATCTGGCCATTTTGAGAGTTTGATGGAACCAACAAATGTAATGCTCCCAATTCTCAACTAGCTCACGGGAATGTCAGGTTTATAGCTTCTCTAATCAGCCAAACTGTTTTCAGCTGTGCTAACATACTTGCACAAGGGTTTTCAAGGGTATTCTAACCATCCATTAGCCTTCTTACACAGTTAGTAAACACAAAGTACCATAAGAATGTTGGAGTGATGGTTGTTGGAAATGGGCCTCTATACACCTATGAAGATATTGCATTACAAAACAGAATTTTGCAGCTAGAATAGTCATTTACCTCATTAACAATGTATAGAGTGTATTTCTGACTCATTTAATGTTAGCTTCATTGGAAAAAAATGTGCTTTTCTTTAAAAAATAAGGAAATTTCTAAGTTGCCCTAAACTTTTGAACGGTAGTGTATATTCACTTTTACTGTATCTTATTGTTCCATGTTTCAGCATGGCATTTGTTTTTTGATTTATATATTTATTCTTCTTTTCTGTTATTACATTTGTATATGTATGTAATATATCACTTGGTAATTGTTTGAGGACTCTTTTATATTTATCATTATATTCAATGTAATATGTCTGTATTTTACATGCCCATAATTTCACTTTGTCAGTTAATATTCCCATTGTGGATTCATCCCGGCCTTGTTGTGTTCGCTTCCATAGCTCCACTCACGTGATCACTGGTGGGCATTGCTCTGTGATGCGCACTCGCTTGTGATATCCTCGGTGATGCCTACTTCCGATTTTGGCTGGCGTCACATGCGCCAATGATATGCAGCGGTACTATGTTTTGAACTAACTATCCTGATTGGTCCGCGGGTATATTTAAGGTCCTGATTGCTTGTTGATACCACTCCCCTGGAAGAAGGCATGAAATGCACATTGGGGTGGGTGGCACCACTGAGTCTCAGGTAATGTTTTCAGGCAACTATTATACCACTTGTTCACATATTGGTTTGGTCCTATATATACTGTATGTCTTTGTATTGGTATACAGACTTCATAGACTTTGTTAATATATATGATATTGCACATATGCACTTGCACTTTTGTGTGAAATGGTTTTACAATTTATAAGCCTGCTTTCTTGCCTGAGTCTTTTTGTGGTTCCAGCTTTTGGCTTACCACTGTCACATCTTTATTTATTTTCAGTTACATGGTTTTATTATTTTTGTTTTCAATAAAGCTTTAGAATTTTATTTATTGGATTCTTTTGGTACTTTTTTTCTCTTTATGATTATCATGATTTATGCACTGAATTCTTTCTATTTACGCTGCACTCTTCTATATTGATCTGGTGATCTGTTCCATAACACCTCAGCAGTGCCACAGGCTGATCGCCTCCATGCCACGCCACAATGATGTCGTAATTGATGCAAAAGGAGCCCCAGAAAAGTATTGAGTGCAATTACTGAACATATATTTCAGTAGGCCAATAGTTTGGATCTTAACCCCTTAACCCCCAAGGGTGGTTTGCATGTTAATGACCAGGCCAATTTTTACAATTCTGACCATTGTCCCTTTATGAGGTAATAACTCTGGAACACTTGCATGGATGCTGGTAATTCTGACATAGTTTTCTCATGACATATTGTCATTAATTTTAGTGGTAACATTTCTTTGATATAACTTGTGTTTATTTGTGAAAAAAAAATCGAAATTTGGTGAAAATTTAGAAAGTTTTGCAATTTTCCAACTTTGAATTTTTCATGCCCTTAAATCACAGAGATACGGCACACAAAAAACTTGATAAGTAACATGTCCCACATGTTTATTTTACATCAGCACAATTTTGGAACCAAAATTATATTTTTGTTAGGAAGTTATAAGGGTTAAAAGTTGACCAGCAATTTCTCATTTTTACAACACCATTTTTTTTTAGGGACCACATCATATTTGAAGTCACTTTGAGGGGTCTATATGATAGAAAATACCCAAAAGTGACACCATTCTAAAAACTGCACCCCTCAAGGTGCTCAAAACCACATTCAACAAGTTTATTAACCCTTCTGGTGCTTCACAGGAAATTTTTGAATGTTTAAAAAATTGGCTGAAATTGAGATCAGATGCCATGTCGCATTTGGAGAGCCCCTAATGTGCCTAAACAGTGGAAACCCCCCACAATTGACACCATTTTGGAAACTAGACCCCCCAATGAACTTATCTAGATGTGTGGTGAGAACTTTGAACCCCCAAGGGCTTCACAGAAGTTTATAACGTACAATTGTAAAATTAAAAAATCATATTTTTCCAAAAAAGTGATCTTTTCACCCCCAATTTTTATTTACCCAAGGGAAACAGGACCCCAAAAGTTGTTGTGCAATTTGTCCTGAGTACGGTGATACCCCATATGTGGGAGAAAACTACTGTATGGGCACACGTCGGGGCTCGGAAGGGAAGAAATGATGTTATGGAATGCAGACTTTGATGGAATGGTCTGGGGGTGTCATGTCACATTTGGAGAGCCCCTGATGTGCCTAAAACTAGACCCCCCAAGGAACTTATCTAGATGTGTGGTGAGCACTTTGAACCCCAAAGTGCTTCACAGAAGTTTATAATGCCCGGGTGTGAAAATAAAAAAAATCATATTTTTTCCACAAATATGATCTTTTAGTCCCCAATATTTTATTTTCCCAAGTGTAACAGGAGAAATTGGACCGCAAAAGTTGTTGTCCAATTTGTCCTGAGTATGCTGATGCTAAAAAACTAAAGAGACACCTCAGAGGAGATCTCATTTACATGTATAAATGTATATGTGTGGCCAGTAGAAAACACTGGCACATGACTTATTCCTTCCAAAGACCATACTAAGGACCAGGGGGCACTCATTACGGGTTTAAGAAAGGCGGTTCAAGCAGCTAAATAAGAAAGAGTTCTTTACAGTTAGAGCATTCAGATTGTGCAATGCCCCACCACAAGAGGTAGTAATGACACCATAACAGCTTTTAAAAAAAGGGCTGGACTATTTCCTTGATACACATACCATTGTGGGCTAAAGTTAAATCAGTGACAAAATGTACAAATTGGTGGAGGAAGGTTGAACTTGATGTGGACCTAGGTCTTTTTTCAACCTACTGTACATAACTATGTAACTAATACATTTTATAATTAATCCAGAATGATAGGCAGTGTTTGTAAAATCTTTTGTATATTTTTTATAAAGGGGACAAAACAATATAGCATATACAATTACATAAAATGAACAGGATTAACAAAAGAAACTTACTACGCTGATCACAGAAATGGCTCTGCATAGCAAAGGAGAGCACTTTGATTGGAAACGTCCAGTGAACGGGATCGTGCATACACTGATATGTATCTCTCTGAAGGAACACATATCATTATTTGCCTTGACTTTTTTATCAGCACCTAAGCTACACCCACACACTCCCACTTGATGAACTCACGTGGGCCCTATTGTTGGATGTTCTCAGCCCTTCAGGAATTTGTTAAAAAATTTCCAACTTATGAGATATCTTGACCTCTGAAAATGACAGACTTTCGAAACCGCTGTCGTATTTGTTATTGGGATATCAACTTTAGATAGGTAGAATGACATGGCTGCTGTCACTGATCTGACTACTTTTGATTTGGGGTTTATAGGCAAATGTCAGAGTAATGAGAAAATATGCATGTTCTTGACTGATTAGTCCTGAAATTGAAAAAGTATGTCCCATCAATATCGGATGTATAAAAATCACAACATTCATAACTTTCCACCAGTGCCCCAGTGTCTAGTTGCAGGTGTAACATTTCCTCTGAAGGGAACAATAGTTTATTTTCTACTCAGGATGTTTTTCCTGGGGACAAAGGAGACTTCACCACTTCTCTATATATGCGTGTACACATGTCCCTTTTGCTATGTGGACCTCAGAAAATACTTTCTAATTACCTGTACTCTATAGGAAGTCTTGGCTTCAAAGAAACTTTAATGGTTAACTCTTCCTATCTTATTTGGTTTAGTCATCCCCCTAGCTATGCCTAATTTACTCTCTTCCCATATGTTAAACATGTGGTCTAATTACCAAAAGTGGTTTGTGGATTGTGAGCTCTTTCTCCTTCTGTAATGTGTGAGAGAGGAGGGGGGTGAATGCCCGCTCATGCGAGTTTGTTATGGATTTTAATATTTTCTATGACATTTACCATGAAGAGAGATACAGTGGGGAAAATGAATGCTTCATATACTGCCAATCTTGCACATTTTGAATGGAGAGGTCTGTAATTTTTTATAACAAGTACACTTTAACTGTGAGAGACATAATCTCTAAAAAAAATCCAGAAAATCACATTACATGATTTTTACATAATACATTTGCATTTTATTGCATAAAATAAGTATTTGATACATTAGAAAAACATAAATAATAATTGGTACAGAAACCTTTGTTTGCATTTACAGAGGTCATACGTTTCTTATAATTCTTAACCAAAATTTGGAACACTGCAGCAGGGATTTTGCCCACTCCTTCATACAGATCTTCTCCAAATCTTTCAGGTTTCGGCACTGTCGCTGGGCAACATTGAGTTACAGATTAATTTAAAGATTTTCTATTGGGTTCAGGTCTGGACACTAGCTAGGCCACTAAAGGACCTTGAAACACTTCTTACAGAGCCACTCTTGTTTCCCTGGCTGTGTGTTTTGAGTTATTGTCATGCTGGAAGACCCAGTCATGACCCATCTCCAATGCTCTTACTGAGGAAAGGAGGTTGTTGGCCAAAATCTTGCGATACATGACCCCATCCATCCTCCCTTCAATACGGTGCATTCATCCTGTCCACTTTGCAAAAAAGCACCCCCAAAGTATGATGTTTCCACCACCATACTTCGCAGTTGGGATGGTATTCTTGGGGTTGTACTCATCCTTTTTCCTCCAAACACGGCAAGAGACGTTAATAGCAAAAATTTGTATTTTTTTCTCATATTATCACATTACCTTCTCCCATCATCCAGATGGTCATTGGTGACTTCAAACAGGTCTAGACATGGCTGCCATGAGCAGGGGGACCTTGAGTGCCCTGCAGGATGTTAATCCATGGCAGCACAGTGTGTTACTAAAGGTAATGTTTGAGACTGTGGACCCAGCTCTCTTCTGATCATTGACCAGGTCCTCCTGTGTAGTTCTGGTCTGATTCT
This sequence comes from Dendrobates tinctorius, assembly GCF_039654945.1. Classification (NCBI taxonomy): domain Eukaryota; kingdom Metazoa; phylum Chordata; class Amphibia; order Anura; family Dendrobatidae; genus Dendrobates; species Dendrobates tinctorius. Next base: position 11,611,180 of record NW_027361876.1, read on the forward strand.
TGACCTTTTTAAGAATCATCCTTACAAAATGAGGCAAGATCTTGAATGGATCCTCAGTCTGTACAGGAGTTAATCAGCCATGTTGAGAGCTCTGGGAGCTAGTGCTCTCATCTGAGCACGGTTAGCAACTCCTATCCCCTAAATAATCTGGGTCCTGACTGACACACATCGTCAGAGTAGCTTTTTTGCTGCATGGCTGGGAGGATAGTAGTTTAGTAGTTATATTTTAGAAGGCTTTTGGTGAGTTTATCTGTGACTTTTGCTTGGTTTAGTAAGTGTGATAATTCCCTTTCCATCTCCTACTTTGGTTTTACCCCATCCTCCACTCCCTGGTGTATTCCTCTGTTATATATGAGTGAATATTTGTATGCCTGGTATTTTCCATTTCCCCTGTTCGTGTTAACTTGTTCGTCTGGTTAGTTGTTGTGAGTTCATTTTCCCCTCCGTCACTGAGGCCTGGTGAACTCCCTATTCTAGTGAAGGAAGGTAGTGAGCCTGATTATCAGACACCTGGGACTAATGAAGATGATTGGCTGAGTGGAGTCACTGACTGGATTTAAGGCAGCCTACGCCCTTTGTGCCCTGCGGGTGATTTCTCTGTGGACTCTTGGACACCAGTCTGATTCCTGCTCTCCTAAAGCTAAGTTTTCTGTTTTGCCTTTTTGCATCTAAGATTTGTTTTTGTTTTTCTTGCTTTTTGGATTCTGCCACTCCCTGCTGGAGTGTGCAGTGTTCCGTGAGCTCTGTCTTCTGAAGGTACCTGAGTGCTGATTTAGTTTTTGAAGCTTAGTTGCTTCAGGGCCATTTTTATATCAGCTTGTTGGCTTTTGTCTCTGATAGGGTTTTGGCAGATTGCAGACAGCAGCCTTCCTATCCGTTCCTATCTAGGTAGTTTTTGGGCCCCGTCTTTGCTCAGCCTGTCTTTCTGTCTGTGTAAGTGTTTTCATCTTGCTTCACCGTCATTATATGTGGGGGGCTGCCTATTGCTTTGGGGTCTGCTCTGGGGCAGTTAGATTTCCCCTTTCCTTCTTTAGGCCTATGTATCTCTCCGGCTGTGATCGAGGGGTCTAGGTCATCGTAGGAACCCCCCACGGCTACTGCTAGTTGTGTTGATAGGTTCAGGGGTCTGCAATCTGATAGTTGCCAACTTCTCTGGTTTTCAGAACTTAGCTAGCATTTCTGTTTTTGCCTCCTACGGTGACTCAATCATAACAGTTAGTATAGTAGGGTGCACAACTACTCTCCTCTAGCCTGGGTGGGAGAAGGGTACAGATAGAGGGCAGATTCAGACGCCCCCTAGTGTTAGGAACAGTGAAGGGACATTAAGTGTACCTGCAAAAAAAATGAAAGACTTCTCCATTGTCAAAATCTGCACTATATCAAATACTTATTGTCCCCACTGTAAGTAGTTCCAAAGGTTGCAAATTTTTGCTTCTTATCATCTTTTCAGCTAGATTTTATTGAGAACTATATACTGGCTAACACATTAAAATATACTTTTGATACCTTGTTATGTTTTTCTATATTCCTTTTTTTACTGCTTCTGTGGCGTAGCGCCTACTGTGTTTGTTGGGGAAAACTCGCTTGGCAGCGGATTAACGTAGTCAGGCACGGGTTTTCACACAAAACAGTCCACACGGATAATTTAAGCACCATAAACCATGCCGTAAGCCAGGTTGCACGTCACCGGCTTACACATGGTCCATTACTTTATCACATAAGCATTACCAAGCATTTGTTAGGGCTGGCGGAATGCACCAAATTATAAAATAATAGTAGGTGCGTTCGCAGCCCGGGGTCCACTGTGCAGAGGTGGTACACTGCTGCTAAGTAATGGCGGAAGAATTAAGCGGTGTGAAACCAGTCACATGTGGGTTACGTCACCCAATGTGAACAGGGCGAACTCTGTTACTGCACAGAGCCGCACCACCGCTGAACGTAGATGCTGGAGCCTGATTAGCTCACAGAGCCCGGCCAAAAGAGCGCACAGTGTATGGCCACAGAACTCTACCCCAAGGACACGGGGTTAGAGTCCTTCTAGGCCCACTGAACGCGCGGCGTCGCTGCCTTGAGCACCGCTATAGACGCTGGCTATGGAGCACGTGCACTGAGGTGTGCCGAGTCCCTGGTGAAGCCTGATGCCTGACTCAACCTCAGACCTACCTACGCCTAAGCCTGGGCGCTAGCAGGCTAGGCTGCACAACACATGCGTACCAAGGGTAGGGTTTCTTAATGAGTCATTCACCAGAGACATTCATACGTGCATACATTACTCACTCCACTTAGTCTGTAAATGCAGTCTATCCTAGCGCATGGCCGAGTGGCCATGCGAACCTTTTATAGTGGCGAGCTTCTGGGACCTTCCTGGCTTCTCAGATAGGCCAATCCGAACAGGAGCAGGACCTGAGCACGTGACCTTCAATCTCCAATGGGAGATCACTCCACGGGCATGCTCAGTGGCCCGACATGGGGACTTAGTCCCTGGAGAATCTCGCTGCTGAGCAGCATGTTTTGCCATAGCTGTGCCAGAGCTGGCAGCAGCAAGCAAACCTACGGAGATGGTCTGGGCAGAGTGCTTGGACCGACAAGTTTGCTGAGCAACTTCCTCTGTGGCTGGATAGGAATGGGAGACTGCTGGAAGTAAGGCTCGGGATTCTCACTGTGCAGTGACAGAAATCCTACGCCTAACACATTCACTAGTCAAGCATGACTTTCTCCAGTTACCGGGTGACCGCACAGTTCAATAACTGACCTTTGCCAGTGCACACAGTTATATCTCCATGCTGGGTATACCTCTCAGGAGCTCCTGTCAGTCCTGGTTCCTGGGGAAGCTGCTGAACTGGGATCACCGTCCTTGTGTCCAGTGCACTACCGACAGTCCAGACCCTCAGATGGAAGGTAGCTCCCCCCAAATACAGTGCCTTCACAGACTCCGCAAACACATGGCCTGTCCGGTTGCTATTCAGGACACTCGTCCAACACCCAGGCCACCAGGTCTAAGGTTTCACCACGTGCTCCAGGATCTTCCAAGACAGACTTTCCAGGATCTTGCACCCTGATTCCATTCAGGTACACACACTCTGACCATGAGACCAGACCTCAGTCATATTATATGGTTGTAACTCCCCCCATGGATGGGCAGTACATGTGTGGTTAGTTGATTCCCATCCAGCTCTCTGACTAGCTCTATAAGCTCCCCTTATAAGTAATACACAACAAATACTTGTGGAACTATAAGTCCCAGCATAACCTCATTATTTTGGGCTTACAACGCAGAGAACCTCTGCGACACATACCAGCCATTTACAATAATGCCAGTCCCTAATTCACCATCATAATTATGCCTGCAAGCGCATCCTGAAGCACATACACAGCGCCCCCTAGCTGTAACAGAGGTTACTGCATCACACTTCCTAGGATTATACGGCTGTGTTCACACACAGCGTTTTTTTAGCGGTATTTTTAGCGGTTTTGCCAATAAAACCGCTAAAAATAAGCTTCCCATTAATTTCTATGCATTTTGCACTTTTTGTGCATATTGATGCGTTTTTTACCGCGCAAAAAACGCATCGCGGTAAAAACTGCAGCATGTTCATTAATTTTGTGGATTTTTCTGTGTTTCTGGCTAGTTCTATGTGTTTTGAAAACGCGTCGGAAAAAACGCATCAAAACCGCGACGAAAACGCGCAGACAAAAAGGGCGTGGTTTCTGGGAAGGGAGTCAGGTTTTTGAGCAGAAATTTTCTGCTACGTGTGCACTTAGCCTATCAGTTCACTGAATTTACAAGGGATTTTACATTTTGTTACTATATCTTTTACTTATCATACTTTTCTTGGCGACTGCTCTAGGGCCGTGGGAGCGAACTAATAATTGTACTTGGTCTAAAAATATCCAGCAGACCATGTACAGGCATTTTTATTTTCTAATTCTAGGGATGAAGCAGAACACATTTGTTCCAATCAGGACTAAATTATGAAGGGGACATAGTGGCAAGGCTTCTAACTCTAACCACCTTGCTGAGGATGTGCCACCAGCAACTACAAAGTTTCTGAAGCTGCCTGAAAATCTGAGCACTGGTTATTGTATCACCACTGTGATTTAGACGTGTAAGCCAGTAATATTAGAGCATTTTATGGCAACATTTTTAGGCGGTATTCATTTTTGTCTTGTGTTAATACTGCCGAGAATATTTTTCAAGCCACTTTTTCAAGCCGTGATATTTTACATTTCTTATTCATTTATCTTTTTATGCTTAAGAAAGACATAGCTGAACTAGAGCAGGTGCAGAGAAGAGCGACCAAGGTTATTAGAATACTGGGGGGGTCTGCAATACCAATACAGGTTATTACACTTGGGGTTATTTAGTATGGAAAATCGAAGGCTTAAGGTACTGTCACACTTAGCGATGTACCAGCGATCCCGACCAGCGATATGACGCGGTCAGGATCGCTGGTACATCGCTAAGTGGTCGCTAGTGAGCTGACACACAGGCAGATCTCACCAGCAACATCGCAGGGGTCAGGGGTCGCTACTTACCTGTCACACTAGGCGATCCTGCGTCCTCCCGCCCGGCTCCATGCTCGTCTCTCCACAGGAAGCGCCGCAGGAAGCTGACGACGAGAAACAGTCCTGGACGTTCTCGCGCGATCAGCGATAACCAGCGGGGGAGCAGGTTGTAGGTAAGTATCAGACACAGCGATATCGCTAGCAATATCGCTATAACGTCACAAGTTATAGCGATATTGCTAGCGATATCGCTTAGTGTGACAGTACCTTTAGGGGTGATCTTATTACAATGTATAAATATATGCGGGAACAGTACAAAGACCTTTCTAATGACCTTTTTACTCATAGACCTGAGACTGGGACAAGGGGGCATCCTCTACGTCTGGAGGAAAGAAGGTTTAATCATAATCACAGACGCAGGTTCTTTACTGTAAGAGCAGTGAGACTATGGAACTCTCTGCCGTATGATGTTGTAGTGAGTGATTCACTACTAAAATTTAAGAAGGGCCTGGATGCTTTCTTGAAAAGTATAATATTACAGGTTATATATACTAGATTCCTTGATAGGGCGTTGATCCAGGGAACTAGTCTGATTGCCGTATGTGGAGTCGGGAAGGATTTTTTTCCCCAATGTGGAGCTTAGTGTTTGCCGCATGGGTTTTTTGCCTTCCTCTGGATCAACATGTTAGGCTATGGGTTGAACTAGATGGACTTAAAGTCTTCCTTCAACCTTAAATACTATGTTACTATGTTATTATATATTTATCCATACAGAATAATGACCCAATATAATTCTCCATACATAATAATAAACCATATACAATGCTCCATACATAATAATAGACCCCATATAATGCTCCATACAGAACAATGGACCCCATATAATACTCCATACAGAATAATGGGCCCTATATAATGCTCCATGCAGAATAATGGATCCAATAAAATGCTCCATACAGAATAATAGATCCCATATATTGCTCTAAACAGAATAATGGGCATCATATAATGCTCCATACAGAATGGACCCTATATATTTCACCATACAGAATGGGCCACATATAATAATCTATACAGAATGGGCCCCAATGCCCCATATAATGCTCCATAAAGAAAGGGCCCCATATAATGCCCTGACACTTTACTTGGTTCAACAGGTGGTGACGCTGGCCCTGTATCAGCCTCTGTTGTACCTAGTTTATGTCTCCCTTTCTTCCTGGGTCAGGCAAGGAAGCGTGCACCCTGATGCTAGCATTTTCTGATGAGAATTTTTTAAGCATATTTTCCATAATGGCCTACTGGTAAAGCACCATTTTAGTAGACCTCTCTGCTTCAGGAAAGAGTGATGCAAGCATCTCCTTGTAGAGTGTTTCTAGCAGGGTGAACAACCAGTATTCTTTTTTTGTCCAAGATGAATGTAACATGAGGATCATGGGAAAGACAGTGGCACTTAAAGTCTGCCATATGTGCCAAGATCTCTGCAGAAAACACTTCCCTTTCTCCACCATGTTGACTACTCTCCTTCGCCTCCTCCTCCTTCATCTGTTTCTCTTTACTCCCCTCTTCAGCCCATCCATGTAGGAGAAACGGGACAAAACTTGTATGGGTACTAGCATCTATTGCACCATGAGCCAGCTCCTGTTCCTCCTCATTGTTACTCAATCCACGCTGAGCAGATGAGATAAGGCTGGGCTGGGTAGTATCTCCCTATCTCATGTCTTCCTCCATCTCCACCTGGTCCGCATGCAAAGCTTTATGTTTAATTGTCAGCAACTATTTAAGTAGGCACAGAAGTGGGATCGTTGCACTGATGATAGTGTCATCGCTTCTCAACATCTTTGTGGAGTCCTCAAAGTCTTGGAGAACTGCACAAATGTCAGACATCCATGCCTACTCTTCAGTTGTTATTTGCATAAGCTACCCAGAATACCGACAGGCGTATTCCCCAACTGGACTCGGCTGTAAACAAAGCCTTACCAACATGTGCAGAGTGGAATTCCAGTGGTCATGTTGCACACCAGTCGATGAGCTGGCAGTTGCATTTGCTGCTGTAGCACTTCCAGAGCAGTGGCAGCTGTAGTTGACTTATGGAAATGGGTGCTGACATGGTGTACCTTGACCAGAAGCTCTGGCAAATCTGGGTAGATTTTCAGATACCACTGAACATCCCCAAAAATTAAGTAAAACTCATGAAATATGCCTTGACAGAAATGATGGTACTCCTGAAAATAATGTGGCAAAAGGGACATGTTAAATCAAGGTGTGTCAACTAATTAGCATCCCAGGTGTCTACAATCTTAGAATCAGTGAGTGGGCCTATATAGAGGGCTACAGATACTCACTGTGCTATTTGGTGATATGGTGTTTATCACACTCAACATGGACCAGAGGAAGCGAAGAAAAGAGTTGTCTCATGAGATTAGAAAGAAAATTATAGACAAACATGTTAAAGGTAAAAGTTATAAGACCATCTCCAAGCAGCTTGATGTTTCTGTAACTACAGTTGCACATATTATTCAGAAATTTAAGCTCCATGTGACTGTATCCAACCTCCCTGGACATGGCCACTGGAGGAAAATTGGGTGGCAAATCAAAAAGATGGAAAATACAAATAGTAACAAAAGAGCCCAGAAAAACTTCTAAATAGATTAAAGGTGAACTTCAAACTCAAGGAACATCAGTGTCAGATCGCACCATCCATCATTTTATGAGCCAAAGTGGACTTCATGGAAGAGGAGCAAGGAGGACACCATTATTGGAAAAAAATTATAAAAAAGCCAGACTGGAATTTTCCAAACTTCATGTTGACAAGCCACAAAACTTCTGGGATAATGTCCTATGGACAGATGAGACAAAAATAGAACATTTTGGCAAGGCACATCAGCTCTATGTTCGCAGACGGAAAAATGAAGCATGTCAAGAAAAGAACACTGTCCCTTCTGTGAAACATGGAGGAGGCTCTGTTATGTTCTGGGGCTGCTTTGCTGCATCTGGCACAGGGTGTCTAGAATCTGTGCAAGGTACAAGGAAATCTCAAGACTATCAAGAGATTCAAGAGAGAAATGTGCTGCCCAGTGTCAGAAAGCTTGGTCTCAGTCGCAGGTCATGGGTCTTTCAACAGGATAATGACCCAAAACACACAGCTAAAAACACCCAAGAATGGCTAAAAGGAACTAAAAGGAAAACATTGGACTATTCTGAAGTGGCCTTCTATGAGCCCTGACCTAAATCCTATTGACCATCTTTGGAAAGAGCTGAAACATGCCATCTGGAAAAGGCAACCTTCAAACACGAGACAACTAGAGCAGTTTGCTCTTGAGGAGTGGGCCAAAATACCTGTCGAGAGGTGCAGAAGTCTCAATGGCAGTTACAAGAATTGTTTGAATGCAGTGATTGCCTCAAAAGGTTGTGCACCAAAATATTAAGTTAAGGATTCCATCAATTTTTTGTCCAGGTCTATTTCATGAGTTTTAATTTTTTTAAAAATACTGTGGAAGCATGGTTGAAATGCAATGTCTGACTTTAATTTGTTCATTTTCATTGATTTTTGATGTATTATTACTTTTGACAGATCCAAGTTATTTTGGTCACCGTTGTGGGTTCTTTTGTCATTAGACGAGGGGTACCAACAATTTTGACCATATGTGTACTGTATATGACAATAGTCAATTTTTGAACAACCATATTTGCGCATCTGTAGCAGGCCAATTTTTGCTTTTATTTGAAACAAACAAAATTCACAGAAATCAGGTTCTACAGTATATATGACTATAGTCAATTTTTGGAACAAAAATATTTTGTGAAATGTACCAGGCCAAGCAGTTTTAAAAATTTTAAACCATTGTAATTTAACACAAAGCACATTAAACTGCAATGATGACAAATTCAATCAAAAAAAATTTTTTAAGCGTAAATATCTTGAAAGTGTAGTTGATGTACCCTACACTCATAAAAACTATGAACAAAGGCTTTGCACAAAGGGAAATACAATAATCCTCTTCAGGTGTCCATTTCTTATTCCCCTTCCTCGGGAGACTCGGGGTACTGTCTTCACCTGCTTTCTGTAGCTTGTTTTCTAGTTTCCTGGGCTGTAAGTGACCTAGATTTGGGTAGTGCCGGAGCCCTCAACATGTAGAAATGGGCAACAGCCCCCTGTGTCATCTGCACCATCACCTGCTCCCGTATAGGAAGTGGGGAAACCCTAGAACAGTCCGAACTCTGGGGAATGATAGCCCAGTCTCAAGCTTTTCTGGAGTGTTATATAACACTGGAATTTAACAGAAAGCAGAGGTGGGGAAACCAAAGGACAGTCCAAACTCTGGTGGATGATAGCCCAGTCTTGAACTTTTCTGGAGTGTTATATACAAGTACCACTGGAATTTAACAGAAAGCACGTAATACTCTATGGATCACTAAATGAATCCAGAAAAATGTGCGACTGCTTTTTTGGAGTGTAATGTACCACCAAAATTTAATTGAAAGCACATAATTACTATATTAATGACTAATTGAATCCATAAAAAATTTTAACTCTTTTTTGCAGTGTTATATACCACTGAAATTGAACAGAAAGCACATAATACTCTATGGATGACTAACTGAATCCATAAAAGTTTTTAAACACTTTTTTGGAGTCTTATATACCACAAAATTTAACACAAAGCATGTAATACTCTATGGATGACAATATAGTTAATTTTTTTCACCCAAAAAATAAAGAATGTGGTCACATGCAGCAGATATATATTTAGCAATGGACTGCAAAGCCCTAATCCCTGCCTAGAGGCTGTATTTTGCCACTCTCCCTGCTCCTGTAATTGTCCCTCCCTAGCCTAAATGCAGAATGCATCTGTGTAAGCAGCAATAGCAATACAAAAAGTCCTCAAAATATCAAATGGTTCCAAACAGAACATCAAATCAATAAATGTGAATCCGGACAATGAACACTGTCCAAATCACATAGCATGAACCATGAAACAATTGGTTTAATATAAAAATAATTTTTTTATTAATACATGCTAAAAAATTAATGAACCAATTAGCAACAAAATTATATATAAGGTTCCTCAAAAATTAGAGGGAATACAGTCATCACATTGCCTATATGTACATTTGGACCATCCAACATATATATAACCAGGATAACGATATATTGCTCATTTACACAATTCTAGAAAAAAATCAAAATAATAATATATCCCCATAACAGTGAAATTCTCCTCGCAGGGAGATAAACAGTTAGTTTGTAAAAAAATGCAGAGTAAGTGAACAATGAAAAGATTACAGCAGTTCTTTCAACAACTTATCATGTCAGAAATTCCCCGGGCTGCAGATGATGTTTTGAAGGCTGTAGCGCTGACAATGGCTGGCGCAGTGTTCTCCCAAGGAGGTCCTGCACACAATGGTCTGTCTTCTGGCGGCAGCAGGCGGTCTCCAGTTTTACCCGCTGAGCCCCTAGTCCATAAGCTGATGCAGCTTTAGTCAGTGAAGCTGCAGGCGATCCTTGATCCGGGACGAGCGGCGTTACACTGTACTGCTCAGAGGGTTGTAGCGCACAGTCCTATACCCTGCCCTGGCTCTTATGTTTAAGTGTTGCGCTGAAACGGATGGAGCAGCTGGCCCTCTCTCTGCGGCCGCTGCTGCTGCTGGCCCCGGTGGTATCCTTGCGCTGAGTCTGCGACGTTTCATTGTGGCCTGGCTGTGCATCCCACAGAGCACGCTGCACACACACCTCTCCTCTGTCACTGCCGACGGGAAACAGCCCAATGCTGCTCGTGCTTTTACTTTTAACCACGCCCCCAGCTTTTGGTTCAGATCTGTCAGGGCCCTTATACCTTCCCCCGAACAGCATGGGACTCAGCCTCGGCAGTTCCAGACCAGATTGGTAGAGATACCCACGGTCCGGTCTCCCTCCTTACATCTGATGCAAAGAGCAAAGCACAAGATTAGCCCTTAGAAGGACTGTTAGTAAGATGATTCAGCATCAGCACCAGTATCAGCTCTAAAGGACTCTAATTCATTAAACTGTGTGAACACAGGCCAGGACAACCATTCTCTCCCTCCATTAAGAACTGCCCCTGAGCTGTGCAATGGCATCAGTGTGTCAAGTGTGGTGGCACCTGTTCTTTTATAACCCCTACTGATTACATTAATGCCTCTACCAAGATGGCTACGGCATTACAATGACTGTCAGGCAAACCCCCTATGTTTATTGGCTGTGTAACAGGCGTCAAACATGCGGGGCAGGGATTCAAGCTTCAAATCCGAGCACCAGCTAATGCCCGCTGAGTGCATCAGAGCACCCAGATACTCAAGCAATATCCCAGTATCACGGAGCATGTACACTCATCCCTCATATTTATGAATTCTTAAATATATTGAAACTTAGGGAGACAGGAATAATACACTGTGTTCCAAATTATTATGCAAAAAAATATTTCCTCCTATTTTCTCTAAATTACCTATATGAATTGCAGTCATTGTTATTTTCCAGTCATCTAATATTCTAGTGTAATTGCAATGTTTTTGAACAAACTGCCTATGAAAACAGTATATTTTTAAAAATAAGAAACACTCAAAATGCATGTTCCAAATTATTATGCACAGCAGAGTTTTCATCCTTTTTATTTTTATTTTGAACAAAAAAATGGTGAATTGTGAAATTATAAGCATTATCAGCTTATTACAAAATGAAATCAAACAGCTTTCAAGTCAAAACTTTCTTCTCGGTGATGTTACATTTGCACATAGGACCCCTTGTTGGAAAGAAGCTTCTGAACTCTCTCGTCCATTGAATTTATCAGTTTTTGGACAGTTTGTGCTTCACTTGTGTTGCCTGTGGACAGAATACCCTCCCAGAGCTGTTGCTTAGATGTGAACTGCCTTCCGCCATCATAGACACTCCTTTTGATGATGCTCCAGAGGTTCTCAATGGGGTTGAGGTCAGGGGAAGATGGTGGCCACACCATAAGTTTGTCCTCTTTTATGCCCATAGCAGCCAGAGATGCAGAAGTGTTATTTGCAGCATGAGACGGTGCATTATCATGCATGACAATGATCTTGCTGCGGAAAGCACGGTTCTTCCTCTTGAACCATGGCAGGAGGTGCTTTTTTAGAAACTCCACATAGATTATGGAGTTCATCTTTACCCCTTCAGGGATCCTAAAGGGGCTGACAGTCTCTCTCCCCGTGATTCCAGCCCAAAACATTCCTCCACCTCCTCCTTGTTGGCGCCTTAGCCGTGTTTTCATGGGGTGTCCATCAACCAGCCATCCTCCACTCCATCCATCCAGACCATCGAGCGTTGCACGGCACTCATCGGTGAACAAAATAGTTTGTTAGTCAGTCTTCATGTATCGTTTGGCCCACTGGAGCCGTTTCTGCTTGTGTGCAGTGGATAGAGGTGGTCGACAGGATGGCTTACGCACAGCTGCAAACCTCTGAAGGACCCTGCATCTTGTTGTTCGGGGGATGTTGGAGGCACCAGCAGCTTCAAAAACTTGTCTGCTGCTATGACAAGGCATTTTTGCAGCTGCTCTTTTAACCTGACGCAATTGCCTGTTGGAAAGAGTCCTCAATTTTTCCTTATCAGCACGCACACGTGTGTGCTGGGAATCAGCTACATACTTCTTGATTGTGCGATGATCACGATGAAGTGTCTTGGCAATGTTGATTGTAGTCATGCCTTGACCTAAATACTCCACAATTTGTTGCTTCTCAGCAGCCGACACATCCTTTTTCTTTCCCATTTTGGCAAAAAATGTAGGCTGCTTAATAATGTGGAACAGCCTTCTTAAGTAGTCTTGCCTTTATTTGGACACACCTGCCAAACTAATCTGCACAGGTATCTGCAATTGCTTTCAGTGATATAAAGAGCCCTGACACACATCGCCATCAATGAGTTTAAATGACAAACAAAAAAATTCTAACCTTATCACTCCTAAACTCTTTTTGCATAATAATTTGGAACACAGTTTAGATACAAGTAGATATCCACATGAAAATAAACTGTGTAAATATATCCAAATGGATTATATTCAAAGAAGTGTAAGTGCCACATTTTCTAAATACTTAATGTAGCTAGCTTTAAAGTGTAACTGCACTCTCAGGCAAGTTTTCAGAATACATATTTTTTAGAAGTTTTTCAGTCTGCAGTAGATATTTCAGCATTTGCTTTTCGTGTTCACTGTCTCTAAAGGACCTGATATTGTAGCTAATGTCAGGTCCAAACTTGCGGGTTGTGGAAATCAAGCATGTGTACAGCTTCCCTCTATTATCACTTTATGGCCGGAGTTACACTATCGTACAATACAGCCAAGTGATATTCGAGAAAACATCGCACAGCACTCTGCCCAGTGTTACTCTATGAAGCAGCTCACATCTGCAATTATTTTCACATGCCAAATCGACATGCGAGAACAATCACAGCATGCTGCGATTGGCAGAGTCTTGGCTCACTCACACCCATATAAGTCTATGGGTGCGAGTGACATGACGCACATCATTCGGAAATCATCTGAGTGCGGTGCGATATATGCCGACGCCAGCAGTGGAGGTGATAGAGAAATTAGTTTCTCTGCCTCCTCCGCAGCTGTGCTCCAATCCACTCTGAGAGAGGGTCGGAGCATAGTAGCATGACACTCAGCTCTCGCTTGCAGGAAGAGCAGGAGCATATCGCATTCCATGCTCTCGCATCGGATGCAATACGCCAGCCTAAAGGCTCATTTGCGAGAAAAACAGATTAGTGGAATATGATAAAAAATCTGATTGCAGTCTGAACAATATTATTCAATGGGTAACATCTCATCTGTGATTTTTTTTTTCTCAGCTGAAATCGTACTGAGAAAAAAATCCCAGCATGCTGCATTTTGCCACGTATATAAGACGAGACTCGCCAATTCAAGCCAGTGGGTGCGAGCAAAAAAATCACACTGCATACAGACCATCTGCAGACAGAAAATACACAAATCATCCCATGAGAGGAAGTGACATATATGGAAGTGTTGGCAGGCTCCCATAAACCACCTGTCAGCAATCATTGGATGTGACACACCTCCATAGAGTGTATTGTTTTGAAAGTCTGCCATGTCTCGTACAATTAATGTGGAGATGCTTTTGGTTTTAGTCCAGGAGCAGCCTGAACTCTGGGATCCTCGTGATTCAAATGATCAAAATTGCTTAGTAAAGAACGCCTCCTGGACATATATTTGTCTGCAATTATTTCAAAATTATGTTGAATGAACCCCGGATGTCCAAATGGGGATGAATAAGTACATTTTGCTGCAATATGCATTTTACTATGTTTGTTTGCTTTTGTATTGTTTTTTTTGTATTACTTTGGATCTTTTCTTGGCTGTTTATGTTTAGCTTCCATCTTTGCTATTTGTCAGTAACATTTTACAAGTATAAATGCAAATGTTCCCTTTGGCAGTGAATGATGTAACCTGGAGCTTCCAGGATCAATACAGGAGGGAGCTTCAGCTTTGCCAGCAAAGTGGTTCCGCGGCCAGCAAAAAAAGGCCCTGACTGTATATGAGTTGCTTAAACATTTTAGCCCCTGTTATGGACCTAAAACCATAAGTACCAGTTTTTCAGCTACATTGTTAAGCTAAGTTCACACGTAGCGGAATTCCGGCGGAAGTTACCGCGAGAATTCCGGAATTCCATTCCGCGGGAAAATCGCATTTTAAATTCCTGCGATTATCCCGTGGAAAAACTAGCGATTTGCAAGCGTAATTAGCCTGCAGAATGCTAGCGATTTCCAAGCGATCTGTAGCATCGCTTGGAGAACTGATTGACAGGTTGGTCACACTTGTCAAACATAGTGTTTGACTAGTGTGACCAACTTTTTACTATTGAGGCTGCCTATGCAGCATCAGTAGTAAAAAGATCTAATGTTAAAAATAATTAAAAAAAATTAAAAATCGTGTTATATTCACCTTCCGACGTCCCACGCAGCGTCCCCAGGCCTCCGTGATGCTACGGCAGGTCCCGTTCCCAGTGATGCATTGCGGCAATGACCTTTGATGACGTCACGGTCTCTCGAGATCGCTACAGTATCGTGAGACAGCGACGTCAGCAAAGGTCATTATCGCAATGCATTACTGGGAATGGAACCTGCCGCGTGTATCGCTGAAGCCTGGGGACGCTGCGCGGGATACCGGAAGGAGAATATAACCCAATTTTTTTTTATTTTAATTCTATTTTTTACAAGGATATGGTACCCACAGCCCGGAGGACAGTCCCCTCTCCTCCGGACCGTGGGTACCATCTGCAAATGTTCTGCTTACTTTTCGCATGGTGGGCACAGCCACACATGCAGAACAATGTATTCCTATGTGAGCGGAATTGCCGCGATTCCGCAAATTAATGAGCATGCTGCAGATTTTTCCGCGATGCGATTACGCCATGGGAAAATCCGCAGCATTAGCACAGCATTGCGGAATCCCATAGCATCCCATGCAATCCTGGTTTTTTTTGCATTTTCGCGGCAAAATCACGTGGTAAGGCTGGTTTCACATTTGCGTTTTTTTGCGCTGGAAAAAAACGCATACGTGCGCATGCGTTTTTTCCCCTATATTTAACATGGGTGCGCATACCTGCGCGCTGGCATGCGCACGTATGCGATTTTCATGCGCTGCGTTTTTTTGGGGTGTGCGTTTGTATTTTCCAGACGCAGCATGTTGCATTTTTTGGCCCTGCAAAAAAGCGCATGCGCACGTATGCGCACGTTTTGCGCTAAAAATGGCCATTATAGCCTATGGATGCGCATACGTGCGCACTGGCATGCGCATGTAAGCGTTTTTTTAGCGCTGCGTTTTTTTGGTGGTGTCCACTTGTTGTACTAGTTATAATCTTCTAAATTCAAAAAAAAAAAGTCTATATAAAAGAGGTGCCTGCCAAAACTCTGCCACTACTACACTGACAGATTGGAGAGCAGACAGTCAACAAGGAACCCATCTTCTATCAGCGAAGAATGTGAGTATATTACATTATATGCCTGTCCTTTTAAATTATGTATGTACTAATGATTTTTATTATTTTTACATGCAGTATGTCTTCAGAATCCGAGTATTCCCCATCGCAGCAGGAATTGGCGCAAGCAGACCGTGAGGTGATTATTTTCGTGCATCTGGTAAGTATATCTGCTGCTTCTCCAAATCTCTTACGTTTTTTTCAACTTTTTTAAGACATCGTCATCATCATCTTCTGCGGACAGGACTAGTGAGGGCGAAGAGCAGGAGCAGCGAAGCCAAGTCCCGGTGGTGATACGGAATGTATGTATCAAATGATTTGTAATGTTCTTTATTTTTTATCTTCTATTTTTACTCTTTTTTATGTTTCTTTTTTTGTAACTTTTTATTCAATTTAAATTTGATTATTCTAATGAATGTGTTTTGTCTAGGTTCCACAACGGGATGAAGACGTCTACCTGGATAATGAGCAGCTCATCAGCCTGGTCCAGGAGCGTTCGCCGTTGTGGGACAGCCGTGACCGGCTGCACAAGGACATTGTGGTGACCCGGCGGCTATGGAATGAGGTGGCCGCAGCGTTGATGGATGGCTGGGACAGCGCCACAGCATCCTCCAAAAAGGCGTTTAGTGAGTATTTCCCTGCTCTGTATTGTGCCGCAGTGACTGTTGTCCTTGACGGCACTGTTGGGTTTCGTGCTAGGCATATTCTAGCAGGAAACCCAACAGTGTCATCGGGGTCTACAGTGACTGCTTTGAGTATTGTATTGCTACATTGTGCCGCAGTGACTGTTGTCCTTGACGGCACTGTTGGGTTTCGTGCTAGGTGTATTCTAGCAGGAAACCCAACAGTGTCATCGGGGTCTACAGTGACTGCTTTGAGTATTGTATTGCTACATTGTGCCGCAGTGACTGTTGTCCTTGACGGCACTGTTGGGTTTCGTGCTAGGTGTATTCTAGCAGGAAACCCAACAGTGTCATCGGGGTCTACAGTGACTGCTTTGAGTATTGTATTGCTACATTGTGCCGCAGTGACTGTTGTCCTTGACGGCACTGTTGGGTTTCGTGCTAGGTGTATTCTAGCAGGAAACCCAACAGTGTCATCGGGGTCTACAGTGACTGCTTTGAGTATTGTATTGCTACATTGTGCCGCAGTGACTGTTGTCCTTGACGGCACTGTTGGGTTTCGTGCTAGGTGTATTCTAGCAGGAAACCCAACAGTGTCATCGTGGTCTACAGTGACTGCTTTGAGTATTGTATTGCTACATTGTGCCGCAGTGACTGTTGTCCTTGACGGCACTGTTGGGTTTCGTGCTAGGTGTATTCTAGCAGGAAACCCAACAGTGTCATCGGGGTCTACAGTGACTGCTTTGAGTATTGTATTGCTACATTGTGCCGCAGTGACTGTTGTCCTTGACGGCACTGTTGGGTTTCGTGCTAGGTGTATTCTAGCAGGAAACCCAACAGTGTCATCGGGGTCTACAGTGACTGCTTTGAGTATTGTATTGCTATATTGTGCCGCAGTGACTGTTGTCCTTGACGGCACTGTTTTTTTTTTAACAACAGTGGACAAAGTCCGAACACGTTGGCGTTCGATCAAGGACCGCTTCAACAGTGATGTTCGTGCTGAGGGCCAGGTTCGCAGTGGATCTGCGTCAAGGACCAGAACTAGATACCGTCACTATCACGCGTTGCAGTTCCTAAGACCGGTCCTTGCCACGAGATCATAAGTATTATAAATTTTGGGTTTTTATTTTTATTAATCTGTGTTTTTCTAATCCACAGCTGATGCTTCTTGTAAAGGCATGGTAGTAATGATTTTCCTTTCTTCCACAGCACCTGGAGCAGCACCCTGCAACCTGGCCCTGGAGCGGTCCTTCCTCGGACGTCCTCTGACCCGTCCCAGCCATCCGACAGCCAGGAAGCACCTTGCAGGTCAACCACATACACAGCTGGTGACCAGGAAGCTGGGCCATCAGGTGTTCCCCTGTCCCAGGTCTCTGCCACTGGTTATGCGGGCACTACCCGCCAGCGGCAGAGGGCCTTGGACAGGAATGTCTTGCCCGAGTTTATGCATTTGAGCGAGGCCTTTAATTCCAGCCTCAAGTCACTGTCCGACAGAGTTGAAAGCGGTTTTGCACTCATGGAACGTGGTTTTAACCACTTTGAACACCGCTTCAATTCTGTAGAACAGCGCCTTGACCGTCTGGAGGCCGACCTCAACAGACCAGCACACCATTTTTTTAGTAAGATTGAAAAGGGCATGGCGGAACACCTTAGTCCTGAGCAACAGCTGAATGTGCTGCAGGCCTGCAACAATGCTTTCTTGCAGGCTATGCAGCATAATCGGTACGGTCAGCAGTCAGTGGTGTCATTTCCACCTGTGCCACCATTGACTCGCTTCACCTCACTACCGACTTGTGCTGCATACCACTGCACGGACACCTCTATTCAAAGCCAGGACACCCACCGTTACACCACCACAAGTCTGAGTGCAGCTGGTCACTTCACCGACACCACCATGGCAAGCGCTGCTCCTGTCTGGAGCACCACCGCCACTCCCATGCATGCGTGGAGCTCAGCCACCACTAGGCAAACATGGAACAGCCCTGCCGCTACAACAACATGTAGTAGCTCTGCCACCACCACTCTGCAAACCTGGACCATCACTGCCGCCACCAGTCCTCCTGCAAGGACGAGCACTGCCAACGAAGAGCAGCAGCAGCAGCCACCTCAGCAGCAGCAGCCACCTCAGCAGCAGCCACCTCAGCAGCAGCAGCAGCAGCAGCCACCTCAGCAGCAGCCACCTCAGCAGCAGCAGCAACCACCTCAGCAGCAGCAGCCACCTCAGCAGCAGCAGCAGCCACCTCAGCAGCAGCCGCCACCTCAGCAGCAGCAGCAGCCACCTCAGCAGCAGCAGCAGCCACACCAGCAGACGGGGGACCTACATTCAATATTTGCCCCTAGTTCAAGGCGAAATCTATCAAGGCGGGCATTGGGCCAAAGTCGGTCCAGGCACACAAGCCTACGGCGACATGCCATTACAACTAATGTACCTGAACAGATTTCCTCTCCTCCAAGTGTTCCTAGTTTAATTCCCTTAACTGGACTACCTTCCCCCACAAGTTTTGTTGCCCCTTCCCCTCAAACACCGTCTTCAACTGCAAGTGTTGCATATTCCCTGCACACCCCCAAATTGAAACCATCTGCCCCCAAACGCCGGAAAAAATAATTTTTTGGTTTATTTTTGTGATTAAAAATAAATTTACATTTGTGGTTCACCATTACAAAGTTTCATTAATGTTGTTTGCGCCGCTCACACACACTGATGGGTAAATACATGTTAAAAACCAACCCAAGGCCTAGTATAGTCATATGTGAAATAACACGGACTAGTATAGTCATACCAAGGCCTAGTGTAATAACTCGAGTTTTACCAACTTGGATTTGGTTTCATGAAAAACAAACTGTTGAAACTTGTCTTAAAAATAAGTTTCTTTCTAGTTTCACCAGTTTGTTTTTTGTGAAACAAGATGCTAGTTGTTAAAAATTGAGTTATTACAGTAGGCCTTGGTATGACTATACTAGGCCGTGGTATTTCACATATTACTATACTACTAGCCCCAAGGCCTACTATACTCATATTTGAAATACCACGGCCTAGTGTAGTCATTACAAGGCCTAGTGTAATAACTCTAGTTTTACCAACTAGAATCTGGTTTCATGAAAAACAAACTGTTGAAACTTGTCTAAAAAATAAGTTTCTTTCTAGTTTCACCAGTTTGTTTTTTGTGAAACAAGATGCTAGTTGTTAAAAATCGAGTTATTACAGTAGGCCTTGGTATGACTATACTAGGCCGTGGTATTTCACATATTACTATACTACTAGCCCCAAGGCCTACTATACTCATATTTGAAATACCACGGCCTAGTGTAGTCATTACAAGGCCTAGTGTAATAACTCTAGTTTTACCAACTAGAATCTGGTTTCATGAAAAACAAACTGTTGAAACTTGTCTAAAAAATAAGTTTCTTTCTAGTTTCACCAGTTTGTTTTTTGTGAAACAAGATGCTAGTTGTTAAAAATCGAGTTATTACAGTAGGCCTTGGTATGACTATACTAGGCCGTGGTATTTCACATATTACTATACTACTAGCCCCAAGGCCTACTATACTCATATTTGAAATACCACGGCCTAGTGTAGTCATTACAAGGCCTAGTGTAATAACTCTAGTTTTACCAACTAGAATCTGGTTTCATGAAAAACAAACTGTTGAAACTTGTCAAGTTTCACCAGTTTGTTTTTCGTGAAACAAGATCCTAGTTGGCAAAAATCGAGTAGGCCTTGGTATGACTATACTAGGCCGTGGTATTTCACATATGACTATACTAGTAGGCCCAAGGCCTACTATACTCATATTTGAAATACCACGGCCTAGTATAGTCATTCCAAGGCCTAGTGTAATAACTTGTAAGTTGGAATGGAGCAGATTACATTCATCCACTCAATGCTGACTTGTATTCCCCATGGACTTTCATTGGGGTTGGGTTTTGAGGGTTGTGTTTTGAGAAAATCACATACTTTTTTTTCAACTAGTTGCACAATTTTCTCTTGAAAAAAATTGGTTTCCTGATTCATGGCCTGCAGCTTTGCTCGTTCCAATATATTTCACGCAGACTAGCAATGCTGCATTTTAACTCATATGTGTATTTACCTGCCCAGGTGTGTGAACATCAAAAAATTCAGTTATACATGGGAAGTTTTTTATTTAATTGGAGTTTAAAAAATATAGTGCACTCAGTAATGGTATCAAATAAGGTTTTTTATTACCATAAACAAACAAAAACATTACACCATTTCATCTTGCCAGTGCACCCGTCCTACATCAGAAATAAAGTAGGCCGCAAATTGGTCCCTCATTTGGCCAACTTCAACGGATGACCTGAGAGTGTGCTGAGTGAATTCAGGCAATGGGTTAGGAGCATCATCGTCCAGTTCAAAGGTCGGATGCTCTTTAGCCATCACAAAGTTATGTAGAACCACACAGGCCTTCACCACCTCATCGACTGTTTCAAGTTTAAGATTAATGGCCGTGCCCAGAATTCGCCATCTGGAGACAAGAATCCCAAAAGCACACTCGACAGTTCTTCTGGCCCTGGTCAGCCTGTAATTAAATATTTTTTTGGTGTGGTCCAAGTCCCGGCTGGAGTAGGGTTTCAGTAAGTTTCCGCACATTTGAAAAGCCTCATCGCCAACCATTACAAAGGGCAGTGGCGGAGCTTCGGTGTGAGGAAGAGGCCGTGGAATAGGGAAATTAAATTGGTTGCCATACAACCTCCGGCCCATGTCTGAGTTTTTAAAAGCCTGTGAGTCATTACCACGGCCAAATGCTCCAATGTCCACTGCTACAAACATACATCCGGCATCCGCAATCGCAATGAGTACTATTGAAAAGTACTTTTTGTAATTATAGTACTCAGATCCCGTTCTTTGGGGTTTGATGATCCGTATGTGTTTACCATCAACAGCTCCCAAACAGTTGGGAAAATTGCATACTGTCCAGAATTTGTCAGCAATTTCCATCCACTTTTCAGCGGTGGGCAGGGGCATAAATTCTGGACAAAGAACATTCCAGAGAGCCCGGCAGGTGTCAGCAACAATTCCAGACAAGGTAGAGATTCCAATACGGTACTGGAAGTGTAGTGAAGATAGGGTTTCTCCAGTCGCCAGGAATCTGTGAACAGACAAAGAAGTAAAATTAATATTTATGTATATTATTTTAAAAAACTATAAAATAAAATATTAGTACATTCACGAAAACTAATTACCCAAGGTTTTGAATACTAAATTTAAAAAAAAAACATCAGACCGCACCCCTTGGTTTTTAAAACATACCGTAATGTCACCAGTAGCCGTTCCTCAGGAGGAATCGCACGACGGAGCTGTGTGTCCTGTCTCCGGATGGATTGTTGGACACGAGCAAGCAAATCCATGAAACTTTCGTGGGACATCCGGATATAATCTGTAAATTTCTCCGGGTTTGACTGGAGCTCGCTGTAGAGGGTGTGGTATGCCCCACGGCTCTCCCGGAGTTCAACAATCGGATGTATCCACATACGCCGCCGTCTTCGCTGCCTCTCTCTCTTCCTTTGTTCATGGCAAGCAACTGCATACGCCTGAGCCATCGCGATGTCCAAATCCAAGTTGAAGTGAAAACTCTTCCAGCGCAGATCCATGGTCACGAGAAGAATCAAGCAAATGTGAAGAATACTGTAGACAGGGTCTATATATTAACATACCACACCCACAATGAAGTCCCATTGGTCTTGTGTGTTGTTGAATGGTTGTTTTTTCTTTTTTGTGGGGTTTTTCCAAAATCTGTAAAAAAACGCAAACGCACAAAAAACGCATACAAACGCGCAAAAACGCTGCGTTTTTTTCCTGCATGCGCATAAAAATGCTTGAAAAAAACGTAGCATTTGTATGCATTTGTATGCGTTTTTTCAATGCGTTTTTTTGCGGGAAAAACGCGCTGCAAAAAAAAGCAAGTGTGAAACTAGCCTAAAAGCTGCCGCGAAAACGCAAAAAAACCTGAACGTGTAAATGCAGCCTCAATGTTAAAAGCCAAATTTATAATTACAAAACCAAATAAAAAATTTTTTTTTATAGATATATATAGAACAGAATCTAACATACGAGAAATGGGCACAGCCTCTGAGGTGGAGTCAGGGCCATCCTAACCTGCAGTTCAATGCCCATCTGAAGAAGATGTCCCAGGACCATCAGAGGAGGAAGGTCATGGCCCAACAAACCCTCAACAGGATACAGCACAGTAGGAAGAGAAGGCCAGGAGTAGCAGTCCAACATTGCCCCTAGATACCTCACCCCACGCATCATCAATACCACGGCGAATGCGCAGAAGAAGGGATACACAAAACATAGTGTCAAGGAGGCAAATTGATAGCCATGAGCCGTATAATGGATTATATTGGGAGAACAATTTTGGATGATGGAGAGGAGGCATTTTGTCGCAGCTTGGTCCAACATATTCACCAAATTTTAACAGAATTAAGGCTGGACACCAAACCCTCAAAACTTCACCTCATATGTACTGCCATACCCCCAAATAATCCAGGCACCTTTTTGGTTACATAAAGAGACACCACCAAGAGTTGTCACAGTGCCACCATGCATCCAGCTCAGGGGCTTCTTATGGGCCTGTAACTAGTGAGTCACACCAACCACCTTCAACTCTGCCACCTACTAACTCAGGTCATGCATCTTCCACTCTACCTCCTACTCAATCATGGGAACTTCATGCGAGTGTGGAAGGCCCATATGTACAGCAGCAGGCTACCATAGGTCAACCACAGTCCACAGGACCTCCTTTAGGAGAAACTTACAACCCCACAGCCATCAGTAATCTCCTCCCACTTACTCAGCCAGCATGTGCCCCATCCCAACCACATTATGGGCAGCAATCACACTATGGGGCACAGTACAGCCAAGCCCATTTAGTTCACCAGGGTGAAGGCTGGCATCACAGTCCTCCACAACAAACTTCCACAGCCAAAGATCTTACCACCAACATGCACAGGAACCTGGTTGGTATTATCACAGTCTGGTGGATTATAGAGAAGGGTAAAAAAAGAAGTATGCAAAAACGAGTGATCACCAAAAAATACATATGCAAAAAGATTATTTTATTAAATCATGGACAACATATAGGAAAATAAGTAAATTAAAAACAACTAAAAGAGAAACCAATTATGGTTTACAAGAACCACACACCTGCAACAACCTATAATATGGCCATTGGAGGTCCCAAAAATGGATGGTAGGTGATATATCAAAAATAATCTCTGACGAGGACTTTGCCACACACTTCAAAAATAAGATAGACCAAACAAGGCAAGTCTTTGTTGTCCAACCACCACAATCCCTTTGTATGCCAGACCAATGCCCGAACCCCATAACTTCCCTCTCCAAAATCAAAGGATAGCTTGCTCATCTTCTCTCCAAATCATGCCTCACCACTTGTGTGCTTGACCCTATCCAACCTCACCACTACAATAATTCCATCCCTAACAATATCTTTGCTCCCATTTGCTTCCAAACTCCTTGAGAAGCACGTCCACGCTGAACTTTCCTCTCACTTTGCATCTAACTCACTGTACGACAACCTACAATCTGGCTTACATCCCCACCATTCCACTGAGACTGCCCTGACCAAACTTAATAATGACTTACTGCCAAAGCTAACAGACGATTCTCTATATTCCTCCTTCTAGACCTGTCCTCTGCCTTCAACACAGTTGACCACTGCCTCCTACTACAGATCCTCTCTTCCTTTGGTGTCAAAGACCTTGCCCTATCCTGTATCTCATCATACCTTACCAAACGCACATTTAGCGTTTCCTCCTCCCATACTACCTCTTGATCTCTCCCCCTCTCTGCTGGTGTCCCTCAAGACTTTGTCCTAGGACTCCTTCTCTTCTCAATCTATACCCTTGGCCTGGGTCAACTCATAAAGTCCTATGGCTTCCAGTACCATCTACATTGCCTTGCGAAAGCATTCGGCCCCCTGGAACTTTTCAACCTTTTCCCACATATCATGCTTCAAACATAAAGATACCAAATGTACATTTTTCATGAAGAATCAACAAGTGGAACACAATTGTAACGTTGAGCGAAATTTATTGGTTATTTTAAATTTTTGTGGAAAGTCAAAAACTGAAAAGTGGGGCGTGCAATATTATTCAGCCCCTTTACTTTCAGTGCAGCAAACTCACTCCAGAAGTTCATTGTGGATCTCTGAATGATCCAATGTTGTCCTAAATGACTAATGATGATAAATATAATCCACCAGTGTGTAATAAAGTCTCCGTATAAATGCGCCTGCTCTGTGATAGTCTCAGGGTTCTGTTTGAAGCACAGAGAGCACTTTTGGAAGTTCATTGAGCAGCAGGGTGGGTTGCTGTTTAAGGGAGAAAAAAAATCTCTTTAATTCTTCTGCCTGAGCGAGTGTGAACAAGCTGAGAGTGACCGGAGCGTAAGTGTGAACGGTGGTAAGTGTGTGACTTGTGATTCAGTGAAGAGGTATTTGGAAAACCTTTAACAAATACTTGTGTGAATTGGTGTGAGTTGCTGAATTGTGGATTGCTGAGTGCTTTTCTACCTGTTCAATTTTTGGGGGGCTTTTTTAACCTATTTTTTCTCTCTACAGGATTAATCTCTTATTTTATTATCTGTGTGTTTAAGTGTTAACTATATTGCATTTAAATCTTGAGGTGTAGCTATATTCACAAGGGTCTAATTAAGAGTGGGGGTTCATAAATAAGGGTTTATAAGGGGCAGTTGGTTGGGGCTCAAGTCCTTTTGGAAGTGCATTGAGCAGCGGGGTGGTTTGCTGTTGAAGGGAAAAAAGTGTGACCGTAACTGCGAACGGTGGTAAGTGTGTGACTTGTGATTCAGTGACTTTGGATTCAGGGAGTTTCCAAGGGAGGAACTACTGAATGGCTGTTATATTTTATTTTAATACTTTTTATTTATTTTTACTTATCTTTTCTGTCTGATGCAATCCCCATTAGGAATGTGCTCCACTATTGCCAATGCCATCCAGTGTACGTCTTGCCGCATGTATGGAATCCTTGAACAGCAGGTCGAGGGTGCATACTGCTGTGTGAGATGTGAGCACGTTGTGCATTTTGAGGCCCAGATACTGGATCTGAATGTGCAGCTGGCAACACTGAGATCCATAGACAATATGGAAAGGAGTCTTCTGCTCACTGAGCAGACGCTCAATGGGATAGATGAGGGGGGGATGCTAGGTTGGAGCTGCAGGACAGTGAAGCAGCAAGCTGGGTGACAGTTAGAAGGTGGGGTAGAGGGAAGAGTTCCAGGGAGGCTAGTCCTGATCTGGCATACCCCAATAAGTTTGCTAAGTTGGCAGATGAGGGGAGTGTCAGCGCAGGGGTAGCACTGCTGCAGCAAGGCATGTCCTCTGAAAGCCGGAGGAGTGTCTGGTCCAGTAAGGGGAGAAACAGGAGAGAAGGGCAGGCCAGACAGTTGCTGGCAGTGGGGGACTCAATTATTAGAGGAACAGATAGGGCAATCTGTCACAAAGACAGGGATCGTCGAACGGCGTGCTGCCTACCTGGCACTTGAGTTCTACACATCACTGATCGGGTTGACAGATTACTGGGAGGGGCTGGTGAGGACCCAATGGTCATGGTACACATTGGCACAAATGACAAAGTTAGAGGTAGGTGGAAAGTCCTTAAAGATGATTTCAGGGAATTAGGCTGCAAGCTTAAAGCAAGGACCTCCAAGGTGGTATTTTTGGAAATACTTCCTGTTCCACGTGCCACACCAGAGAAGCAATGGGAGAATAGGGAGGTTAATAAGTGGCTCAAGAATTGGTGTAGGAAGGAAGGGTTTGGGTTCCTGGAGAACTGGGCCGACTTCTCAGTTGGCTAGAGGTTCTACGCTAGGGACGGGCTACTTCTCAATGGGGAAGATGCAGCTGTGCTGGGGGAGAAAATGGCTAAAAGGTTGAAGGAGTGTTTAAACTAGGAACTGGGGGGAGGGTATTCACCTGTAGACTGTGAGGGTCCCCTCTCCTTATGTACTTGTGTGTCCCTTGTCTTACACATGTTTATTATACTTGTCTATATTTCCCCTTTTCACATGTAAAGCGCCATGGAATAAATGGCGTTATATAAATGCATAATAATAATAATAATAATTTTATAGGAGGGGAAGACAGTGCAGATAGAGACCTGGGCACAAATAATGAAATTGGGGGTGGGGTTAGAAGAGTTAATAATTTAAGAAAGAATAGAGGTACAGAGAGTTACATAAAGTGCATGTATACTAATGCCAGAAGCCTCGCCAACAAAATGGAGGAATTAGAATTAATTTTGTTGGAACATAATTATGACATGGCAGGAATATCTGAGACATGGCTGGATGAGAGTGATGACTGGGCGGTTAATCTACAGGGCTATAGTCTTTTCAGAAATGACCGTTTGAATAAGCGAGGGTGTGTGTGTGTTTATATGTAAAACCATCCTTAAAACCCATCCTGAGTGATAATATATGTGGATCTAATGAAAATGTAGAGTCCCTGTGGGTAGAGATAAGGGGAGAGGGGAAAAATAATAAATTACTGACAGGGGTTTGTTATAAGTCTCCAAAAATAATGGAAGCAGCAGAGAATATCCTCATAAAGCAAATAGATGAAGCTGCGACTCAAGGAGAAGTCATTATTATGGGGGACTTCAACTACCCTGAAATACATTGGGGAACCGAAATCCGCAGTTCCAGCAAAGGTAATAGGTTTTTGACAACTATGGCTAGTTTCACATTGGCGCTTTTTTGCGCAGCGCATCGTGCGCAAGAAAAACGCATGAAAAACGCATGAAAAACGCATGAAAAACGCAAGCAACGCTGCGTTTTTTTTACGGCAAGCGAACGCTGATGCGTTAAAAAAACGCAGCGTTGCTTGCGTTTTTCATGCGTTTTTGGCTTGCGCATGCGTTTTTCACACGCATGCGTTTTTAGGTGTGATATTTCAAAAACTGTTTTTAACAAACAAGAGAGAGTTCACCAATGGGACAAATGGGACAACAGTGGGAGTGTCTTTTTATAGACCTTGTACAGCAGAATTCCTCACATTTTGCTGCTTTGCCAGTGGATATGATGGATATGCGTATGGATAATTTCCGTTTCAAGCTTGATCTTGACATCGCGATGTCTCAGGCGTATGCCTTTGCTTGCCAGCGGGAGAGGGAGAGACACCAGAGATGGCAGCGGCGTCGCTTTTGGAGGCATCCGATAATAGAAGTCCGGGAAAGCCGTGGAGCGTATCACACGCTGTACACCGAGCTCCAGGTCAACCCGCAGAAATTTGGAGACTATATCCGGATGTCCCAGGAGAGCTTCATGGACTTGCTGGGTATGGTCGAAGGCATCATCCGGAGACGGGACACTCAGCTTCGGCGTGCCATTCCTCCGGAAGAAAGGCTCCTGGTCACCTTACGGTATGTAATTTTTTGCCTAAATTTATTTATTTTTATTTTATTTTTAAATTTTTGGTGTTTTTTTTTTTTTTTTATAAAAAATTTTTTTTGGGTAATATTTTTTTTGCATCATTTTTAGCGAAACTGTTCGGCACCTTATGGTATGTAATGTTGTGCCTAAATTGTTTGGGTTTTTTTATTAATTATTTTTTTTAACATTTTTGGCTTTTGGTTAATAATTTTTTGCATCATTTTTACTGAAACTGCTCGTCACCTTATGGAGTGTAATGTTGTGCCTAAATTAATTTGGATTTTTAAAAAATGTTTTGTTTTTTTTTGGGGTAATATTTTGTTGCTTCATTTTTAGTGAACCTTTTTTTTTTCCCTAATTTTTTTTTCTCATTGGATTTTCTCATTTACTAATCAAAATTCTTTGCAAAATGTTTTTCTGCTATATTTTATTTAAAAATCATGCAAAACAGATATCCCATGTACTTTTGATTTCCAGGGTTTTTATTTATACCCTAGACAGAAATATAATTTTTTTTTTTTTTTTTTATTGACAGGTTCCTGGCAACTGGAGAGAGTCTGTCATCCCTGCATTTCCAGTACCGGCTGGGAATCTCCACTTTATCCGGGATAGTTGCCGACACCTGCAGGGCTCTGTGTGAAGTTCTCTGTCCGGAGTATCTGCCCTTACCCACCACCGAAAAGTGGCTTCAAATAGCTGAAAAATTTTGGGAACTCTGCAATTTTCCAAACTGCCTAGGAGCCGTGGATGGGAAGCACATCCGAATCACGAAACCAGCAAGAAGTGGCTCCGAGTTCTTCAATTATAAGAAGTACTTTTCCACAGTCCTTATGGCGATAGCGGATGCTGACTGCCGGTTTGTGGCGGTGGACATTGGGGCTTTCGGAAGGAGCAACGACTCGCACACTTTCAAGAACTCCAATATGGGCCGGAGGTTGTACAGCAACCATTTTAATTTTCCACAGGCACAGCCTCTTCCCCAAACTGATGCTCCACCACTGCCATTTGTTTTAGTTGGGGATGAGGCATTTCAGATGTGCCAGAACCTGCTAAAGCCGTACTCCAGCCGTGCCTTGGACCACACCAAGAAAATTTTCAATTACAGGCTGACAAGGGCACGCCGGACTGTAGAGTGCGCCTTTGGCATTTTAGTGGGCAGATGGAGAATTCTTAGCACCGCCATCAACCTGAAAATGGAAACTGTGGACGAGGTTGTGAAGGCATGTGTGGTTCTGCACAACTTTGTAATGGCAAAGGAGCCACCGAACTTTGATATGGACGAACCTGCTGCCAACCCTTTGCCTGATTATAATCAGCACCCTCTTCGGTCTTCAGTGGAAGTTGCCCAAATGAGGGACAAATTTGCGGATTTCTTCGTAACCGATGTGGGTCGTGTAGCATGGCAGGACCAAATGGTATAAATATGTTTATTAATAAATGTTAGCATCCTTCACTCTGGTTGATAACTGACCATGTCATGTTAAATATTTTGGTTGTACTATCTCCACTCTTGCATGCAGACTGGAGAGATGAGAAAGGTTTACAACTTCTACCATTCCCTGGCCTGGTGTCATGAAGTGATGATGCCCCAAAAAAAAAAAAACATCCTGACTTCATAAATAAAATAAAATAATAAAATACCATCCTCAAATCAGTCTTTATGATACCTGCAAGTTGAGAATATATATGCCTTGTACCCTCCACCATCATTCTGACCAATACCAACAGACAGAAGAGACTGGTGCATGAAAATACAAGTCATATATTTGTGTTTGTCACATCACATAGCTCCAAGAATGACACAAGAAACGTGTCAGTACTGGAGCTATGTGGTGTCACAAACACAAAGTGTAAGGCGCAGTGTGTGCAGGTGATGAAACACAAAATAACCAAACATTTTTATGAAAAAAAATTAACAATTTTTTTTATTTAGGATGGTGGAAATTGGGGGGTGTGGAGGGATGAGGAATGGCTGGTGGAGGTTGTGGTTAGAGGGGAGGGAGGAATTAAAGAAGTGGGAGAAGGGAGGCGAGGTAAGGAAATTTGGGAAGTGGGAGGTGAGGGAGGAGGGAGGGTGAGAGACCTCCTGCTGTTTTCCCTCCGATTTCGGCGGCTGCCTACCCGTCTTGTGCCGGAGGACATACTGGACCCCCGTGACCTGTGTGACCGCCTGGAGCTGGGGGACCGCATGGTGGTTGGGGACCGCCTGCCAGGATCGTGCTGCATGCTGGTGGTGGTGAAGGTTACGGTCGGTGCCGCAAATATCGAGTGCGGGTCCCCCGTCTGCTGATGCTCCGTGGTGGTGGCGGTGGCAGTCCAGGCAGGGGTGGTCCTCGTGCTGATGGCGCTGAAGACAGGGGTGGTGACGGGCCATCCTGTGGTGGTGGCGGCAGCAGTGGTGGGCCAGGCAGGAGCAGCGCTTGGCATGGAGATGGCGGGTGACAGTCCAGCTGCACTCGGACTTGGGGTGGTATGCAGTGGTCCGGCGAAGCTTGGAACAGTGGTGGCCGTGCAGTGATATGCAGCAGATGTCGGTATTGCAGTATAACGAGTCAACGGTGGCACTGGTGGAAATGCCACCGCTGACTGCTGCATATACCGAGTCTGCTGCATAGCCTGCATATAAGCATTGTTGCAGGCCTGCATGACAGTTAACTGGAGTTCAGGGGTAAGGTGTTCCGCCGAGTCCCGAGCTATCTGTGTGTAAAAATGCTGGGCTGGTCTGGCGAGGTCGGCTTCCGGGCGCTCAAGGCGACCCTCAATAGACTTGAAGCGTTGGTCCAAAAGGAGGAACCCGCTATCAAATCTATCAGAGAGTGCCTTGAGGCTACTCTGAAAGACCGAGCTCAACTGAACGAACTCGGGCATGGCAGGCCTGTCCGAGGCCCTCTGCCGCTGCTGGCGGGAAGTGCCCGCAAAACCAGTGGCAGAGACCTGGGACAGGGGAACACCTGAGCGACCAGCTTCCTGGTCTCCAGATGACTGTGGTCCAGACCTGCAAGGTGCTTCATCGCTGATGGATGGCTGGGAGGGGTCCGTGGCAGCTGGATGAAGGACCGCTTCGGAGCCAGGTTGCAGGGTGCTGCTCCAGGTGCTGTGAAAATATAAGAAAGAAATTAGTACTATAGCATAAAAATCGACAAGTCCTGTGGAATTGAAAAGCACAGAATAAAACACAATACAACTAGAATATACTTACGTTCGGGAGGCAAGGACCGGTCTTAAAAAGGCCATGGCACGATGATACCGGTATTTCGTGCCGGTCCTTGACGCAGCACCACTGCGAACCTCTCTCTCCTGGCGGATATCCCTTTTGAAGCGGTCCTTCATCGAGCACCAACGGGTTCTGACTTTGTTCACTGTAGGGAAACAATAAAACACAAAAAAAAAAAAAAATTAAAGACAATGCGCTGGAGGCTGTGATCACCTAACTGTGTGTGATGCTAGAAACTCCATGGGGTTAATAGCATCACACCAAGTTGTGTGATCACGGCCAAGATCACTGCTGCATCACACTGCAGTGAAATACTTACGAAACTCCTTGCGGACCCTGGCAGTCGCGTTGTCCCAGCCATCCATCAGCGATTCGGCCACCTGGTTCCAGAGCCGCCGGATCACCACGCTGTCCGAGTGCAGCTGGTGACGGGTGTCCCACAACGGAACTCGCTCCTGGACTAGACGAATGAGCTCGTCATTGTCCAGGGCGAGCTCCTCCTCCCGCAGTGGAGCCTAGAAAATAAAGAAAAAAAATTTTGATACATTGAAATATAAAAATAAATGCATGAATGAAAATAAAATACAAATAAATTACATATACCCAAAAAATCCAGCAAAGTACGTTGCAGAAAATATAAAAAAAAAAAACAAGCCATGCTATTAAAAAAAACACACCAAAAAAACCCCCACACAAAATACATTAAAATAACCGAAAAAACATTTTCAATGTTTTTTTTGGTGTGTTTTTTTTAATAGCATGGCTTGTTTTTTTTTGGTTTTTTTTTAATATTTTCTGCAATTTGTACTTTGAAGTTTTTGTTTTTTTTTGCTTTTTGAAAGGCATTGAAAATGTTTTTTTCGGTTATTTTAATGCCTTTCAAATACCAAAAAAAAAAAAAACCAACAAAGTACACATTGCAGAAAATATTAAAAAAAAAAAAAAAAATTCCAAGCCATGCTATTTAAAAAAAAAAACCACCAAAAAACACATAAAATACATTAAAAAAACCGAAAAAACATTTTCAATCCCTTTTCAAAAACCAAAAAAAAAAAAAAAAACGTTGCTGTAAATATAATAAAAAAACCACACTAAAACCACAAGCATAACAAAAACCCAAAAATACTCATAAAAATGAAAAAAAAAAACCTTTCAATAATAAAAAAAAATATAAAAAAAAAACAATACGGTTTCCCAAAAAAAATTGCATATAGAAATTAAGCTATCCCAAAAATTTAAACATTCTGTACTTACATCCCGTCTTCCCGCCCGCACTTGGCCTTGCTGCTGCTCCTGCCGTTCCTCCTGGCGTGGTGGCGTGGTGGAGGATGAGCTCTGAAAAATAATAAAAAAAATTACCCACATGTGTACATTTTTTTTTAACTATCCATAGGGAAGCATGGTACTCACTTCTTCGGCCTCGTGCCCAGTCTCGGGTACGAACTCTTCAGATGAAGAAGACATGCTGGAAAAAATAAAAAGAGAAATTAGTACATAGAAAAGTTTTGAACTTTTTTAATTCAACATTCAGGCACACATATAGGTATTTAGGCCTGTTTCACACTTCCGTTTTTTTGGATGGTCCGCTAAAAAAATGGATCCGCCGTTTTCCCCGCAAACGGATCCATTTTTTTGACGGATCCGCGGTAGCCGCAAATGTAAGTCTATGGGAAAAAAAAAACGGATCCGCGAAAAAATCGCGGATCCGTTTTTTTAGCGGCGGATCCGTTTTTTAGCGGACCAAAAAAACGGAAGTGTGAAACAGGCCTTATACTTACATTATCAGCAGGTTCTTGTGGAGAAAATTTGATTGTGTCTGGCTCGCTCTCTAATCTCCAGAGTACTGGTGAATTCCACCGCCCACTCAAACTTTTTATCACCTGCTTAATTAGCGTCTAGACAACTTTCCAGACGTGTTGACCTTAAAAACGCATGCGCAAAAAAACGCAAGCGTGCGCAAACACATGCGCACGCATGCGCTCTCATAGGCGACAATGGGGGGTTTTTGCGCATTCCGTGCGCAAGCGTGCGCATGCGTTTTTTTGACGAGACAGGGCGGACCAAAAAATGCAACATGTTGCGTCTGGCGCGCCTGGCGCAACAGACAAAAAAACGCATGCGCACGAAAACGCTAACATGCGCAAAACACTGCGCACGCCATTTTAAACATAGGGGCGCAGTGCGCATGCGCACGGTGCGCTGCGCGCAAAAACGCCAATGTGAAACCAGCCTATGAGAGACAATTACCTTTCACATCTGGTTCAGGACCCAACAAGATGGGGGGTCACTGCTAGACCTACAGTAATATTAACCTACAGGCCAGACCATAAATCAAATATAAGGGCTGAGGGTCACTTGGGTAATAGTGATCACAAGATAATCAGTTTTCATGTATCCTTTAATAAGATGTGTAGTAGTAAACTTCAGGACAGCAAATTGAGATGATATTCCTGCAATGAACTGGAACGATATCCTGAGACATAAAAGTACACAAGGAAAATGGGAGACGTTTGTTAGCATCCTGAATAGGACATGTGCACAATGTATACCGTATGGGAATAAACATGCTAGAAATAGGAGGAAACCACTATGGCTAAATAGAGCTGTAAGGGGCACAATAAGTGACAAAAATAAAGCATTTAGAGAAGTAAAGCAAGTAGGTAGTGATGAGGCATTAAATAAATACAGAAGATTCAATAAATTCTGTAAAAAGCAAATCAAGACAGCAAAGATTGAGACAGAGAGACTCATTGCCAGAGAAAGTAAAAATAATCCCTGCAGCCTCACACTGACCCTGGGTGGACTTCTTATAGCCTCCATTTGGGAATTTCCCTTGTCAATGATACTTTCGCCCTTGGCTGAGTGTGTTGACCCCTGAGGGTGTGTGCACACGTTACGGATTCTACCGCGGATCTGCAGCGGATTTTGCCCTGCGGGTCCGCAGCAGATTCTGCTGCGTTGCACAGTACCATTAAAGTCAATGGAATTTGAAAAATGCTGTGCACATGCTGCGGAAAAATCTGCGTGGATTAGCTGTGGGTTTATTTTCGCAGCATGTCAATTCTTTGTGCGGATCTGCAGCGTTTCTGCACCCATTGACTTGCATTGATACACAGCAAAACCGCAGGTCTCAAAAAGATCTGCGGCTTTGCTGCGGAAGAAACGTTGCAGATTGGGTGGGAGGAAGAATGTGGGAGGAGTGTGGGCGGTGACTGTGTGCGTGTATGGTGTGTGGGCGGTGACTGGGCATGTATGTGTGTGTGGGCTGTGTGTGTGCGGGGGTCTGCGGGGCTCATCGGGCTGTCCGGGGGTGTGTGCGGGGGGGTGTTACCGGGGCTGTGCGGGGCTCATCGGGCTGTCGGAGGCCTGTGCGGGGCTGTCGGGTGCCTGTACGGGGCTGTTGTGGGTCTGTGCGAGGCTTATCAGGCTATCGGGGGGTCTGTGCGTGGCTGTTGGGGGTCTGTGCGGGGCTCATCGGGCAAGTTGGGGGTCTGTGTGGTGCTCATCGGGCTGTCGGGGGGTCTGACGGGGCCTGTGCAGGGGGTTTCCGGGGCTCATCACGCTGTCAAGGGTCTTCCGAGGTCTGCGCGGGGGGTTACCGGGGCTATGTGGGGCTCATCAGGCTGTAGAGAGATCTGTGCGGGGGTGATCGGGCCTCTGCAGGGGGTTCTGCGGTTGTGTGTGTGTGTGTATGCAGGCATCGTCCGATGGGACTATGTGACGAACAGCCCACCGCCGTTCGTCTACTTACGGGCGACACTAACGGGGGTCCCGCTGCCACCAAAACGCGACGGACAGCGGACCCTGTGTCACCACTATGTCACAATCCCACCACTGACACCGGTGTATCAGCGGACGGAGGGACGTGACACAATGTCGGCACACGGCTATCACAGGCGCAGTGGGGCTTATCTTAGTTATCCCACCACTGGCACCATGTGACAAATATATCCAGCAAGCTAATCTCGCTCTACAATTTGCCGCAGGGGGAGTTTAATTTGGATGCCCCACCACTGCTATCAATCTTCCAAGTACTGCGGGGATTTATGTATATCCCACTTTCTCAGTTCCACTTTGGAACTCGCAGCTCTCCAGCGCCCCCCTTACCCTCAGGTCAGTCAGGGAACTGCACCTAGGATAATTAGTCGCCGGACGGGCTGCCTGTTGTGAACCGGCAATTAGGCTTCTGCAGTAAGGGAATTATCAATGCTGTGGCCGCAGACCCTTATTCAGCAATATAAGACCCTTCTAGACTGCCAGCAAGCCGCAATAGCCGTGCACAACGCGCTGCCACCAGTCACGGTTACTTAATTCACAGTGTTAAATTAAGAGGGTCCGTGGCAAAC
Organism: Dendrobates tinctorius; assembly: GCF_039654945.1. Lineage (NCBI taxonomy): Eukaryota > Metazoa > Chordata > Amphibia > Anura > Dendrobatidae > Dendrobates > Dendrobates tinctorius. The sequence continues at coordinate 11,646,272 of NW_027361876.1, forward strand.
CCTTTGAATTAGTAGCGATTATCTAACAAAGGCGTATAGTTCGATTCTTAGAGCATGGAGACAGATCTAAATAATTTCATTTATTTTCCGAAAGAGGACAGTGATTACAGATAAAAGTTGCTATAAAATTGAGACATAAAATATGTACAGTACAGGTATAAAATAAAAGTGGAGAAAACAAAGAGATTACACTCACAGTTCCATATTGTTCCTTAGGCAGACCATGTGGCTTTAAGGTGGGTGGAGGCGGAGCTGCACTTCTCCGCTCATCTGAGTTCTTGTCAGCACGGACTCTGCAGCTGTTCTGAGCTGGTTCTGCCAGGGAATGCCTTATAGACTTTCCTATGTGACATCACAGAGAGGTGCATTCTGGGTTGATCCCACCCCTCTTATCCAAGTTATGTTTTGGCTACAAAACTTAGATTAGCTATAACTTTATGGGAGAAGCTGGTATGGACTCATCAGTGGTATCATGTTACCCAGCGTAATGAGCCTATCAAGAAAACATCAAACATCTATGCGATATGACCGTCCATTTGGGTGCAAATCCTATCTCATGTTCTGGACAGGGTAGAACTTCGAAACATACGCGGTCTCGAAGCTGGGACCGCTCAGGTTACAAAAATATGATTTTCATATCTCTAGGGTATTTGGTTCTTATGGTATAGTCTCTCATAGTTTTATTCGTTTCAAACAAAGAAGTTTTTCCCGCTCTGAAGAGGAGAGAAGGCAAATGGTGTGAGGAAGATGGTCTAGCTAATTACATTCCTGCTCTTCCAGAGGAAGTGGCAGGGTTGATAAAACCTGGGGGGAAGGAATTCCTACTACTGACAGTTTACAATGTCCTAGGATGGAGGATTTGTAGCACATTCCAACAGAAAACATATCTTGCAGACATTGTACATCACACCTCCCCCCTTAAGAGGGCGCTAAGGAGGCATTACCTCTCGGTAATCGGCCATGCGCACCTCAGCGGGTTCGCCCCGGCGGGACAACCCATCGGCATTGCCGTTTTCACTGCCCTTCCTGTGTTTTACAGTGAAGTCATACTGCTGAAGGGCAAGGCTCCAGCGGAGCAATCTTCCATTGGTTCCCGACACTGTGTGCAACCAGCTCAGAGGGTTGTGGTCAGTTACCACCGTGAAGGCGCGCCCGTACAGGTAGGGCTGCAAACGTTGCAGTGCCCACACCATGGCCAGACACTCCTTCTCGATGGTCGAGTATGCCACTTCCCTCGGCAAAAGTTTCCGGCTTAGGTACAGCACGGGGTGTTCTTGGTCTCCCGAGTCGACCTGGCTAAGCACAGCACCGAGGCCAAACTCGCTGGCGTCGGTCTGTACCAGAAACGGGCGACTGCTGTCGACTGCTCTCAACACTGGAGAGTTGCACAGGGCTGCTTTCAAAGCTTGGAAAGCCGCCTCACAGTCATCTGTCCAGTTGACTGTTTGGGGTAGCCTCTGCTTGGTGAGGTCAGTCAAGGGTTTGGCAAGGGCGCTATAGTCCTGTACAAACCGCCTATAGTACCCTGCAGTGCCCAAGAAGGACTTCACCTGTTTCTTGGTCCTGGGGGTGGGCCAGAACACGATTGCGTCCACTTTTTCTGGCTCCGGACTCATGGAACCCCCGCCTACCCGGTGCCCCAGGTAGTGGACCTTGTGCATGCCTATCTGGCACTTCCCCGGCTTGATGGTCAGGCCTGCCTTGTGAAGACGCTTGAGCACCTCCTGGAGGTGCTGAAGGTGTTCCTCCCAGGTGGAACTGAAGACGGCAATATCGTCTAAGTACGCCACTGCGTACTCCTCCAGTCCCCGAAGCAGGTGGTTGACCATCCACTGGAAAGTGGCAGGGGCATTCTTCATGCCGAAGGGCATGACCGTGGACTCGTACAGTCCAAAGGGGGTGATAAAGGCGGATTTCTCCTGCGCCTCAGGGCTCAGGGGAATCTGCCAGTATCCCCGACTCAAATCCATGATGGATATGTAGTTGGCGTTTGTCAACCGCTCGAGCAGATCCTCGATGCGCGGCATCGGGTGGGCATCAGAGGTTGTGATGGCGTTGAGCCCCCTGTAGTCCACGCAGAACCGGGTGGTTCGATCCTTTTTAGGCACGAGGACTACAGGTTAAGCCCACGCACCTTTTGACCGTCGAATCACTCCCAGCCTTAACATCTCATCGACCTCTTGGCGCATGACTTGTTGCACCGTTTCAGAGATCCGATAAGGTGTTCGCCGTAATGGGGCATGATTCCCGGTGTCCACCTCATGAACCGCTAACTCCGTCCTCCCAGGACGGTTGGTGAACACGGGCCGGAAGAGTTCCAGGGTGGCCATCAACTGCAACCGCTGGGACACGGTGAGCGAACCACTTATCTCCATGTCCTCAATGGACCCATTGGCCTTGGCCTGGGCCAGCATGTCCAGGAGGGAATCTTCCTCCCCATCCTCTGGCAGATTGCAGACCGGTAGGACGCAAGCTTCACGTTCGTAGTGCGCCTTCAGCATGTTGACGTGAAAGGCCTTGCGCCTACCCCGAGCATGGTCAAGCGTGACCACGTAGGTGACCGGGTTGAGCTGTTGGTGGACGACATACGGGCCTTCCCAGGCTGCCTGAAGCTTATCCGTTGGTACAGGGACCAGCGCCCACACCTTTTGACCCACCTGGTATGTCCGCTCCCGGGAGTTCTGGTCATACCAGTGCTTCTGGTCAGCCTGAGCCTGCGTCATGTTGTCATGCACCAACTGCGTCAAGGTCTGCATCTTGTCACGGAAGCGCATGACATAATCCACGATGGACACTTCTGTGGGGTTTGGCTCATCTTCCCAGGATTCTCTTATCAACCCAAGGGGTCCCCGGACTCGCCTGCCATACAGGAGCTCGAAGGGGGAGAACCCGGTCGAGGCCTGCGGAACTTCTCTGTAAGCGAACAGCAGGTGTGGGAGGTACCGCTCCCAGTCGCGCCCTTGGGTCTCAACCAGTATGCGGAGCATCTGTTTGAGGGTACCGTTGAAGCGTTCACACAAACCATTAGTCTGTGGGTGATACGGACTCGATACCAGCTGCGTCACCTGCATTTTCTCACAGAGAGCCTCCATTAGGCGAGACATGAATTGGGGCCCTTGATCGGTAAGCATCTCCCTGGGAAATCCTACTCTTGAAAAGATGGTCACCAGTGCGTCAGCCACCTTATCTGCCCTGGTTGAAGACAGAGCTACTGCCTCCGGGTACCGGGTAGCGTAGTCTACCACGGTGAGAATGTATCGCTTTCCGGAGCTGCTGGGGACGGACAGCGGTCCTACAATGTCCACCGCGATTCTCTGGAAAGGCTCCTCTATCACCGGCAAAGGAATAAGGGGAGCCTTAAGAGCAGGCCCCGCCTTACCCACTTTTTGACAGGTGGCACAGGAGCGGCAGTAGTGTGTTACATCTGTCCCCATCTTGGGCCAATAAAAGTGTTGAGACAGCCGTGCCTTTGTTTTGCTGATCCCCAAGTGTCCAGCGAGTGGAATCTCATGGGCAATCCGCAACAACTCAGTTCTGAACTGATAGGGGACGACCAGCTGTCTTTCCCTCAACCACTCCTTTTTAGGATCTCCGGGTACTGTCTCCCGGTACAACCTTCCTCGTTCCCAGAACACCCTCTCCTTATCAGACTTGGAGGTGGGCGTCTCGGCGAGACCTCTCAATTTCTCCAGGCTGGCATCTGAGTGCAGAGCAGCCTGGAACTCCATGCTGGAGGCTGCCAGAAGTGACGTCAGGGTCCCCTCTTTACTGGGACCCTCTGGAACCGGCTCTGGGTTCACCTCTGGTTCAGTCTCTCCTGTAGCAGCAGAGGGTCCAGAAGACAGTGCGTTACCTGCGATCTGGGCACTCTGACTGCGTGTGACAGCTGCTATGTATGCTGTCTCCCTGGGGATTTCTTCAGACCCACCAGCTGGTGCTGCCCTGGGGTCTACCTCCCCATCCACCCCCAACACTTCAGGAGCAGTGCTACTTATGGGCCAGTTACCTTCCTCGGTGGCACTGGTCAGCTGCATGGCATTACCTTCCTCATGGTCCCCATGCACCTCCCCATTTCCTTGAGCACCGTTGCTTACTCCTGCCAGGGGTTCCTCAGCCGTCTCACTCCGCAGAGTGATGGGGCTGAGCACTTCGGTACCTGTGGACACATCTACCGCTTCAAAGAAAGGGTTAACGGGTTCAGTCGGCACAGATACATCAACATCATCATCATCCTTCCTAGGAGAAGAATGGTTATCAGTTTGCTTTGGTACATTCACATCAGCATCAGCATCGTACCTGGGGAAAGAATGGTTGTTAGTTGCATCATTACTCATCAAGGCATTAGCAGGTAACACATTCAGTTTCCCGTCATCATCATCAGGGTTAACGTTACCCTTATTATCAGTTTGGGGAAGGGTGTCAGGGACGTAGTATGCAACCATCCGCCCCAAGTCAGTCCCCAATAAAACATCAGTGGGCAGGTTTTCAGACACTCCCACCTCCCTCAACCCGCTCCCGGCACCCCAGTCAAGAAAAACTCGTGCCACTGGCAAGGGACAACGGGTGCCTCCAATCCCGGTGACAGTCAGGGTTTTCCCCTCAACAAACTCTTCAGGGGCCGCCAGTCCAGGACGGATGAGGGTTCGTTCAGCCCCGGTGTCCTTGAGGCCTGTAGCAAGACGGGCCCCCACCTGAACAGGTTGAACGTTGTCGTCAGCCCTCCCAACCACACCTCCCACCAAAAGAACAGAGGCGTTGGGCCCGGGGGCCTTGGCTGGGGGGTTCTTCGGCCTATTCGGACAGGTGTAAAAGAAGTGACCAGGCCGCTGGCAGTGGTGACACAGGCGACTGTCAGTAGCCGGCCTGCTGTTGGCAACAGGGACTGGGCCTCCAGAGGGACGGCTAGCTGGGGCACTGAGGTTGGTTGCTGGCTTACCCCCTTTCCAGCTGGTGGCGACTGGCCTCCGCGTCTCGGGCTTCCGGTTGGCCTCGTGGTTGTCGGCGATCTGCGCCGCTTTGTCCGCGTTCGTTGGTTCGCGGTCCAGGATGAACTGTCGGACCTCAGCTGGGCAGAGATGCAGGAACTGGTCTTTGATCATCAGGTCCCGTAGCTGCTCAAAGGTTTCAACGGACAGTCCATGGATCCACTGGTCAAAGTGGGTCCTGAGTCCTTGCACCACATCACTGTAGCTATCATGTGGGCCACGTTGGAGGTGCCGGAACTTCTTTCGGTATACCTCAGGTGTCAGCCGGTATTTGGTGATCAGCGCCTGCTTTATGGCGTCATAGTCATCATCGGCTTCTGGCGGAAGAGAAGCAAATGCCTCCAGGGCTTTGCCTTTTAGCCCTGGGGTCAAGTACCTTGCCCATTGGTCTCTGGGCAGCTGGTACTGTCTGCAGGCTTTCTCAAAGGCTCGCAGAAACGTGTCCAAGTCCCCGTCCTTTTCCATCACGGGAAAATGCTCTGCCCGGGGTTTAGGAGTCTGGATGCTGCTGGGCTCACCGCTTCGGGCTGTGGGGGCATTCCCACCCCGCTGGAGTACCTCCAGTTCATGGGCCCTCTGCTCCTGGCGCTCGGCTCTCTCAGCCTCTGCTCGGCGCTCAGCTCTCTCAGCCTGGGCTTGACGCTCGGCCCTCTCAGCCTCAGCTTGGCGCTCACGTTCGGCTTGGGCCTCCTGCCGATATTGCTGGATCAGCCTCACCCGCCCATCACTGTCTTCGGCGGGGAGTTCATCCAAGGCCATTTGCAGATAGGGGTCCACCCCGTTCTGGCTGAATGTGGGGCCAGCGCTCAGGAGTGGAGCCTCTGCTGCAGCCCCATTGCCACTTGGGCCAACTTCTGCGCTCGCTGGATTCTGGTCGTTGTCCAGCTGCACTAGAGCCGCGATCATTTGAGCTCTGTTTTTGTTCGTGGCGTCAAGGCCTTGGTACGTGCATAACCCAGCAAGAACTTCCTTTGTCTGCCGGTTGTACCAAGGTTCTCCTTTTGCCGCCATGGTTGCCAAATAAAAGATAGAAAAAGAAAAACGAAGAAACGGGAGGGGGATACTTGCAAGTACACACTAATGTCTCAGGACTAGTAACCACTGAGTCTGTTCTCCAAAACCTATGATGCAGGATTCCCGCAGGAACCGTGCAGGTTTTTAGTGAGAGGAATGATTGCTCAAACCAAATCACTAATGCTCTAGGATTATCCCACCGCGCTGCCACCAATATGTGACGAACAGCCCACCGCCGTTCGTCTACTTACGGGCGACACTAACGGGGGTCCCGCTGCCACCAAAACGCGACGGACAGCGGACCCTGTGTCACCACTATGTCACAAATCCACCACTGACACCGGTGTATCAGCGGACGGAGGGACATGACACAATGCCGGCACACGGCTATCACAGGCGCAGTGGGGCTTATCTTAGTTATCCCACCACTGGCACCATGTGACAAATATATCCAGCAAGCTAATCTCGCTCTACAATTTGCCGCAGGGGGAGTTTAATTTGGATGCCCCACCACTGCTATCAATCTTCCAAGTACTGCGGGGATTTATGTATATCCCACTTTCTCAGTTCCACTTTGGAACTCGCAGCTCTCCAGCGCCCCCCTTACCCTCAGGTCAGTCAGGGAACTGCACCTAGGATAATTAGTCGCCGGACGGGCTGCCTGTTGTGAACCGGCAATTAGGCTTCTGCAGTAAGGGAATTATCAATGCTGTGGCCGCAGACCCTTATTCAGCAATATAAGACCCTTCTAGACTGCCAGCAAGCCGCAATAGCCGTGCACAACGCGCTGCCACCAGTCACAGTTACTTAATTCACAGTGTTAAATTAAGAGGGTCCGTGGCAAACCCTGTGAATTAGTAGCGATTATCTAACAAAGGCGTATAGTTCGATTCTTAGAGCATGGAGACAGATCTAAATAATTTCATTTATTTTCCGAAAGAGGACAGTGATTACAGATAAAAGTTGCTATAAAATTGAGACATAAAATATGTACAGTACAGGTATAAAATAAAAGTGGAGAAAACAAAGAGATTACACTCACAGTTCCATATTGTTCCTTAGGCAGACCATGTGGCTTTAAGGTGGGTGGAGGCGGAGCTGCACTTCTCCGCTCATCTGAGTTCTTGTCAGCACGGACTCTGCAGCTGTTCTGAGCTGGTTCTGCCAGGGAATGCCTTATAGACTTTCCTATGTGACATCACAGAGAGGTGCATTCTGGGTTGATCCCACCCCTCTTATCCAAGTTATGTTTTGGCTACAAAACTTAGATTAGCTATAACTTTATGGGAGAAGCTGGTATGGACTCATCAGTGGTATCATGTTACCCAGCGTAATGAGCCTATCAAGAAAACATCAAACATCTATGCGATATGACCGTCCATTTGGGCGCAAATCCTATCTCATGTTCTGGACAGGGTAGAACTTCGAAACATACGCGGTCTCGAAGCTGGGACCGCTCAGGTTACAAAAATATGATTTTCATATCTCTAGGGTATTTGGTTCTTATGGTATAGTCTCTCATAGTTTTATTCGTTTCAAACAAAGAAGTTTTTCCCGCTCTGAAGAGGAGAGAAGGCAAATGGTGTGAGGAAGATGGTCTAGCTAATTAACATTCCTGCTCTTCCAGAGGAAGTGGCAGGGTTGATAAAACCTGGGGGGAAGGAATTCCTACTACTGACAGTTTACAATGTCCTAGGATGGAGGATTTGTAGCACATTCCAACAGAAAACATATCTTGCAGACATTGTACATCACAGACTACAAGTCCCATCGGGCGATGCCTGCTACACTGTCAGTGAGTGACACATTAGCCAATGATGGGACAGTAATAGTCCCATCATCCGGCTAATGTGTTGCATGTAAAAAAAAAACACATACATTACATACAGAACATAGAACATACAGAACATACGTATAACATACATCACATAACATAGAGTACATACTCACCATATACACCTAATTCCCCGAAGCCATCGATCACCTGTAATAAACATAAACCAACCTATACTTACCTCTCAGCCATAGTCCAGATAATAGCGAGCGTCCCTCGACGATCTCCCGTGGAGAACAGCCGCATCAGCTGATGCGACCGCTTTCCAGGGGCTCCAGCAATGAAATGACAGGCAGAGGTATCCTTCTGCTGGGAAAGAGAATCCGCAACCTTAACCCTAGCCCTAGCCCTAATTCTCATGCAGCATTGCTGTAAAGTGAGACTCTGAACTGAGTTAACCTCAGTGATGGACTGCAGGAGGCATTGTCTCCAGTCAGTTCATCACTGGGAGGCCCTATAGAGTAGGCACATCACTTGATGTCACTGTTCTATAGGGGAGATCGTCGTGGGACCCTCGTTATTAATTGGACTGCGTCGGACAGGGAGTATACAGTGGGTTTATTATTTTTCATTTTTTTCTAGGAGACAAGGGCATCGCTTGAATCTGAGCGTGCAATAAAAATATGAAAACCGTGTCATGTTTTATTTCATTAAAAGACTTTATTCTTATGTGTATTTTTTAACCCTTTCAAAAGATTAATAATGGATCGGTGTCTTATTGACGCCTCTCCATTATTAACCGGGCTTAATGTCACCTTCCAATAGCAAGGTGACATTAACCCCTTACATTGCCCGATATCCCACCGCTACTTGGGAGTGGGAAGAGAGGAACTAAGTGCCAGAATTGGTGCATCTTATAGATGTGCCATTTCTGGGGCGGCTGCGGGCTGGTATTTGTAGCTAGGGGGTCTATCCTTCTATCCATCTATCTTTCTATCCATCTATCTATATATCCATCTATCCATCCATCTATCTATATCTATCCATCCATCTATCCATTCATCTATCCTTCCATCTATCCATCCATCTATGTATCTATCTATCTGTGTGCGTAATGGAGTGTGGGTTGGACCAATGTAAATGAGGAGGTTGGACAGATATGACATCACAAATCTTTTTTTTTTGTTAAATAACATATCTTTATTTAACTTACAAAAATGCATACAAATCCGCAGGCAAAACCGCACAGAAAAATTGCATCAAATCCGCTGCAAAAATGCATCATAACCGCAGCAAAAACGCATCAAAAATGCACATGCGTTTTCTGCCAAGAGCTGCGGTTTTTGTGCAGAAAAATCAGTGGGAGAATCCACAACGACTGCACACAGCATGAGTATGTTTTATGCCTGTGCTAGTTTGCCTGATACCTTGGTTTTCGACTTGGTTTGATCTCTGGATACCGCTTGTTGAATTCTGTCTCTGTACCTTCTCTGTCCGTTTGATATTGACCTCTGCCTGGCCCCGACTATCCGTTCTGCCTAATCCTTTGGTAATGTCATGCTATCCCATGCTCTGATCCCGGCCTGATCTGGTTTACATCCCTGTCTGTGCCTCTTGGTAGCTTTGTCCTGCAGTTAAAGAAAGGTACGCAGGCCACATGCAGACATAGGCAGAGCTGAACACAGGAAGTGTGGCAGTGGGCACGGCTTCACGGAGGAACTATGCAGCCCTCTGCAGCTCTGACATCCACAAATCTGAACCTAGCCTGAGATGTTGCTGGGTAGAATGATTTTGCTGCAGGGTTGAGCTGTGGTTTAGCCTCTGGAAGTTCTGCTGCTTGAGCTGTGGAAACAGGCCTGAAGGTGTAATGACCAGACCAAAGGTTCCCTGCTATCCATCACCACACATTCTGCAGCTGAAGGAATTATGACACACACCGGTCTCGGGAATAACAGTTGCTTTTACTTCAGCAGGAACGGGAATTATAACTTGGAGCAAATAAGGAACAGTCTCTCATGGGTAGTCCACGGCAATTACAGTTCACACTTAGATGCTGAGATATGATTGGGGTCTGGAGCTTTAAGAGCACTAGACATTGTCTTTTGGCAGTTTACAGAAGGAGGTAGACGCAGCAATTAGAGGTTACGGACCTGTACTCGGAGTTAACTCCACAGTGTGTCATGGCACATGCACAAGTACTTATAGGTGAAGGTAAAAACTGTAGTGAATCCAGTCAGAAAGACTTTAGAATGATGTCTGTACAGGTTAGAGAGGGAACCCAGGCTCTCAGGCCTTAAGGAGATCTTCTAGTGAAAACAGTCTCCACGTTTGTTCTGCTCTCTCTGAAGACATTCCTCAGAATAAAGAACATTCTAGATTTGCCTGGAAAACAGCTCCTCCTATTGACCATGTGACTAGGAGCTGGCCAATAGGACACCGAATTCACATCTCAGATGCTTACAAAGCAATAATTATGAGTCATTGTACACTTTCACCATTAGATGGTGCCAGAGCACAGCAAATGAGAAATGCATTGCATCTAAAATGGAGGTGACCAGAAATGGAGAATTACAGCTCACAAATGCAGGGGATAATGTAGAGGCGCCGTTAGATAGTGAGCTGTAGTGTAGAGAAGCTACTCACAATCCCGGATTACTTAAAGGGATGGACACACTCTGGACTGGGTCACTACAAAGGCACCTTGTAGTCATCTTGTTGTAATAACTGTCCTTGAGAGGGCACATTAGGGCATTGGTTTGGGGTTTCTGCTGGTACTGTGGACGACATCATCACTGCAGGTAGAGCTGACTTGGAAGTTTTAGTGATGTCAGATTGAGCAGTGATGAAAATAGAGGGCACTGAGGATGACTGTTTCAGCATATAATCACTGGTATGATCAACTGGATTGTTGTCTTCCTGTGGTCGTAAACTAGCTGGATTCAGACTTTGACTTAATGCTTGTTCATGTACTTTTTCCTTAGCTAGAGCACTTTCTTATTCCATCTCTGTTTGAAGAATCTTAATCTGAGCCTCTGTGTCTGCTTTCTAGGCTTTTGCATCTGCCTCTGCTTTCTTGGCTTGAGCTTCTGCTTCCTTTTTAGTGAAGGAACGTCTTACTTTGGATTGCACTGCGTTTATGGGTCACCCTCCAGTCCCAGGACAGTGGGGTACTCGGTACCGGGTTGGTGTCAGGGGGAAAGTATCATGGCAGTTGTGACCCGGTCCATGGCCCTTGGCGCCCAATAACAATGGTGGTTTGTAATATAGTTTATGAAATAGTTTATGACGCCACCTGTGGTGTTTGGCAAGCAAGATTTTAAGCCAACGCTGCGTGCAGGTCCTCTGGGGCTGATGGTGTGTTGCAGCATAGATAGTATAGCTCCCCACAGGTGAAGCTGTAACCCCAGGGCAGTGTTTAGGCATAGGTAGTGTAAAGGATGATACCCAGATGTAGCGGTGCTGACGGTGTTGGTGCACAATGACTGGAAGACACCAGGGCTTGTAGGTCCAAAGCTTTACTCACTGTTCGTGGTACACACTGGTGCCTGCCTCCGTGCCGTGTCCTCCGGGGCAGAGACTCAATCAACCTCCCGGGCAAGTCAGGTTTCTCCTCTCCAACACTCTGCCAACATGTACCTGTCCTGAACGACTGCGCTATTGCGCCTATTAGTGTGAAGAGCTCCAGTACCGTGGTTACTCTGAAGTTCCTCCTGTCAGATGTTCTTAACAACTCTACTTGTATGACAGACAGCTGTAGCCTGATCAGGGACCTCCTCTCTGAGTCCTGGCTCTCTATTCAGTTGCTGTTGTGTCCCAAGTCTAGATGGGAGTAGTGCATTTACAGCCAACTACTCCACCGGTGACTGCTGCAGAACCATAAGTGTCCATACAACCTCGGGGACCAGGCCACGGCCTTGCGCTGAGAACCTATAGGCAGGGTTCCTCTTCCAACCCACAACTCCTCTCTGTTCTCCTACTCCTTCATTCCGCGCTGTTCCTTCTCTCTCTTATGGAAGCTTAGGTTGCAGTTCTACGTCTTTCTCCTTCTGTTCCTTTCCTAGGGAGCTCGTTCCACTAAGACCAGTCCTCAGCCTCGCCTGACTGACTGCCTTCCTCCGCCTTGAGCTCCCCTCAGGCTGACCTCTTGTCAGTCTGCTCTCCTCCAGCCTCCTCTCAGACTCAACTGAACTCCAATTCTCAACATTCCCACTCTTTTATATCTAACTCCACCCACCTCCCAGCACATCTCGTGTTACGAAGCAAGGACCCACGAAAGGTGCTCTGCTATCCTCTAAGCATGGAGCCGCAATCTGGTCCATTGCTGAACTATCCTGTGTGTGGGTGCAGGTGTTGGAGCGAGGAAAGGAGTTCCCAACTTACCTAGGCGGTGGGGCACTACACCTTAGGAGAAGGTGCAGTACCTCTGTGGCGACTGAGCCTCAGGGGCGCCACATTTATGCATTTAAGTTCTTGAGCAAGATGATCTGTATGACTGAGCAGAAAGTTTAGATGAATTTGATGTATGCGATCTGGTTTCATACGAATGAGTGATGAGTTGTTCTGTTTTATGTTTAAAACCCTGCATCATGGTGCCTCAGTCCCTGTCTATTGGCTCTACTTTGCTTAACTCTGACAAGTTTTCATTGATATTAGTGACTTTTGGAAATGCCCCACACCTTGCAGACAGTTTCTTGTATCTTTCATGAGCCGTGTAAATTTAAACTGTATTTTAAACACTGAAAAGAAAAAAGATTTCGTATCCCCAAAATTGATATTTTTAAATTGGCACACTTCCCCCTAAAAATGAAATAAATATATTATGTACTCTAAAACTCTAAAATTGTATCAATAAAATGTTATCTCATGTGTAAAAAAAAACAGAAAAGTAAAAAAGACAGTAGACAATTTTTTTATTTTTTCACTAACAAAAGAAAAAAAATGGTAAATTTTGGCATTGCCATAACCATACCAGCCTGGAGAATAATGTTGACAGGTGATTTTTACAGCATAATGAACTCTGTAAAACCAAAATAAAAATAAAAAAAACATAACATTGCTGTTTTTTGCACAAATTCACTGCCCCTTTACCGTTATCTAGTACATTGTATGATAAAATGAATAATGTGACTCAAAACTACAACTCTTCCTGGAAAACTCAAGCCATCATATGGCTGTATAGACAGAAAAATAAAAAGTTATGTCACTTGGAGCAAGGGTAGAAAAAAATAAAAGTGTAAAAATGAAAAAATTCCTGGCCAATAAAGTGTTACGCTTTTGCACCAACACCCAGCATTCCACAAACGGTTTAACCCTAGAATGCGTAACCCAGGCCGTTTACTTTTTCAAACAATTATAATTAATTACAATGTTGTGCATTTGTCATATATTGCAATTGCAATTTTGAAATAAACTTGTAAAAGTTTATTTGAGTTCCTCCATGTGATTTGCACAAGGGCCTAAAAGGCCCAGGTTATGTGAAAGTGTATATTTCAGACAGAAATCTACACAAATCACTTCAAATACTAGAAGAAAAGGGAAAGTTATTCAGTGGGAACAAATGACCCAATGTACAGTCTCTTTTTTTCTTCTAGTCATTTAGGTCAGTTTATACCTCTTAGCTGAGTTAATTTGCTCAGATTGAGATATTCCAATAACTATTTGAAACTGATTTCAGAAAGTAGAGCAAAACTAAAAAAAAACTTTTCTAACATACTAAAGGGACAAGAATGAAAAATGACAATGGGGATAATGGATATCTGGTGATTGAATTGGTAGATAAATAAGAGGGGAACATTGTATTTGATGGACATGCTACATTATCTAAAAAATGGAGAATGAAAAAAATATCTGATGCACAGAAACAGTGATGAAGAAACCTATAAATTAGCAATTGGGTCTTTTGAAAATGATATTGGCACAAGAGAAAAAAAATGCCTATATAAGTCATATGCAACTATCTCAATCTCCAAAAGTGGTTAATGGCCCGTGCCATCAATATCTTCACAGCTGTTCAGCTTCATTGATTGTGTTCTGCCTTCATACACATTGACAAGGTGTGCAATCCAGCATACAGCATAAACCACCTTCTACCTTCCAAAATAAGCAGACTGTTCTCTGTAATATAACTTGTTTTTTGTTGAAAAGTATACAACATGTTTTAAAACTATAAAGAATACAAACGACATGGGTAAGTATTGGGCAGATAATCACACAGCTAACACAATTACAGGAAGTATACAGTGTGATACAAACTTTACATGGAATACACAATTACAATTACTAATTACATCTACTGAGCACTGATTGCTATACAGTTAATAACATCTCTGTACAACACTGCATTGCAAGAAAATATATTAATCTTACCAGATATGCTTTACCTGAATAACAAACTCAAATTGGAGAGTTACAGGAGCACAAATAAACACATGCGTCCCATGAAATACACAGAAGAAAATGGCATCTTCCTTATCCCAGAATACATTGCTTCAATCCCTCAATGCAACACCCTGTTAAAGAAACAGGCTGTAAATGCTAATAAAGACACAGCTATAAATTCAGCCACCACTAGATGGTGCTATAACTAACCCAGCACATAATACAAACATATTTGCCCTATATTCAGAGTGCAGAACAGAATGGCTGCAGCAGTGATGTGTGCTGTAGTTATGACGGGATATCACCAGTGCAGCTAATACATAGAGTAGCAGCAAAGAGGCAGCATTGAAGGGGGGATGGATAAGTAGCATCAGATTTTATTATTGTAATGGCATTGGCCACTAGAGGCCAGAAAGCTAAAATCCCTTTTAGTCACTTTAGGTCCTAGTGTTTTGGAAACCAGAAGGTGTTTGGTTGGATGGGATTATTTTATAGGCACCAACACTGTTTTTTTGTTTTCATATTGTAATAGAAAAATTCAGATTTTTTTTATTCAATTTAAGGTTTCTATGTTTTCTAAATTCACCATTAAAAAAAGAGGAATTTTGTAGTGTATATTTGACATGGAAAGTATTCAAACCCCGTGAATTTTTCCAAATTTGTACAAGATACACCCACAAATTTAAACATATTAAATTGGGATTTTTATCTGATATACCTACACAAAGAAGCAACTATTTGTAAATTGTAAAGGAAATGATACATGATTTTCTAAATATTTTAAAAATATGAATTTGAAAATTGGGACGGGCATACTGTGAATAGCGTTGTTCGCGTACAGGTCCCGCGTGTGCGCATTCAAATTGCCTCCCACACGTGCGCAGTATGCTTTGCCCAACTGCGGGCAAAGCCAAAAAGCATTAGTGTGCATGCGCCAGTCAACTGTGTCCCACAACAGAGCAAAATACTTCCGGGACATAGTACTTCCAGCGCATGTGCACTAATGCTTTTCAGAACCAACGGACCGGACCGAGGATATTTACATACAGTGTGGGAGCAATATAAAAGGTTTTTATGGGGGATTCATGGGAACTCAGGGGGTTTCAGAAGGAGTTGAGGAATTTATAGCTCACACTCTATTAGATTATATTTTTAGTTGATAGGCCAAAATACTGGTGACAGATTCCCTTTAAGTGAATGGAACTCGATAATGTAGACGTAGCCATTTTCATTATGAACAAAGCTGTAAGTCTCTACTTCACTATTATTTTCATTATTTTGAGTAACTATTTGCTTTTTCCATCTCAATAAAAGATAGCATTTCACTAGGATATAGCATCATTTAATGATCACTTCAGGTGTAACCTCTGGGATCCTCACTAGTCAAGAGATTGAAAAGGTCACTGTACCGCTTTACAGCTGGGTTCCCTACATCGTTTTTTCCACTGCACAGAGGCATTTCTGGCCAGATACCACAGTGAAGAAAGTGCAGTTTCTTGCATAGCTGTGCCCCTGGTCCACTGGACTGTGCAGGAGACTGTACAGATCAGATTTGCAGAACACTGCAGCTAGTTCCATTCACGTAAATCAAGCAATACTGCAAAAGGTGGCTGTGAACACCAAGGTGCAGAAGAAAACCAGTGAAAGAGCTAAATCACACCCACAGCACAAGACAAAAGAAGACCAGAAATCATTGTATAAGTAGACTTTAAGAAAAGTAGGCCAATCAAATTCGTACTGCTTTGAAATGACATGATAATCAGAAGTTCATCCTTCAAGTCTGTGACTACTCAACCATGAAATGACTTTTTTTTCCATAGAAGATATATTGTTACAAGAAATGGGAATTAAAAATTGATGCAACATTTTTCTGGGGGTTCATTTGTTTATGTTTTAAGTCCTCACAAGCAGATTTAAAATCTAAAAATGTGATGAAAGTGAATGTAAGGAGTAAATTGCAGTAGGAAATACATTGGTTTTTGCATGATTCATACAATCTTTCTTTTCAAAGAAAAATAATATGTCTGCATAATGGATCTAAGCGGTGTCATTAAATGTTTCCCTAGGTTTCAACAATCTCTTTTAATGATGTTGCTGTGGTATCCATACTGCAGATTGCTGGCAGAATTCAATGTCTTGGCAGTGAGAGAAAAGTCAAATATGGACACTCTGCCCTGTAGAAATAGTCATTGATATTGCATTGGCATTTCAGCAGGAAACAGAGCATTCTTTGGGTGGGAGGATTTTCAGAAACACAACTTAAGAGAAAAAGAAGTACAAATAATCATGTGAGCAAACAGCTAGAGATGGAGCAGATAGGTTTTCATTTAATATGAAAAATGGTACAAAATCATTGGCAAAGGTCACTGCAACAACTGTAACAATCTGTACTTCTTCTATATCAATCACATAAATCAATAATGTTCCAAACACATAATATAAAAAATGTAATTACTGTAAATTTTTATCACTTTGAGGCTAGTTTCAGACTAGCGTTACAGCGCGCAGCGCATGTCCGCTGCTAAGCCCCGCCCCCGGCCACACCTCCTCCGGTCAGCTCCTCATCTGATCGCATGACGCTGCATGCGATCAGCGTACCCTATATTTATCGTTGGGTATGCTGGTCGTGCGCTGGCACACTTTTGCCGGCGCATCCGCCCTTTTCGCTCTGCGCCGAGCGCACAAAAATGCAACAGAGTGCGTTTTAGTTCTCTCGGCACAGCGCCACGACCAGCGTACCCAATGCTAAATATAGGGTACGCTTATCGCATGCAGCGTCATGCGATCAGAGGAGGAGCTGACCGGATGAGGCGCGGCCGGGGCTTAGTGGCGGCCCTGCGCTGCGCCCTGTAACGCTAGTCTGAAAGTAGCCTAACATGTAAAAAATGAATCTTTTTTCGAAGTGGTGAGCAAAAAGTGTAGCACATGCGACAGAGACCTGTACAGAGAGACTGCACGATTCTTTAGTAAAGAGCCACACAACTTATGCACATCGTGACTGCATGAAAGCGTTGAGCATTGCCATCTGTACGATGTGTGCAGCCAGCTTCTCGCACCACACCTTGGACTTTTTCAAAGCACTGTACGGCTGGAGGACTTGATTGGAGAGATCAACGCACCCCATATTTTTGTTGTAACCCAGTACACAGTCCAGTTTGCAGACCTGTGTAGAGGCTCCTCGTACAGTGCTGAGGGTGCTGCCATCATCATGTATGGTGGAAAGAGAAAAATACACCCTCTTGTCCTTGACCACTAGCAGGTGGTCGCTACATTGGGCTCTGCTGTCACCCCTTCTGAGTATCTGCCCAATTAGCGTTTTCGGGAGGCCTCTCTGATTTTTGCGGAAAGTACTGCAGGCTGCGTTACCTCGTGCAGAGAGGGACTTGAGGAGAGGGATGTTGATATAAAAGTTATCCACGTAAAGGAGATACCCTTTATCCATCAGTGGGAGCTCCAAATCCCACACAAGTTTCTCACTCACTCCCAGTACAGGGGGGCTTTCAAAGGGTTCAATCCAGTTGTCCTTCATGAACTCTAAACCTGTGTACCCTGATGTATTCTCACACAGCTTATAGAGTTTAATTCCATACCTGGCCTTCTTACTGGGCAGGTACTGACATAATTTGAGCCTTCACTTGAAATGAATTAGATGTCCCTTTGGGGCACGTACGCTTCAGCAAACTTTTTGTACGATGAGCAGCCAAACTTTGAAAACACGGTCAAAGTTGGCATCATCTCTGGGAGGATATCAAGCATTAAAATTATAATGCAGTAATTTGTGGATGGGCTCAAAACATGTCCTGGCCATGACCTTTCGGAACACTGTAATGTTGTATAAAACATCAACACTCAAATATTGCTGAAATTCTGTTATCTTCAAAATCAACATGTGAAGGACCAGGCCCCAAGACGTCATCATTTCAACTGCGTCTACAGGAGTCCAGTTAGAAAATGTTAAATCGCGGTTTTGTGCCACAAATTGATTAGCGTACAAATTAGTTTGGCCCACCATGAGGTTAACAAATTCCTCAGAAAAAAAGACTTTGAAAAAGTCTATTTCTGTGTGGCCAGTGGTGTCAAACTTGATTACTGATTGCACCACAAATCAGGAATCAGTGGCTCATAATTTTCGGGGGGCGAGGTCCATACAGAGTCAGTAAAGGGGGCGCTGGTTCACCTTCTGTGATGGGAAGGAGCTGGTTCACCTTCTGTCCTGGGGCATCTTCATGGCGGTTCAGCAGCACTGGAGGAGGAGGGCGAGGAGTCAGAGTCTGAAAAATAAAGAAAGGTGGTATCGTCTCACTCACTGTCAGTGTCGGTGGCTCCTCCAATGAATAGCGTTTTTGAGAGGCACGAGACGACTTTTTTTATGTATGTGGTGTTTGTGTAAGTACTGTGAGGGGTTGACTCACTCAGCTGCTTCCCAAGATAGACACATGAATGTTTCTTGTAGTAAATCACCTGCTGGTTTATTATGGACAGCATAAACCATAGCAAGGTTCAGCAAAATAAACAGAGCCTTTCTGGAATAACAGTAAAACAAAAAGATAACATATGACAAAGTCCAATTGTCTGAGGGATTTGCCTGCTCAGACCACCAGGTGTCTTCAGCGCCACCTGGGGCTGCCATTTGGAGTCTTCCTCTCTTCAAACCACTACACACCTACTGTCTCTCAAGTCAAGCTATTTAAGCCAGACCATGTGATGATCATATGACTGTGACATCATCACAGGTCCTGTCAGCACACATGGGGTGTCGGCTCTGCAGGTGGAGATATGGTGGATACCTTCCCACCCAATCCATAGATGTCCACCTAAAACCAGTCCATGTCTGCAATTTTAATTTAACCTTCTCAACATGTAGTGTGCTGGAGGAAAATATCCTGGTTTCACATCACTGTGCCATTATATGCAGTGACACATATCTCTACTCATACACTGTGCCAGTGACCTTGTCACAGTACTTTATTCAGTTGTGTGTGAGCGAGTGCTCGGTGAAAAGTTTTTTTTTAGAAAAAGATAAAAGAAAAAAAAGCAGCAAGCAGGGAGAAATCAAGTCAGTGAAAAAAGTGTTAAAAACAGCAGGCACAGGTGCTGATGAGTGAACTGCTTCACTAATCAATGCTTGGCGGCTGCTGGATTTGTGCACAGAGGAGGTGCAAAGGGGGGTAAAAAAAGTGGAAAACAGCAGACATGAGTGCTGATGAGTGAACTGCATCACTAATCAATGCTCAGCGGCAAGAAGTTTATTAACCCTTTAGATGCATCACAGGAATTAAAACAATGTGGAAGGAAAAAGTGAACATTTTACTTTTTTCCCCATTTCTGAAATCTCATAGCTTTTCATGGTATTGTAAAAAGCAGCTTTTAATTTGCATACAAAAATATAGCAAAAATTCTGTGTGAACATAACTTAAGGAAGCCACCAATTCAGTACTTGTAAGTGTGGACTCTGAGTCATTGGTAACTTAACCTTCCATTCTTTTCACTTCAGATATCTGTGCATGAAACACCAGATTCATTGAATTCCAATGAATAAAATAGCCTTAATTTAACAGAGCAGAAAGGACTAATGTGCACCTTTATACAATTAAAAATTGCAATTCAGAAGTGATAGAGTACCGCATACAGAACCTCATAATTCAAAAAAAGACACATCACTTATTTTAATCATCAGAATAAAATGTTGCATTTGTGTTAGTGCAATTACATACAGTAAGGGTATGTTCACACATTGCGGATTCATTTGCGAATTTTTCCTGCTCGGAATCTGCAGAATCCGCTGGTCAAAATACCCGCATTTTTACTGCAGATTTATTGCGGATTTTGCCTGCATTTTTACACCTGCGGATTCCTATAATGGAATGGATGTAAAAACGCTGCGGAAACCGCACAAAGAATTTACATGCTGCAGAAAATAAAACGCCGAGTTTACACGCAAATTTTTCCGTAGCATGTGCACAGTGGTTTTTTTTCCCCATAGGATAACATAGTACTGTACATCACTAGCGAATCTGCAGCGGATCCGCAGGGCCAAATCCACTGCGGATACGCACACGTGTGCACATACCCTAAGTGTTTCTAATACCATATTAATATTTAAAGATGATGAATTAGGGATAAGGGTAGAGTTTGCCATTAGAGTGCTGGAGTAATGGCCGATGAAAATGTTTTTGTTTCAGTCATATGTGATACTTTATCACAAGTCAAACATTTTAAGCTATGAGTCATTTGCATCACTATTGGTATTGCCTTAAAGGATATGTAAACTTTTATAGCCATTTGTTATAGCTCCTGAGAGCAAACTCATGAATAGTCTGACCCTGCAATTCTGATCATGTCAGCTCAACCTGTAATAGAATATTTAATCACCAGTAAGTATGGAGCTTTTACTTACATGAACAGTGTAATCATTCCCTTTGTCTATGAAACTGGTAACAGCAAAAAAGCTCTTTTTGATCTTTGCTTACACTTCACTGTTACGTTTTCAAACACTATTAACCTGCAGATAAAGGGTTAATCTGCCTGATAAAGCGCTCTTTTGCTATTCAACCACTGTACTGACATCTGACAGTGTGAAAACTGGGAGAAAATACACTTTATTCCTCCCATGAGCCGACAGTTTTCAGTCATAGAGGCGTGCACAAGAGAGGCTTCCGTAATCAGGGCTTTGATTGACAATCAAAGTGCTGGGTGTGCCTACAGCTGCTGCTCATTGTATACTGGACTGTAGCCACTCGTAGGATGCCATTACCCTTCACATTAACGCCATATCTTCAGGTTAATTGTGTTGGGGACCTGACAGGTCCTCTTTAAGCATGAAATTAGAGTCCAACCAAGCAACTGTCTATGAGGTCCTGTGTGACAAAGAGGTCTATTGTAATGTAAGAAGATGGACCGGCCTGGGGGTACCTCTCTTGTGCCGGTTCCGGAACTGTTGGGGCTGTCACCATTGTTGACCGGGGGAAAGCTTTCCGTCCTGGACTGATCTTTGACTATTCAACAGACGGCATGACTTTTATAAAAGGGGCTGTGCACGGGAAGGGAATAGGAGAATTGGCAGGAAGACAGCGAGCAGCAGGGGAAGGTTGGTGCTCTGTCCCTCGAGCAATGTGACAGCACATGCCCACGCTATAGACCCCCGACTGTCAAGTACAGTGACTGTGAGCAGAGACCTGCTGTGTGCCCGCTGGCTCCTACATCCGAAAGTGCCAGACGTTCTGGGCCGGTTTGTGTTGCGCGCCCGCTGCCTGAAACAGACAGGGTGACTTGCATAGAACTGTGTCCTACCTTACACATAGTCTTCTGCCAAGCTGAACCACGCTTGGGCAGCGTCACAGACTACTCTTCACTCTGCATGATGAATCCAGGCCCAGGACTTGTCGCCACCATTAGGAACCGGATCTTCAACTTCTTCAGGATGACCTTGGATCATCACGCGCCAGTTGCGAAGGGGCCACCGTTGAACATTAGGATTCTTCAGCTAAGAAGCAGTTGGACTGATAAGTTTAACACCTCATGAACAGTTGCTTTATCTATTGCCATTTTTGCCTTAACCTGCCCTTATACTGGGCCTTTTCCTCCTGCCATATCCCTGTTTACCCATCACCTCCCTGCGTGGAGTAATCCATTTGTTAATAAATCTGTTAACTCTTGTTCTGCCTCCTGTCTGTCACTGCATCCCTCAACCTGCTCACAGTAATCCTCAGATAATCATATCCATGAAAGTTGATGCAGAGCTACTGTATTCTCTAAAGGGAACACAAGCTTTAAATACATAGAATGGATTATTCTAATAGAAAATATCATATTTTAGTGATCAGAAAAATAAAGCTCCATATTCTAAATAAATAATAAGAATAGACTGAAATATTAAATGAAATATCAAAATTTCAATAAAAGACATAACTGGGCATGTGAACAGTCTTGGCTCGTGCACAGTTATGTCTTATGCTCTGCCCACAATAGGGCGGGGCTAAGTATGCCTGCAGCGATCAGGTGATGTTCCTGCGCTGGCGCGAGATTTTGATCAGCTATGTGGATAACGCAGGGTGCATCATCCACATCAATAACAGCAAGAGGATTACTAGGGGAGAGGAGGGCACGAATGATGCCCATAGGACGGGACTCTCCATATTTACATACAGTGCGGGTGCAAATCAAAATGTTTTTGGGGTTAGTCAGGGGATAATACACAACTTTGTGGAATACAGCACAGGTGCTGATAATTATGGTGACAGGTTCCCTATAGCTAGTGCATTTATCTGCACATTATCTTTTACCAACAGTGAACTAGAATTCTATGTTGTTATTTCTTAGAATTTAAAATACCTGATGCCAGTGTTATTCTGCCTCAAACAAGTAAAAAGTACTTCAGACCAGCTTTACCCAGAGCTGTCACCAAGTGTCACAAGAAATTGAATACATAATGACTTATATGTTCAATGAACCAATTCCTTACCCAGGTTAACATTTTAGACACTAGAGACTGCAAATAAAAAACTGAAAATTTACATTCTTTCACATTTTTTCCATTCAGGTAACGTGACTACAATGTCTTTGGGGAAGTGTAAATAAGTCTATATAGTAACTAGGGTAGAAATGGCAGACTATATATATATATATATATATGTCTCTAACAGGCCATCAAAACAGAGGCATGACTGTAGTGTCCCAGTACCTCCTATCTGTTGCAAACTATAGTTTTCAGGTGATTACCAAAAACCTATGTCCTGTTATGTGGTTTATTGGATAAACTGTTCTATGCTGCTGTAGGAGGGAGAGTCTCCACTGTGTAGCTGGACCGGAACCAAGGAGACTGTCACCAAGGATTCTAGGGAAACTGTTTCCGGGGGACATAATTAGAGGACGGACCAGAGACAGTTCTAGAAGGAGTGGGGGTGGAGCAGATATATAAGGAACTGAGAACGCCAGCAAGGGGCTTTCGACAGAACGGGAGAGAAGGAGCAGGAAGCCTAGGTGGCGCCAGAGAGCCAGAGCCAGGGTGACTTGCATAGAACTGTGTCCTACCTTACACATAGTCTTCTGCCAAGCTGAACCACGCTTGGGCAGCGTCACAGACTACTCTTCACTCTGCATGATGAATCCAGGCCCAGGACTTGTCGCCACCATTAGGAACCGGATCTTCAACTTCTTCAGGATGACCTTGGATCATCACGCGCCAGTTGCGAAGGGGCCACCGTTGAACATTAGGATTCTTCAGCTAAGAAGCAGTTGGACTGATAAGTTTAACACCTCATGAACAGTTGCTTTATCTATTGCCATTTTTGCCTTAACCTGCCCTTATACTGGGCCTTTTCCTCCTGCCATATCCCTGTTTACCCATCACCTCCCTGCGTGGAGTAATCCATTTGTTAATAAATCTGTTAACTCTTGTTCTGCCTCCTGTCTGTCACTGCATCCCTCAACATGCTCACAGTAATCCTCAGATAATCATATCCATGAAAGTTGATGCAGAGCTACTGTATTCTCTAAAGGGAACACAAGCTTTAAATACATAGAATGGATTATTCTAATAGAAAATATCATATTTTAGTGATCAGAAAAATAAAGCTCCATATTCTAAATAAATAATAAGAATAGACTGAAATATTAAATGAAATATCAAAATTTCAATAAAAGACATAACTGGGCATGTGAACAGTCTTGGCTCGTGCACAGTTATGTCTTATGCTCTGCCCACAATAGGGCGGGGCTAAGTATGCCTGCAGCGATCAGGTGATGTTCCTGCACTGGCGCGAGATTTTGATCAGCTATGTGGATAACGCACGGTGCATCATCCACATCAATAACAGCAAGAGGATTACTAGGGGAGAGGAGGGCACGAATGATGCCCATAGGACGGGACTCTCCATATTTACATACAGTGCGGGTGCAAATCAAAATGTTTTTGGGGTTAGTCAGGGGATAATACACAACTTTGTGGAATACAGCACAGGTGCTGATAATTATGGTGACAGGTTCCCTATAGCTAGTGCATTTATCTGCACATTATCTTTTACCAATAGTGAGCTAGAATTCTATGTTGTTATTTCTTAGAATTTAAAATACCTGATGCCAGTGTTATTCTGCCTCAAACAAGTAAAAAGTTCTTCAGACCAGCTTTACCCAGAGCTGTCACCAAGTGTCACAAGAAATTGAATACATAATGACTTATATGTTCAATGAACCAATTCCTTACCCAGGTTAACATTTTAGACACTAGAGACTGCAAATAAAAAACTGAAAATTTACATTCTTTCACATTTTTTCCATTCAGGTAACGTGACTACAATGTCTTTGGGGAAGTGTAAATAAGTCTATATAGTAACTAGGGTAGAAATGGCAGACTATATATATATATATATGTCTCTAACAGGCCATCAAAACAGAGGCATGACTGTAGTGTCCCAGTACCTCCTATCTGTTGCAAACTATAGTTTTCAGGTGATTACCAAAAACCTATGTCCTGTTATGTGGTTTATTGGATAAACTGTTCTATGCTGCTGTAGGAGGGAGAGTCTCCACTGTGTAGCTGGACCGGAACCAAGGAGACTGTCACCAAGGATTCTAGGGAAACTGTTTCCGGGGGACATAATTAGAGGACGGACCAGAGACAGTTCTAGAAGGAGTGGGGGTGGAGCAGATATATAAGGAACTGAGAACGCCAGCAAGGGGCTTTCGACAGAACGGGAGAGAAGGAGCAGGAAGCCTAGGTGGCGCCAGAGAGCCAGAGCCAGAAGGAGTGAGCGACGACCAGAGGGACTGGAGGGGGACTCACCACGGTCAGGGAGGAGACAGCACCGAGCAGCCCTGCCGGGGAACGCCCACCGAACGACCGCGCTCCCGTCACTCCAGCCAACGGTCGTGGCCTGCCCACTGCCCGACTCCAGCCCTTGGTGGCGGCCTGCCCACTGCCTCCCGCAGCCGCCATTGCCCGACTCCGGCCCGTGGCTGTGGCCTGCCCGCTGCCACCCGCGGCCGCCACTGCCCAACTCCAGCCCGCAGTTGCGACCTGTCCACTGCCTCCCGCGTCCACCACTTCCCGACTCCAGCCAACAGCTGCAGCCTGCCCGCCGCCACCACTGCTCAACTCCGGCCCACGTTTGCAGCCTGCCCGCTGCCTCCCGTGGCCACAGCTGCCAGACTCCAGCCTGCGGCTGTGGCCTGCCTGCTGCCACCCGCAGCCGCCACTGCCCGACTCCAGCCCACGGCGGCGGCCTGCCCGCTGCCACCCATGGCTGCCACTGCCCGACCTCAGCCCGCGGCTGCGACCTACCTGCTGTCACCCGTGGCACCCCAGCCAGCGGCTGCGGCCTACATGTCCAGGGCCCTAGTCACTGCCATCCCACCTCCGCCGAGAGGCACAATGCAGAGGAACTCTTCAGGGGCCTGTTGTGCCCACACTCCACCTGG
Organism: Dendrobates tinctorius; assembly: GCF_039654945.1. NCBI lineage: Eukaryota > Metazoa > Chordata > Amphibia > Anura > Dendrobatidae > Dendrobates > Dendrobates tinctorius. The sequence continues at coordinate 11,671,838 of NW_027361876.1, forward strand.
GCGTAGGAATGCCAGAAGCTTGCGCCAGCTCCTCCTTGGCTTGGCCCAGTGGCTGAGATGCCGAATAAACACCGACCACCACTCTGCCGGACATCAGAGGAGGATAAGTGACACGTTGTAGTTGATCAATGGTAGTTCTTGGATCCGTAGTCGGCCATACCGCGGCCTCATAGTTACAGGTTCTGACCGGGTAGTTATTATCGTGTTACCTGTGTATTATTGTTTGATCCCTGTGAGGACAACTGTTGTTAGCTTGCTAGTTACTCGTGATAGCCCCTATATATAAAGGTTGCATTCTAAACTTACTCTGGCTTCCATCTCGTCACTGCATCCCGGGTACCTGCAATTACTACATTTGGCGTAGTTGGCAGCATGCAGTCTCCGAGCGCGAGCGGAGATGCTGTGGGCCATGTGGGCAAAGGCGGCCCTCGGTCCAGTTTATCTTTGGGGGCTATGCTGAGTAACCTGCTCAGGTTCTCTGGCAGCAATACCATGCTGTGGAGCTGGACGGAACGGATGCGAGGGTTGTTTAGGATGCGACCAATGACCCCTGACCTGGAGGTCGAGGTGGCCCTAATGGCATTGGACAGGGAGGCCCAGTACTCCGTGATGTTAAGGCCCCCGGGACAACTAAATACTTTTGTCAGGGTGTTACAGATCCTGGAGGAGACCCATGGGGACCCGACTGATGTGGGAGAACTGAGAACCTGGATGTTAAGTCGCATGCAGAAAGAAGGGGAGACAGTGACGCAATGTATGAATGTTTTGCAGGAATTGTTTGCAGCCATTGAGAGGAAGGATGTGGTCAGCGTGGGGCCCGTAGACATGACATTACGTGACCTTTTAGTGACTGGGCTACGAGACACCCTGACGAAACAGGCTTTGCGAAAGCGGGTGCGAGTGGACCGCATCTGACCTTTTCAGAGATAGGAAGGGAGGCACCCACTCGGGAACAGGAGCAAGGGGTGACAGTCCCTGTAGGGATGGCCTGGAGTATCGAAGCATCTGTAAGCGCCCTGGGTGAACCCCACTGGGTGAAAGAGATGAGGCAAGAGATACGAAGTATTAAAGGCAAATTAGCCGAAGCGAAAAAAGAGGCAGAGGCCACAGGGAGTTGACTAGGGCCGGGCAGGGAGAGCACAAACCGTCGCAGCCCTCATCAAAGTCAGTTCCCATAACCACTCACCTGTTACGATTGTGGAGGATTGGGACACTTCGTCCGAGAGTGCCCACATTGCAGGAGGAACTGCCCCGCCAGCCATTAAAACCAGAGGGCCCAGAGCTGGGGGACGCTGCTCAGAGCCGGAACCCACCACGCAGGGTGGTGGAAGTCATGAAGATCTAGTTGCGAAGTGTCAACTAATTTGGGCAGAGTTCGAAGGCCATGCGGTACGGTGCTTGGTGGATACGGGGTCGCAAGTTACTACCATGCCAGAAACCTACTGCTGGAAGCACTTCCACAAAGCCACTAGGCCTCAGTGGGGGTCCATTATAAAGCTGGTGGCAGCCAACCACCTACCAATCCCTGTCGTCGGAGTAGCCTGGATGCAGATCTCGATGGGCGGCAAGCAATTAGGCCGGCGGGGCGTGGTCCTCACTCGGGGAGACACAGGCGAGAAACACGCTGTCACCCTGGGCATGAATATACTAAAGGAGTTCGGCAGCCTTCTCCTCAGTGAACCCGCCAAAGAGACTTTGAAACAGAGGAGCTCCTGTATGCCACAGGGGCAGATCTTTCAGCAGCTGGTGCGGGGGACGCGAGTCCAAGATGACTGCCAGGAGGGGGAGGTGCTGGGGAGAGTGATCACGCCTGCGGCTCCCCAGCTCGTGCTGCCACCAGGACAGACAGTTGTCTCCCTGCCTGTCCGGGCCCATGTGCCTCTGGAAGGAGTAGAGGTGAAAGTGGAGCCATGCTTCTCTGAGCGCTTACCCCCCAGGCTCCTGGTGGCTCGTGCCCTGGCCACCGTGCGGAAGGGGACAGCCCTCATACACTGTGTCAATTTAGAGGATCAAGACATCATCCTGAAACCCCGCACTGAAATGGCAAAACTGGTGAAACCATTGGAAGAGGTGCTCCCGGTCCTGGCGATGCAGCTGAGGGTGAGCCTGAGGGACTCCTTCGCCGTAACTTTACACTCCATCCAGACCGCAGGGTCGCTGCCTGAGCAGGAAGGGTGAGCAATTTTGGAGAAGATGCGAGCGGAACTCTCCGGACTAGAGCCGACCCAAATACACCAGGTAGAAGCTCTTCTGGGCCATTACCAAGAAGCATTCGCCAGCCACGAAGACGACTTCGGGTGCACCACAGCTATCACCCACAGCATCCCCATCAAAGGAACGGCCCCCATCAGAGAACGATATCAGCAGATCCTTCCGCAATTATACCAAGAAGTGAAGACCCTGCTGGGCCAAATGCTGCAAAAGGGGGTTATCCGGCAAAGCCAAAGTGCCTGGGCAGCCCACATCGTGCTGGTGCGGAAGAAAGACGGCACGCTACGGTTCTGGGTGGTCTACCTGAAACTGAACGATTGTACCATCAAAGACTCATATCCGCTTCCCCATATCGATGAGTCCCTGTCAGCCCTGGGGAAGGCGAAATATTTCTCTACCCTGGACTTGGCCAGCGGATACTGGCAGGTACCAATGTCAGAGGAAGATCGTACAAAAACCGCCTTCACCTTGCCCATGGGACTGTTCGAATTCAATCGTATGCCGTTCGGCCTGGCCAATGCACCAGGAACCCTCCAGCGACTAATGAAGCGGTGTCTGGGTGACCTAAGCTTCGAGGCCACCCTAATATACTTGGATGACATCATCTACGCCTCCACGTTTGAGGATCACTTGCAACGTCTGGGTCAGGTGCTCGGTCGGCTACAAAAGTACGGGTTGAAGGTAAAGCCCCAGAAATGCCATCTGTTTCACAAACAAATCGAATATCTGGGACATGTTGTTTCCGCCGAGGGCATGAGACCGTCTATGGAGAAGGTCGCTGTGATACGGGAGTGGCCTACTCCTGAGACAGTAAAAGATGTACGAGCCTTACTGGGGCTAGTGGAATATTACCATCGCTTCGTAAAAAACTTTGCCCGCTAGGCCCAAGCCCTGCAAGACCTGCTGAAGGGAGCCCCTGCCAGGGCCAATATTTGGAAGATCCAGTGGCGGGAACCACAGGAAGAGGCCTTCCGAGATCTCAAAACCGCGCTCTCGGAAGCCCCAGTGTTGGCCTACGTGGATTTCTCACAGCCGTTCATACTGCACACCGATGGGAGCTTACACGGGCTGGAAAACATGTATTTGGAAGTCGCCTTGCTACACTTGTAAGGAGAGCTTTAAACTAGAACAACATGGGAAGGGAAGCAAAAGACCAGAAAAAGCCATACACCTGACAAATGCTATTGAGAACTCTGCTATTAGAAGTGGAAAGGAAGAACAAAGACAAAAGAATCTACTTAATAAAAATATTGGAGAAAGAGAAACCAATCACAAACTAAAATGTTTCTATACTAATGCACAAAGCATGGGCAACAAACAAGGAGAATTGGAACTACTAACACAGGAAAAGAAATATGATGTCATTGGAATCACTGAAACTTGGTGGGACAATACACATGATTGGAATACAAGACTAGAAGGATACAACTTATTTGCAAGAAACAGACTTGATAAACGAGGAGGAGGTGTCGCATTGTATGTTAGAAACGCGTATATCTGCACAGAGATTGAAGCTTCAGAGACTGGGAGTTCTGTGGAAACTGTTTGGGTAAGAATACAAGGACAGAACAATGGAAAGGACACCATTGTAGGCATTTACTACAGGCAGCCTGTGCAAGCTGAAGATATGGATGAACTCTTTATGCATCAAATGGCCAAGTTCTCCAAAAAATATGACATAGTTGTCATGGGAGATTTCAACTATCCAGACATTTGTTGGGAATCTCTCTCAGGCAAAACTAACCGGTCAAGGAAATTCTTATCCTCTCTTGCTGACAACTTTATCTTCCAAAAGGTAGGGGAGAAAACGAGGGGAACTGCTACCTTGGATTTAAACCTTATAAACAGGGAGGAAATGGTTGAGGAGGTAAAAGTGGCTGGGACCCTAGGAGGTAGCGACCATGCTATTTTAGAATTTTGGATAACTAGAGGAGGAAGACCTGTGAAGACGTCAAGGTTAGATTTCAGAAAGGCAGATTTTAAGGGATTCAGAAAGAGAATTGGAGGGATCCAATGGCTGGATCTCCTTAAAGACAAAAATGTCCAGGAAGGATGGGAAATCTTGAAAAATGAAATTCTCAAAGCACGATTGTTAACAATTCCGAAAAGAGGGAAGAATAGGAAGCATTTAAGGAAACCAGGATGGATGAACACAGAACTTAAGCACATGCTAAAAAGGAAGAAAAAAGTTTATAAAATGGAAAGAGGGAGGCATATCTAAACAAGAATATAATGCTGTCTGCAGAACCTGCAGGGCACAAATCATATTAGCTAAAGCTGACAATGAATTGAGGCTTGCAAGAGACGTCAAAAGCAATAATAAAGGATTTTGGGAATATGTCAAAAGTAAAAGAAAAGTCAAAGATGCTATTTTTTACAGGATGAAAATGATGAAATGGTAAGACAGGATGTTGAGAAGGCCGAACTTTTAAATTCCAATTTTGCATCTGTTTTCTCTCAGAAAGGAAATGTAACATCAACTGTTCTTCACTGTCCTATTAAGGGAATGGAAGAATCCAGGATATCTATAAACAGAAAGATAGTGAGGAAACACTTAGATAACCTAAATGAATTCAAGTCTCCAGGTCCAGATGAATTACACCCCAGAGTAATGAAGGAGATAGCAGAAGAAATTTTTGAACCCCTCTCCATAATCTTTGAAAATTCTTGGAGAACAGGAGAAGTCCCAGAAGACTGGAGAAGAGCAAATGTTGTTCCTATCTTCAAAAAGGGGAAGAAGGTGGACCCAGGCAACTATAGGCCAGTGAGTCTGACTTCTATACCAGGAAAGATCTTTGAACAAATTATTAAACAACATGTATGTCAGTACCTGGATAAGAATGAAGTGATTAAACAGAGTCAGCATGGGTTTGTAACTAATAAGTCATGTCAGACTAACTTAATTTCCTTCTATGACAGAATCACTGATTGGGTGGATCAAGGAAATGCTGTAGATATAGTATATCTTGACTTCAGCAAAGCATTTGACAAAGTATCTCATACAATCCTTATTGAAAAAATGGCTAAGTATGGAATGGACAAGGCAACTGTTAGGTGGATTCATAACTGGCTTAGTGATCGGACCCAAAGAGTGGTCGTAAATGGCTGCACATCCAGTTGGAAGAATGTCTCAAGTGGGGTACCACAGGGCTCTGTCCTGGGCCCTGTATTGTTCAACATCTTTATCAACGATTTAGATGAAGGAATTGAGGGTAAACTGATTAAATTTGCTGATGACACAAAGCTAGGAGGTATAGCTAATACTAGAGAAGAGAGAGAGGATTCAAAAAGATATATATAAACTGGAGAAGTGAGCAGCAACTAACAGAATGGTTTTTAACAGGGAAAAATGCAAAGTACTACATCTGGGCAATAAAAATGAAAAAAGCATATACAGAATGGGAGGAATAGGACTAAGCAACAGCACATGTGAAAAAGACTTGGGTATACTAATAGATCACAGACTGAATATGAGTCAACAGTGTGATGCAGCAGCAAAAAAGGCAAATGCAATTCTAGGATGTATTAACAGAAACATACAGTCTAGATCACGTGAAGTCATTATTTCCCTCTACTCCTCTTTGGTCAGACCTCATCTGGAATAATGTGTCCAGTTTTGGGCACCACATTTTAAAAAAGACATCAACAAACTGGAGCAAGTTCAGAAAAGAGCGACCAGAATGGTGACCGGTCTACAAACCCTGTCTTATGAGGAAAGGTTGCAGGATTTGGGAATGTTTAGCTTGCAAAGGAGAAGACTGAGAGGAGACTTAAAAGCTGTCTACAGATATCTAAAGGGCTGTCACATTGTAGAAGGATCAACTTTATTCTCATATGCACAAGGAAAGACTAGAAGCAATGGGATGAAACTGAATGGGAGGAGACACAGATTAGATATTAGAAAAAACTTTTTGACAGTTAGAGTGATCAATGAGTGGAACAAGCTGCCACGAGAAGTGGTGAGTTCTCCTTCAATGGAAGTCTTCAAACAGAGGCTGGACAGACATCTGACTGGGGTGATTTAGCGAATCCTGCTTTGAGCAGGGGGTTGGACCAGATGGCCCAGGAGGTCCCTTCCAACTCTACAATTCTATGATTCTATGATTCTATGATTCTGGGGGCTGTATTGCCACAAGTCCAAGATGGCAGGGAAAGAGTGATCGCTTACGGTAGCCGATCGCTTCACGACTCCAAGCGCAATCCCAACAATTACAGCGCCTTTAAGCTCGAGCTTCTCGCAGTAGTGTGGGCCATGACGGAGTGGTTCGCGGAGTACCTGGCAGGCTCTGAGGTAGTGGTACGGACTGACAACAACCCACTGGCTCACCTGGACAATGCCAAATTGGGGGCCCTAGAGCAACGGTGGGTGGCCTGGATGGCCATATTCAAATACAAAATCATCTACAAACGGGGAGCAGAGAATGTACATGCCGATGCCCTTTCTAGAATTCAACGTACGGCCCCTGGGCAAAACCGGGACGAAGAACTGGAAGGGAAAGAGACACCGTTCGCTCTGGCCCCCGCCGGAAACACAGCTGTGATCCGAGAGCAATCCCTCTTATTACCGTGTTACCTCTGTATTATTGTTTGATCCCTGCTAGGACAACTGTTGTTAGCTTGCTAGTTACTCGAGATAGCCCCTATATATAAAGGCTGCATTCTAAACTCACTCCGGCTCCCGTCTCGTCACTGCATCCCGTGTACCTGCGATTACTACACTGCCATCTACTTTCCAAAGTGTAAAGGTTCAAGAGTTTGGTCACATGACACTCTCTCAGCTTGGTTTCCTGCGGAAGCCTCTAGAAGCTGCTGAGGTAAGAGTCGGGGAGGAGTTCCTGTACTTCGTATGAGAAGCGCTGTGAGGAGAGGTCGACTCCCTAGGCTTCTCTGCCTTTAGCCTAGGTCCCTCTTACCTTAATCTTCAAACGGCCAGAAAACTGCCACAGCCTACGCCAGGAGGGCATCTTAAATTTCAATCTTCATAGAGACAGAAGAGAGAGCTGTACAAGGGCTCTTCGACTACACTCCACGCCTTTAATGGTTCTTCCAGTGTGAGTGCCTCATGCTCTACTGCATCTTCTACTGTATGCCCTGCGACAGGGAACCATATCAGGACTTAATCATGAGTAAGCAGTGAACACTACTTCCACAATGAACCAAACTGTGTAGACCCATCCTTGGTAGTAATATAACTGAAGGGCTGTGTGAGTTAAGATAGTAAACCGGTATATAACCGGCAGTTACCCGATCACTTTGTTCAGGCCATTAGCTGGGAACATTCCATCTTAAACGGGACGGAGACCATCTCTCTTGCTACCTAAAATTTCAAGCTTGTATGAAGGACTGTGATACCATAACTATGGACAATGTATGATTAAGTGAATACAGTAAAGGCTCCCTTTTGATTACATTGATACCCTTGTCAGCATTCATCCTTGAAACTGCGCACACATACTAAGGCCCCCTTCTCACATAGCGAGATCGTTAGCGAGATCGCTGAAGCGTCACCGATTTTGTGACGCAACAGCGACCTCGCCAGCGATCTCGCTACATGTGACACGCAGCAGCGACCGGCCCCCCCGCTGGATATCGCTGATCATGCTCGAATGTCTTGGGCCATTTTTTTGTCATCATAGTCCCGCTGGCCAGCGCGCATCGCTGTGTTTGACCCGACGAGCGACCTCGTTAGCGATGCAGAACTCAGGGACGCAGGCTGGAATCATTCAGAATCGCTGCTGTGTGACAAAGTACCAACGACCGCCGAGAATTGCTGGATGGTTGCTGCGTCGCTGAAGAGATCTGCCTGTTAGGCAGCTTACTAGCGATCATTTAGCGATGCACCAGCGATCCTTACCAGGTCATATCGTTGTCGGGATCGCTGGTGCGTCGCTAAGTGAAACGGAACCCTAAGAGGCTGTAAGGGCTCAGTGTGAAGGACACAGGGCTAGCACGCCACATCACCACCTGTGACATTCCTTATTTATTTATTATTGGCCGGCCCTGGCACATATAATATTTAGTTCCCCCCTGGGCACTGCAATGACCATTTACTGCACAAGCCCTCGAAGGTGTCTTTTCATAATTGGTAATATAATGTTTGCCGAGATCCCTACAAGTCCTGTAAGTTGTAAGTTGGGGCCTTCATGTAGACTTGGTTTTTCAGCATATTCCACTGATGATTGATTGAACTGAGATCTTTGGAATTTCATAGCAGTACATAGCCCAGAGCATCAATCTGCTTATGTCTGCTTTCCTTTTCTCCATATAAAATCTTGGTGCCATGGCTTCAGAAGGTAAGCAACTATAGCCACACACTGTGGCCCTTGTCATGCATGCTTATCTTATCTGACTCTATGCTTGCTGTCTAATAAATGCCCCTATTTGACATACGCCATTGTAATGAGATAATCAAGTTATGTACATACAGCCAAATTGTTGAGTTTAGGTGTTTTAGCCACACCTTTTGCAGACAGAGGCACACATTCATGATATTTATTGAAAGAAAAGCTAATCATCAAAAAATGCCCTATTGTTAAAATCAAGTTTTGTACTAAATACATTTTTTATTTTGGCCATTTTTTTTACATATTTCAATCTGCATTAAAATTAAAAAATAGAAACCATACAATTTTCGCACTGGCCATGGGAGCGTTTTTAGAGTCATACTTCCTGTTGTTCCAGGAAGCAAGATATGTACAAAGCCAATATGGTCAATTTTCACACTGGCAACTGGGGCTTTTCTTTTTTAGAATAAAACAACATTGCTGCAGAAGGAGAGTATATACAGTCTCAATTTTAATTGAGTCCCTGAAATGAATAAACTGGTGTTCTCTAGTAGTGGACAACTCCTTTAATTATACGTGTTTAGATTTTTTTCATTGCTAATCACCCTACAGTATCATAGGATTACTGTGCACATTTCCAAGGCATCCAGTATTAGTAAAATAAAGAATTCTATCGTATTAATCACTCAGTACAATACATTGAATGACTAATGGAATCTATGCCTGTAATAGCTGAAGTAATGAAAAAACATAAATTGGCCAGTCTGCCATTGAGAAAGTTAGAAAACTTGTGTATCTGGTACAAGTGCCTCTTCAGTATTGTTAGATTCAGACAGCAATCTAAGTAAACATTTTAGAATTCATTTTCGGCTTGGAATGTTTTTAAGCTACTTAATAAGTCATTTCTATGTGACACTGCCATAATACAAACAAGAATAAGAGAGAAAATAGGATATATCAAGCTGTTAAACATATAGGGATGATATAAGAAATTAACATAACAGAATGGTAGTTAATAGATATATGATTTGCATAATAAGTATTTTTACTTTTCTTATACTGACTCTTACATGACTCTGGTTTGCCCCAATGGCTGTATGTTCAGTTCTGCAAGCTGCAGAGCTCCAATTTTCCCGTACACCTTGTGTATTTAATCTGTCAATGAGGATAGCTTTAGGTGGTGCCAAGGTTCCAACTGAACCTAGAACATGAAGCCTGCGGGTTCAACTAGTAAAAACCAAAGAGGCCAAAACTATGAATAACACATAAAAGTTGTGCAGGTTTTAACAAATTATGAATTGTGTTCAGAGAGCTTCAAGTTACGCCTCTGTCAGTGTTTGAGTCTTAAGCACTAAAGCTTCCCCGTATATGTCAATACTCTGTCAAGGTTTTTTTTTCCAACAGGAAGAAAGGAGAAAGTTACTACCACACACATCCTGCAGTGGCTTATCTCCCCTGAAAACAGAAAGCTGAAATTCCAACAGCTCAATCCTTATTTTCCTCCGACAAATGAGAGTTGATAGAATCTCAAGCAAATCAACTGGTGGTTCTGGCCTACTTTCATCTTATGAATATGGGAGCCTAAAGAGAGCCGCCGGCCAATGTGTTTTCAATGGTGACAGAGAATAAAGCCTCTGCTAGGCTTCTCTAGAAGTGTCATATTTCTCAAAAGAACAAAGGGGTGGGGGGTCTGGAGTTCAAGCTGCCGGACACCTATCTTCACCCTACAGCCAAAGTGCTATTCCAAGAACTAACAGAATAATTGCTTACACAAATGTCCTCTGTCCCATAATACGTAATGAGTTAGGCCGGGGTCACATTGCGTTATGGCAGTCCGTTAATGCTACCATTGACCCCCATTATCTAGCGCATCGCGATGCATGCCGTGAAGCGGCATGCATTCGCGATGTGCCATCATTCAGTGACGGAGCCTCAGATGCGGGCTGCAGCGTCTGAGGCTCCGTCACCGCTAGCGCAGATGAATCTTCTGCGCCAGCGGGTATAGCATAACGCGATCGCGTTATGCTTTACCGATAACGCAGTCCGTCAACACTATGCATTGAACGGGCTGGTTAACGTAATGAAAACCTAGCCTTAGAAGACAAGGACACCAAAGTATTTTCAAAAGTATCACATGTAAAATAGAATTCAGCAAGTCCCTACAGCCAAGTGAGAACTTTTAGGGGCCTAAGTAGAGTTGAGTAATGCATGTAAAATGAGAACTATTACATTAGACATTTGTAAAGGTCGAATCTTTACTTTTTTTGTTTCTACTACAAATTTTAAAGCTACAATTTATTTTGGTCCAAAACTAGAAAGTCATGTCACAAGCTGTGCAACAAACATTTTATGTCTATATATGGCATATACATAAAAATCCATTGAACTTACTGGATCACACTATTTTTTCTGTATCTACAGTAGATATTAAACCACCAACGTAGTACCATGAGACAGCATCGCTGAAGGAGTTTTCTAATGCGGTTTTCATTTATACCTAATGCCTGTATTTCTCATCTCCTCTATGGTAATTGGATTGGATCAAGGCAAAGTGTGTTATTTCTCTACTGAATTCATTGTCAGTAGCTTGCATCCTGAGGACGTCACTCTGCTCCTGCTTGTTTTCTGCAGTGTGGGATGAATCTCAATGACACAGTCAGCAGTCACAAGTCAAAGGCAAGGCTGGCACACTCAGTAAACCGCTATGTGAGTCAGTGACTACAATAAGATTTGCATTAGGAGAGTTGCACAGAGCACAAAAATAACATCATTACATCATGGAATCGTTTAAAATGAAATATCTTGTGTATTTTAGCTCTGCTCTGGGAAAACCTTTGTGGTCTGTTTTTGATATTTTTAGCATCAATCTTTATAATGTTTCTGTACAACTGGAATTGATATCACTCATTACTAAACCAGTCATAAATTCACACTAGAAGAATATAAATATGTTTAAACTGCAACCTTCTGGTAAAAAGCTATTAACCTGATCTCAAGGACTCGCAGATCATTAACTGTGTAATTCTTAAATGTATGTAGTGTCATTGTACGTGGAAGGACATTTATAAAGATCATCAATTTCCAACTAGTGACAGAACAGTATTAGAAATAGTGTTCATTATAGTCTTGTCTTGGGCAAAATGGATTTGCCAGTGACATAATTCCATTAGTGTTGAATGAAGAATATGACTGGTAGTCAACTGCCAATCTAAAAAGTTACGAACAATGGTCCATGCACAGCATATTTCATATATTAGCACACTGATTTAACCTATATTGATTAAAAATGCAAAGTAACCCCTATAATGTTTTTCAAAAGAATAAATCTCTAAATTGAAAACTTATCATCATAAAACTTATGTTAATATAAATTATATACAGTGCCTTGAAAATTATTCATACTCCATGAACTTTTCCTCATTTTTCACATTACACCCACAAACTTAAATGTATTTTGTTAGGATTTTATTTGATCTACCAACAGAAAGTGGTAAGTATTAATGAAGTGGAAAGCAAAGGATATATGGTTTTAAAATTATTTTAAAAATATCAATTTGAAAATTGTGACGTGCCTTTGTATTCAGCCTCCCTGAGTCAATACTTTGTAGGACCACTTAATGCTGCAAGTCTATTGGGCAATGTCTCTATCAGCTTTGCACATCTAGAGGCTGACATTTTTGCCCATTCTTCTTTGCAAATTATCTCTTACTCTGTGTGTTTAGATGGAGAGCAACTGTGAAAAGCAATTTTCAAGCCTCATATTCTCAATAGGATTTAGGCCTGGTCTGTGACTACATCATTTACACACATGAATATGCTTTGATCTAAACCATTCCATTGTAGCTCCTGCAGTATGTTTAGGGTCGTTGTCCTGCTGGAAGGTGAACCTATGCCCCAGTCTCAAGTCTTTCACAGTCTCTAATATGTTTTCCTTCCTGTATTTAGCTCCATCCATCTTGCCATCAACTCTGGACAGCTTTACTGTCCCTGCTGAAGAAAAACATACCAACAGCTAGATGCTGCCACCACCATGTTTGATGGTGGGGATGGTGTTTGGATTTAGCCTAAAAGCATCTAATTAGGTCTTATCTGACCAGAGCATCTTCTTCCACATGCACTTTGGGGACACAGCTAGAATGTGAAAGAAGATCAAATGATACCAAAATAGAATAACTGTACACAAGCATAACAATAAAAAACAAATCTGAACTGAGAAAAGTAAGTTAATGTGTATGCACAATGTAAGTGCATATTAACACATGACCATTAACCAGAGAAAACAAAAAGCAAAAAACACAAATATCCTGAACTAAAAAGTAAAAAATGTATACTGCAAATAATGCATAAAGGTAATAATAATAAGGGTATTTAGTAAACATAATTTTGATCAAAATAATGTACAAGCCATCCCGCCACGTCACGGCAACCCTTGTGGGACAGTCCCTACTCTAGTATTTAAAACCTTTTCACTTGAAAAGTGGCGTGAATATGAACAAGGGTCGAGCGGCTGAACCACTAGTAACAGTTTAGGCCAGACTGGATGGCTTTCCCAACTCAGAAAGAGGGCGGTCACACCCATATATGCACTGAATGCACAATGAAATGAATAAAAAACAAATCTGAACTGAGAAAAGTAAGTTAATGTGTATGCACAATGTAAGTGCATATCAACACATGACCATTAACCAGAGAAAACAAAAAGCAAAAAACACAAATATCCTGAACTAAAAAGTAAAAAATGTATACTGCAAATAATGCATAAAGGTAATAATAATAAGGGTATTTAGTAAACATAATTTTGATCAAAATAATGTACAAGCCATCCCGCCACGTCACGGCAACCCTTGTGGGACAGTCCCTACTCTAGTATTTAAAACCTTTTCACTTGCCAAGTGGCGTGAATGTGAACAAGGGTCGAGCGGCTGAACCACTAGTAACAGTTTAGGCCAGACTGGATAAGGTTTTAAATACTAGAGTAGGGACTGTCCCACAAGGGTTGCCGTGACGTGGCGGGATGGCTTGTACATTATTTTGATCAAAATTATGTTTACTAAATACCCTTATTATTATTACCTTTATGCATTATTTGCAGTATACATTTTTTACTTTTTAGTTCAGGATATTTGTGTTTTTTGCTTTTTGTTTTCACAAGCATAACAATGCAGTTATTCTACAATAATTACAAATAAAAATCATTACATATTTTATATTGATTATATTGGGTCGCCCTCACACCCAGGGCAGAGGGGTACCCGGTACCGGGCCGGTGTCAGGGGGATGTGTCGCAGCAGCAGTGACCCGGTCCGTGGCCCTGGGTGCCCAATATTAATGGCGGGGATGTTAATAGTATAATAGTTTATATGAATAGTTCGTGACGCCACCCGTGGTGTTTGGCAAGTAAAATGTTGAGTCAACGCTGCATGCAGATCCACTGGGACTGATGGTGTGGTGCAGCAAAGATGGTGTAGCTCCCCACATGTGGAACTGTAGTCCCAGGGCAGTGTAGGTGCAACGGATGAGGAGAGGCGCAGAATGGTATAGATGCTGGTACCCCGATGTAGCAGTGCTGGAGGTGTTAGCGACGAATGAATGGAGGACATCAGGGCTTGTAGTTTCAAAGCTTTACTCACAGTTCGTGGTACCCACTGGTGCCTGCCTCCGTGCCGTGTCCTCCGGGGTAGAGACTCAATCAACCTCCCGGGCAAGTCAGGGTTCTCCTCTCCAACACTCCGCCAACATGTGCCTCTCCTGAACGACTCCTCTATTGCGCCTTTTAGTGTGAAGAACTCCAGTACCATGGTTCCCTGAAGTTCCTCCTGTCAGATGTTCCTAGAACCTTACTTGTATGACAGACAGCTGTAGCCCGATCAGGGACCTCCTGGATCCCGGCTCTCTATCCGTGTTGCTGTTGTGTCCCAAGTCACAGATGGGAGTAGTGCACTTACAGCCACCTACTCCACCAGTGTCTGCTGCAGAACCATAAGTGTCCAAACAACCTCGGGGACCGGGCCCCGGCCTTGCGCTGAGAACCTATAGGCAGGGTTCCTCTTGCAACCCACAACTCCTCTCTGTTCTCCTACTCCTTCGTTCCGCACTGTTCCTTCTCTCTCTTTTGGAAGCTTAGGTTGCAGTTCTACGTCTTTCTCCTTCTGTTCTTTTTCCCATGCCAGCTGGCTCAGGTCACTGAGGCAGCTGCAGCACTCCTTCCTCCATCCCTCTTCCAGGGATCCTCACTCCTGTCTGAGTGACTTCCTACTCCTCTGACCTTCTGTCAGACTGACCTCCAATTCCAAACTTTCCCCCTCTTTTATATGGACCTCAACTCCACCCACCTCCCAGCACATCTCGTGTTACGAAGCTAGGAATCACCAGAGGTGCTCTGCTACCCTCTAAGCATGAGCCGCAATGTGATCAGTGCTGAACTATCCTGTGTGTGGGATGCAGGTGTTGGAGTGAGGAAAGGAGTTCCCAACTTAACTAGGCGGTGGGGCACTACACCTTAGGAGAATGTGCAGTACCTCTGTGGCGACTGAGCCTCAGGGGCGCCACAATATTATACTAATAAAATGTCACCTAGTGCAAGTGAATAAAACAATCTTGCTAAAATCCAGAGGATAAAAAACTATTCAGATCAGTTTCTGCTCAATGGTTATATTGTTACAATTGCATCCAGTATATGAGCTGAAAAGTCAAAATTTTATTCTGGTACATTTTAACTACATGATAAAGGGTATGTGCAAACAATGTTCTTTTTTTCAAGTGGGTCAACTGTATAACGTGCCAGAAAAAGAGAACAAAAAATCCTCAAAAGAATGTACATATTCATTTCAATGTAAAAATGACTTGCTGTTCATATGTTCAGACTTTTGAGCGTTTTTTTACTGCTTTAGGTTTCCAAAGATGCAAAGTGATTAAAAGAATTGAGCTGGACCTTCTTCATGCGTTTTCTGCTCTAAACATGCTCTATAACTTACAATACAAGACAATGGGATGGCTCAAAAATACTGCACCATGCAAAAAGCCAGAAAAGCGCACAGCAAATTACCCCAAAAAATGCAAAAAAAAAAAACATTTCTTGAAGGGCCTTCTGAAAAATGTTGCAGTTTCTTTAGCATATAAATAATATTGTGTGCACATATCCATATAGCAGCACACAATCGGTCAGAAGAGAGATTTATGCTTTCCTTCTAGTAAGGCATGTTAACCCACTTAGTTTTTGAGTTACTCACTAGGTTATCTGGTCATTTTTGCAAGTCCCTGACATGAGAAGACCAACATATTAATGTCCAATAAAGTTTCACCATCAACATAAAAAATGCTTTTATTGTGATGGAAGGAAAATAATGAATTTGTATTCTATAACTTGAAGAAGTATTTTAACACTGCTACATACAGTGGGGAAAATAAATAAGTAGAGTTGAGCGAAACAGGTCGGCCAAATTTATAAGTCGCCGACTTTCGCTAAAGTCAGGTTTCATGAAAAGAAACCCGACCATAGCGTGAGGTCAGCCAAGAGGTCGGCGACCAGAGCGCCAACGTCACATTTCAAATGTTGCTTCCAGCACCCTTTTTCAGCCAATGATGGAGGACGCACACTGTGGGCAATGTGATGACATGGGCAGCGGTCACCACCATCTTTGAGAAGGGCATGCAAGTGATTGGCTTGCTTTGTGTGGCGTCACAGGGGCTATAAAAGGGCGTGCACGCCGACCGCCATCTTACTTCTGCCGATCTTAGCATAGGGAGAGCTGCTGCTGCTGATTCTGAATAAGGGAGAGCATTAGGCAGGGAAGAAGAAAAAAAAACTGCTTCTGCTGGTAGCAATTTTCACTGTACAACACAACAGTTTGTGTGTAGTGACAGGGGAGGATATATTTTTGTGCATCAGCTCTGTTGGTTATTAGGCTGCCTTATAAGGCTCCTGATAGCTGCATTGCTGTTTGCACACTACTGTGCAAACTGCTTTTTTAAAAGCAAAAATACTTTTCTTCCTCTTTTCTGCACAGTTACCAAGCGTTCATTTTTCCACACTTTTGTGTGCAGTAGTCCTGCTTATTAGGCTGCCTGCTGCCATACTTGGACTGAGAGCATCACTGTCAGCCTCCTAAAATCTCTAGGGAGATTCAAATTCTCCCCAATACTATATACACCTTGTACCTTGTCATACACCAGCCAATTTCAGCCTGTTAAATTGAGGTGTAATCTATAGTGAGCCTGAGATAATAGTTCAGCCTCCTAAAATCTCTAGGGAGATTCAAATTCTCCCCAATACTATATACACCTTGTAACTTGTCAGACACCAGCCAATTTCAGCCTGTTACATTGAGGTGTAATCTATAGTGGGCCTGAGATAATAGTTCAGCCTCCTAAAAACTCTAGGGAGATTCAAATTCTCCCCAATACTATATACACCTTGTACCTTGTTTTACAGTACCATATAGCTGGTGGTATTTTGGGTACATTTTCCCAAAAATGAGGAAGTATGGTGGAAGAGGCCATGGAAGTGGGCACGGTTACCAGCTGGTACTGATGGTGGTGGTGGTGCATCTGCTGGTAGTGGCAAAAGCACAATAGCACCTAAGGCAGGAGGTGTTGAGTCTGCGTCATCATCTGGCTCCACAAGGCATCGAAGGCTCCCTTTTCTGGGAGTAGGTAAACCGCTTTTAAAGCCGGAGCTTCAGGAACAAGTTTTGGCTTACATTGCTGACACAGCCTCCAGCTCTATCGCCTCCTCTTCTGAAGTTTCAAAAAATAAAAGCACTGAGTCGTCAGTGGAGGCTCCTGGTCAGGAATAACACCTTTCCTTGTGTCCTTCACCCGTACCAAAAGTGAAGGATGTGGCAGGCCACACTACAGATTACTCCATGGAGCTCTTTCTCACATACCATGCCTGGGTTATCAAGTCAAATCGTGAATTCCCCAGTCCAAGATGAATCTGACATGGAGTGTGGGTTGCCAGCTAGGGCAGTGGGGAAAAATCGGTACCGGGCCGGTGTCTCAGAGGGATGTGTCACGGTGGTGGTGACCCGGTCCGTGGCCCTGGGCGTCCATGCAAAGGGGTGAATAACGTTTATAGGTGAATGATACGTGATGCCACCTGTGGTTTCTGATCAGATTGACCAGCGCTGCAGTGTCGCTTCTCTGGGATAGATGTTGTGGTGCAGCTAAGATGTAGAAGCCCTGCACAGGTAGGGCCGTAGTCACAGGGCAGATGAAAGAGTTGGTAGATGGTGTGCAGTGCAGGATGTAGCAGAGCCGTGCGCCAGGCGCAGGAGAAAGATGACAGACACAGTCGTGCAGTTCCTTTACCTGTACTTGGTAAGTGCCTGTCATGGTATGCCTAGGTTACTTTAGGCAAAAACCCCGGGACCCCTGCGATGTCCCTCAGACTAGGGGAACCCTGTCTGTCCCTCTACCCAGGGTTTACACTGAAGGTGTGCCTGCCTGAGCCTCCACCCTGTCCCTGTCTCCTGTCCAGCCCTAAGCTGAACCCACCACCCTCCACCCAGTGAGGGGACCAGACACCAGACCCCACAAATACGTATGGACAGGGGTAAAAGAAACACCACACAGTTAATACACAAGGGAATACAATAATGTGCAAGGGCAACCAAATATATATATAACAGATTGGAGAAAGAACCACTGAGGGATATACTGCACCAGATATCAGACGCTCCAACACCACCACTGCTGACCGGTATTGCTAGCACTAGGCTAAAGCTATAGTCGGCGACGCCCATAGTCAGGACGAACTATTTAAAGACCAAGGGCGTGGCCCAGCCCTCAGCCAGCATGACAACCTGGTTAACCCTATCCCGACTGGAACAGAATACCCAACAGGGTATTACCGCTGTCTGCCGGACACCCTGGTGTGAACAGTGTCCGACATGACAGTACCCCGCCTTCTACGAGGGACCTCCGGAACCTCACCATGTCGAGGACCTGGCTTGTCCGGATGGCGACGATGGAACATAGTAACCAGTCGATCAGCATGAATGTCAGAGGCCGGCACCCATGTCCTCTCCTCAGGACCATAGCCACGCCAGTGGACCAGGTACTGTAGAGTGCGACGCACAACCCTAGAGTCCACCACTTTGGACACCTCAAATTCCAACGCGCCATCCACTAAGACGGGAGGTGGTGGCCCGGGGGAACCATCCACCAAACCCACGACCTTCTTTAGCAATGCTTTGTGAAATACATTATGAATCTTATACACAGCCGGCAACTCCAAACGAAATGCCACTGGGTTGATCACTGCGGAGATTCTAAATGGGCCAATGAACCTGGGACCCAACTTAAGTGACGGTATCTTGAGCTTAATGTTCCTAGTAGATAACCACACCCAATCACCCACACACAGGTCCGGACCTGGCACACGTCTGCAGTCAGCCACCCGTTTGTACCTGGAACCCACCTTCAACAAGCGCTGCTTGACTCTCCTCCAAACAGACGACAATTGAGCTCCCAACTGGTCCTCTTCAGGGACGCCAACTGAGCACCCCTGACGCAAGGTGCAAAATTGAGGATGTTGACCATACACACAAAAAAAAGGAGATTCCCCAGACGATTCCTGGCAATGGTTGTTTATTGCGAATTCTGCCAGAGGAAGAAACGCTGACCACTCTTCCTGATTGTCGGAAATAAAGCAGCGCAAGTATTGCTCCAGGTTTTGGTTCATCCGCTCAGTCTGTCCATTCGACTGAGGGTGGAAAGCCGATGAATGAGATAATTTGATTCCAAGGCGAGAACAAAAAGCTCTCCAAAACTTTGCCACAAACTGCGTACCTCGATCAGACACAATGTCAGACGGGACACCATGAAGTCTGACCACCTCGCGAATAAATATCTGAGCAAGAGTCTTAGCATTGGGCAAAGACGGTAAAGCAACGAAATGTGACATTTTGGAGAACCTATCAACAATTACCAAAATGACCGAGTTCCCTGCCGAGGCGGGCAAGTCAGTAATAAAATCCATGGAAATCTCAGTCCATGGCTTACTGGGCACCCCGAGAGGCTGCAAGCTACCAGCGGGACGGGAACGAGGAGTCTTGGCCCGTGCGCACGTGGTACAGGCAGCCACATATGAGGCCACATCCTGCCGGATTTTAGGCCACCAAAAACGACGCGATACCAGTTCCAGAGTGCTCTTAACCCCTGGATGACCTGCCAGTACCGTGTCGTGATGTTCGCCCAACACTCTAGAGCGTAGATGTAGCGGCACAAAAGATTTATTAGCAGGTAACCCCGGCGGTACCACCTCCTGAGCCTCCGCAATCTCTGTCTCAATCTCTGTCGTGATGGCAGATACCACCACACCCTTTTGGAGAATAGGCACCGGCTCTTCACATAACTCTCCACCAGGAAAACACCTGGATAAAGCGTCTGCCTTAACATTCTTCGACCCAGGTCGATAGGTAACAATGAAGTTGAACCGGGTGAAGAATAATGCCCAGCGAGCCTGTCTGGAGGACAGGCGCTTAGCAGATTCTAAATAAAGCAAATTCTTATGGTCGGTTATCACAGTAATCTGATGAACAGCCCCCTCCAAGAAGTGTCGCCACTCCTCAAATGCCAATTTGATGGCCAATAGTTCCCTGTTGCCAATATCATAATTACGCTCCGCAGGCGACAGCTTCTTGGAGAAGAAGGCACACGGATGCAACTTGGCCCAAGAAGGGCCCTGAGACAGTACAGCCCCCACTCCAACCTCCGACGCATCCACCTCCACGACAAACGGTAAGGAGACATCGGGCTGCACCAGAATGGGCGCTGAGGCAAAACTATTCTTGAGGAATTCAAACGCCTGTACCGCAGGCTCAGACCAGTCAGAAAAGTCGGTACCCTTCTTAGTCATGTCAGTCAGTGGTTTGGCAATCATAGAGAAGTTCTTAATAAATTTCCTATAGTAATTGGAGAAGCCAAGAAATCGCTGAAGCGCCTTAAGATTATCAGGCCGATCCCAATGTAGTACCGCCTGCACCTTTGCGGTGTCCATCTCAAAACCTGAGGCGGAGATTATATAACCCAAGAACGGTAGCTCCTGTACGAAAAACACACATTTTTCAAGCTTGACATAGAGCCTGTTCTCTCTGAGCAACTGCAGAACCTGTCTAACATGCTCTATATGTGTATCATGGTCGCGAGAGAAAATGAGGATGTCGTCAAGATAAATTATAACAAACCTCCCCAACAACTGAGAGAAGACATCATTAATGAAGTGTTGAAAGACCGCCGGTGCCATAGTCAACCCAAACGGCATTACCAAACTCTCAAAGTGACCCTCAGGGGTATTGAACGCTGTCTTCCACTCATCCCCCTGACGGACTCTTATAAGATTGTACGCCCCCCTGAGGTCCAGTTTGGAGAACCACCTGGCACCAACCACTTGGTTGAATAAATCGGGTATAAGTGGCATAGGGTAAGGATCACGGACCGTAATCTGGTTGAGTTCTCTGAAATCCAGACACGGGCGTAAACCGCCATCCTTCTTTTTAACAAAGAAGAAGCCAGCAGCCAGAGGAGAAGAGGAAGGTCTAATATGACCCTTGCTCAGGCTATCCGCAATGTATTTCTTGAGAGCTAGCCTCTCGGGACCTGAGATATTAAACATTCTAGCTTTAGGTAACTTGGCCCCTGGTTTCAACCTAATAGCACAGTCATAGGGGCGATGCGGTGGTAGTTCCGAACAACCCTTCTCAGAAAATACATCCGCATAATCCAGCAACGGCTCCGGGATACTGGGGGTCAAAGCGGAAATACATGTAGCCAGGCACCTCTCCTGACACTCCCTGCTCCACTGAATTATGTCCTGGGTCTTCCAATCAATAACAGGATTATGCATTGACAACCATGGAAAGCCCAGAACCATCTGAGCCGGTAAGTTACTAAGCACCTTACAAGTTACCCGCTCTGAGTGTAATATTCCGATGTGGAGTTGTATATCCAACACACACTCTGTGATCTCCCCTTGAGACAACGGGGAAGCATTGATGGTAACCACCCGGATGGGGTTCGGCAATTTCTCCACCGGAAATCCCGCTGTATGCGCGAACCTCTCATCAATGATATTGGCAGCTGAGCCACTATCAATAAATACTGTAATAGAGAGCATTTGCCCCCCAAGTACCACCCTAGCAGGGAGCATACACTGGGAAACCATGACGGAGGATACACAAAGGCTCAGACTAGACTCCTCCAAACCCTCTGAGCCTATCAGTTTTCCGCCGGCGCGCCCTTCTTAGGTACCAGGGGGCAAGCGTTAATAAAATGTCCTCCTTTGCCACAAAAAAAACAGAGCCCCTGCCTTCTGTGCCAAGGACGTTTAGGCTTGTTACTCGGTGACTCTGCTATACCAGCGATCTGCATGGGTTCCACGGATTCACCCGCGGCAACCTCACCGACCACTCCCCCACCTCCCGGAGGCAACGAAACCAGCGCCCCCTGACGGAGACGTCGGTCTATGCGTACTACAAGTGCCATCGCAGCCTCCAGAGAGGCGGGAGTCTCGTACATTAGGAGAGTCTGTTTAACCCTTCCAGAAACCCCATGCAAAAATTGACTTCTAAGCGCAGGGTCATTCCACTGCGTGTCCACCGCCCAGCGCCGGAATTCCGTGCAGTAATCCTCAGCTGGTCGATCACTCTGTAGCAGTGAGCGTATCTTAGACTCTGCTAAGTTTAATCTATCCGGATCGTCATAGATCAAACCCAGAGCAGAGAAAAAAAAATCTACAGATTCAAATGCCTGTGAGTCTGAAGGGAGTGAAAAGGCCCAGGCCTGTGGGTCACCACTCAGCAAAGAAATCACCAAGCCCATGCGTTGAGCCTCATTACCTGAGGAATGTGGACGCATACGGAAATACAATTTGCATGATTCACGAAACACCGTGAACTTACCACGATCACCAGCAAATCGTTCAGGAAAGGGAAACTTGGGCTCAGCTGCCCTGGCTGCAGCCTCAGCAGGTACTGCAGGAGCTGACAGGCCTTGTTGCTGGACCGCCCCCCTGAGTTCAGTGACCTGTATGGATAGAGCCTCCAGCTGCTTGGTTAGGGAAAGTATAGGATCCATAGTAAGTAACCCCTATATTCCCTATCAATACCTTTTTTTTTTTTTTTTTTCTTCTCACTTTATTATTTGGGCCGACTATAATGTCTTGGTATGCCTAGGTTACTTTAGGCAAAAACCCCGGGACCCCTGCGATGTCCCTCAGACTAGGGGAACCCTGTCTGTCCCTCTACCCAGGGTTTACACTGAAGGTGTGCCTGCCTGAGCCTCCACCCTGTCCCTGTCTCCTGTCCAGCCCTAAGCTGAACCCACCACCCTCCACCCAGTGAGGGGACCAGACACCAG
The DNA here is from genome assembly GCF_039654945.1 of Dendrobates tinctorius. Classification (NCBI taxonomy): domain Eukaryota; kingdom Metazoa; phylum Chordata; class Amphibia; order Anura; family Dendrobatidae; genus Dendrobates; species Dendrobates tinctorius. The sequence continues at coordinate 11,694,691 of NW_027361876.1, forward strand.
ACCCCACAAATACGTATGGACAGGGGTAAAAGAAACACCACACAGTTAATACACAAGGGAATACAATAATGTGCAAGGGCAACCAAATATATATATAACAGATTGGAGAAAGAACCACTGAGGGATATACTGCACCAGATATCAGACGCTCCAACACCACCACTGCTGACCGGTATTGCTAGCACTAGGCTAAAGCTATAGTCGGCGACGCCCATAGTCAGGACGAACTATTTAAAGACCAAGGGCGTGGCCCAGCCCTCAGCCAGCATGACAACCTGGTTAACCCTATCCCGACTGGAACAGAATACCCAACAGGGTATTACCGCTGTCTGCCGGACACCCTGGTGTGAACAGTGTCCGACATGACAGTGCCGTCCAGGACCCAGAGAACAGATGGAGAAGGAGTTGGTCAGCCTGTAAGCAAATTAGGAATTTGCTCTCTGCAGATAGGTTTTGTGGCCTCCGTTCTAGCGCTTATCTGAGGTACTCGTAATACTGAGTTCACTGAAGTTCCCCCTGTTGACTCTCTTTTGGAACTTTCTCGTATGGCTGGCAGCCGTAGCCTTTTCCTTCTGGCTCACACACGTCGCTGCTGGGGCCTCCAAGCCTTAGTTGGGAACAGAGCATTTACAGCTGCTACTTCCTCCAGTTTCTGTTGCAGGACCGTCATTGTCCCTACAAACTCGGACACCAGAATCCGGACCATGCGCTCCAGCTAGGAGTGAACTTTATCTCTGCTCATCCTCCTGCTCCCCTTCTCACATCCACACACTTCCCCTTCCCTTCACAGACTGCCCTAACTTCCCTCCTCCCTACCACAGAGAGCAGCTCCTCAGCAGTCAGGTTCAGAGCTCTCCCTGCTGGCCTGGAGTGGGAACTGTGTTGTGTGTTGGTTTAACTGCTAGCGAGATCCTTGCTCCCAAGCATGACATCACACACCCTAGGAGGAAGGTAATGCCACAAGTGCACTGATGCCCAGCCACTGCTAGATGATTCTGCTGGTACATTGAACCAGACCACTACATTCCCCTCACACTCTACACAGCCAGAATCTGACCCTGATGAAACTCAGGTTCCCCTTCCCACATACTATACCACCTAACACGGTGACAAAGAGGAAGGTGGAGATGAAAGTGCAGGCTCCTTGAGTAGGTGGGGGGGCATACTCATGGGCGACGGCACTGGCACAGGGCCCCTCATAGTACGCAAAAGTGTCAGTCACCCGCCGTCAGACACACCGCCGTACTACGAAGGGCCCTGTGCCAGTGCCATCGCCAATGAGTGGGCCCTCCTGCTTGCTCAGGATCACAGCACTTGCAAAGTTTAAATACTTACCTCTCCCTGCTCCACCGCCGTGACGTCTTCCGCGTTTCCTGACAGTGACATTCTGGTCAGAGAGCGTGATGACATTACATCTGTACGCCCTCTGCCTAAACAGTCCAAGTGCAGAGAGATAGAAGATGGGGATGATGAGGAGTCCAGAGTACAGGGATTCCCTAGCGAGGAGACTTATTTGTTTTAAAGGTTGGGAGCAATTTTTGGCGAGCACTATACTCTGGAGAATGATATATGGGGCCCACCATACACTGGAGCATTCCAAGGGTGGACATCAGACACTGGAGCAGCATTTACAGGGCCCAATATACACTGGAGCATTAGAAAAGGGTCTCATTATATATGGAGCATTATTTGGGCCCATAAGACACTGGAGCATCATCCATGGGGCCCATCATATACTGGAGCATTGTAAATGGGGCAGATTATATATGGAGCATTATTTGGACCAATCGTACACTAGAGCATCATTTGTGAGGCCCATCTTATGCTGGAGCTTTCCAAATGGGGGACATGAGACACTGGAGCAGCATTTACAGGGCCCATTATACACTGGAGAATTAGAAATGGGGCCCATTATATATGGAGCGTTATTTGGGCCCATAAGACAGTGGAGTTTCATCCATGGGGACCAACATATACTGTAGCATTATGTGGAGCTCATCATATACTGTATCGAGCATTATATGGGACCAATGATTCTGTATGGAGAAATATATGGGCCTCATTACTCTGTATGGCGCACTATGCGGTGGCCATAATACTGTATGGAGTAATATACTGTCCGTTTTTGGAGCTATTGGAGAATTTAAAATGGATATCAGTCATGTGATGTAAGAAGAAGTATTTTTCATTGTACTATACCGCTATTTCTCTGCCGTATCAGAGGATCATGAATTGTGGCATGTGTTAAAGGAGTCCAGTGACACTCTTTGGCCCTGGGCCCACGAAAATCTGGAGCCAGCCCTACCTCCCCCCACAACTTTGGCCAAATAACCCCCAGTTTTCAATGCCTAACTATCATTATAAAGTAAATTAAGTGTAACAACCCTGCTGGCGTCACTGCATGGCCTCCCATCCCCCGCCCATCAACTTACTCATTGTTCCAGGTCATGCTGTGAATTCTGTCTGTTGCCAGTCCTGTGCTCTGTGCTTCTGCTCCATGCTTCCAAGCTTTGTGTGTATAGGGGGGCGGCACCAGAACTCTCTGGTTCTTATGCAGTCAGGGTGCACCTGTGTAATATGTCCCTGACCAATCACCTAGAGCCCTTGACTATTTAGTTCCGCCACAGCCACTGAAACATTGCCTGTGCAATGTCTAAACTCAGTTAGCTCCTTGCTGCTGAGCTAACCAGGCCCTGTCCTATGTCTTGCCTTCTCTGAAGGCTCTTATTGCGTATTCCTGTGTCTTGGTACCTTGCCTAGTACTTCTCTGTCCGCCTGCAAGGAGACAGAATATCCTGGTCCTTGTGTCTCTGTCTGAACTCAGTCTTACCTCTGTCTGTCAGTCTCCTTGTCTGTGGTTCCTTCTCTGCTGTGTCTTTCCTTGTATCCTCCCTATCTGAGGCTCTGCTCTCTTGCAGCTCTGCCTGCTCTGTTCCCTTGCAGCTCTGCTCTCTTGCAACTCTGCCTGCTCTGCTCTCTTGCAGCTCTGCTCTCTTGCAGCTCTGCCTGCACGGCTCCCTAGCCGCTCTGCCTGCACGGCTCCCTAGCCGCTCTGCCTGCATGGCTCCCTAGCCGCTCTGCCTGCTCGGCTCCTTAGCCGCTCTGCCTGCTCGGCTCCTTAGCCGCTCTGCCTGCTCTGCTCCCTAGCCGCTCTCCCTGCCCGGCTCACTTGCAGCCCAGCTCTACTCCGCACCTCCTGTGTGAACAGGTCCAAACCTGTTCCTTCATATTCCACTCCTTCCTGCCTATATCCATACCTGCACCTCCTGTGTGAACAGGCCCAAACCTGTTCCCTCATATACCACTCCTGCTTGCCCTGTGTCTCAAGCCGTCACCTACCTGCTCTGTGTCTCCAAGCCGTGCCCGCTTGCCCAGTGTCTCCAAGCCGTGCCCGCTTGCCCAGTGTCTCCAATCTGTGCCCGCTTGCCGAGTGTCTCCAAGCCGTGCCCGCTTGCCCAGTGTCTCCAAGCCGTGCCCGCTTGCCCAGTGTCTCCAAGCCATGCCCGCTTGCCCAGTGTCTCCAAGCCATGCCCGCTTGCCCAGTGTCTCCAAGCCGTGCCCGCTTGCCCAGTGTCTCCAAGCCATGCCCGCTTTCCCAGTGTCTCAGCCATGCCTGTCGTGTCTACCTGCCTGCTCGGCTCCCTAGCCGCTCTGCCTGCTCGGCTCCCTAGCTGCTCTGCCTGCCCGGCTCCCTTGCAGCCCAGCTCTACTCCGCACCTCCTGTGTGAACAGGTCCAAACCTGTTCCTTCATATTCCACTCCTTCCTGCCTATATCCATACCTGCACCTCCTGTGTGAACAGGCCCAAACCTGTTCCCTCATATACCACTCCTGCTTGCCCTGTGTCTCAAGCCGTTACCTACCTGCTCTGTGTCTCCAAGCCGTGCCCGCTTGCCCAGAGTCTCCAAGCCGTGCCCGCTTGCCCAGTGTCTGCAAGCTGTGCCCGCTTGCCCAGTGTCTCCAAGCCGTGCCCGCTTGCCCAGTGTCTCCAAGCCGTGCCCGCTTTCCCAGTGTCTCAGCCGTGCCTGTCATGTCTACCTGGCTGCCTGTCTATAGCACCTGTCCAAGTGACTTGTCCTAGAGTGGGTTCAGCAGCCACAGACAGACACCACCCTGGAGTGGCACCCGACAGCCACCTGCCGCACAAGCCTGACCTTACCATCAGAGGCTCCAGTGAAGACCGAGGTAGCTGTCATAGTCACGCCCCTTCCAGGGTAATCTGGTTTGTGGCACAGTGGGGCCACAACCCCCCGGCTCGCGCCATTCAGCCAAGGCGCGAGCGTGACATTAAGGTTGACAAGCTTAAGTAATAAGAATTGATGTTTTTGGCATTAAAATGGGCACTGTAAGTGTGTTTCCTGTCCTCCACTCACTTCCCCATTGACTTGCATTGGGTTTCGTGTTTCAGTCGGCCTTCAACTTTTCACGATAATCGGCCGATTGCGCTCAACCCGACTTTTGCGAAAGTTGGGTTTCATGAAACCCGACTCGACCCGAAAAAAAGCAAAGTCGCTCATCTCTATAAATAAGTATTTGATACACCATTGATTCTGGAAGTTTTCCCACCTACAAAGAATGGGAAAGTCTGTAATTCTTATCTTACAGTAGCTACACTTAAACTCTAAGAGACAGAATCTTAAAAAATGATTTTTACGTAATTAATTAGCATTTTATTGCATGAAATATGTGTTTCACACAATGGAAAAACAGAACTTAATATTTGGTGCAGAAACTTTTGTTTGCAATTACATAGGTCAGACGTTTCCTGTAGTCCTTGAACAAGGTTGCACACACTGTAGCAGGGATTTTGGCCCATTCCCCCATACAAATCTTCTCCAGACATTTCAGGTTTTGGGGCTGTCGTTGGGCAACATTGAGTTTCAGCTCCCGGCAAAGATTTTCTATTGGGTTCAGGTCTGGAGACTGGCCACTCCAGGACCTTGAAATGCTTCTTGAGGTGCAATTCCTTAGTTGACCTGGCTGTGTGTTTTGGGTCATTGTCATTCTGGAAGACCCAGTCACGACCCATCTTCAGTGCTTTTACTGGAGGGAGGAGGTTGGTGGCCAAAATTTCACGATGCATGATCTCATCCATCCTCCCTTCAGTACAGTGCAGTCATCCTGTTAACCCCCAAAGTATGATGTCAATCATTGTCACTGAGCACTCACAGGTATAGTGACCATTTCCTATAACAACTCCCTGGACTGCCCCAATGACTGGAAGCGAGCAATTGCAAGGAGAATAAAAGTGAATTATTTTGTTGTTAACACTGCTCCAGTAAGCCACCCAGGCACAGTTTAAATGCAGTTCACCTGTGGTTTTTGAAAGACAGGTTCCTTTTAAATCTCACATACAAATTAGATAAAAATTAGTCCAATCAACAGATATCGGCAGAATTGGCCAACAACCTTATCTGTTTCAGGGCCTCCTGATTCTCCAAAAACAGATGATGTTGGGGAGAGAAGGGTATATTTTACTTTGAAACGTCCAACTCTTTCATTATCTGGGAGATAAACCACTGCCAGAGCTTTGTATGGAAGATGTCAAATCTCCTATATGGAGGACGTCAAATCTCTTAGCTGTGAACCTTAGAATCATAGAATCGTAGAGTTGGAAGGGACCTCCTGGGCCATCTGGTCCAACCCCCTGCTCAAAGCAGGATTCGCTAAATCATCCCAGTCAGATGTCTGACAAACTAGTTATGTATCAGAAATGGGAGAAACATGATTGTCATTCTGCGCTGCTGAATCACTGCAAGTCCAGACAGATTAATAATTGTGGTTTTATTTAACGCATTTCAGAGTACAAAAAGACTCCTTCATCAGGTATACCACACAAAAATGTCATTTTTGAAGATGAGAGATACCAGACCCAACAATGCAGATGAGCTGAAGGCTGCTAACAAAGCAACCGGGACTTGCATAACACCTCAGCAGCTCCACAGGCTGATCGAAACTGTGCCACACCACAATGATGCAGTAATTGATGCCAAAGGAGCCCCAACCAAGTTGTCAGGAACACCGCACTGCACTTGCTCACTGAGCCAGTGCACGTGTCCTGAGTACAAAAACAGTGCTCAAAGATACCTGTGGAGCGGGACAGCAGCAGGGACGATGCATGCTCCAGGACCTGAAACACATGACTGCTGGGGGCGTGGCCTAAGCTCCACAGAGCTAGGAGCTGCAGGGAAACTCCTAGATAGGTAACTACAGGACAATGTTACCAAGGGGCATAGACAAAGACAGAAACCAGATCAAGCCGGGTCAAAGCACGAGATAGCAGGACAGTACCGAAGGGTTAGACAGAGCGAATAGTCAGGACGTAGCAATAGATCAGAAAACCTGAACGGGCAATGGACGGTACAATAGGGGCAAACTGCAACGGAGTAACAATAGCCAAGCCAGGAGGTCAGAACCGGAGAAGACAATAGTACCAAAACGAGAGACGGAGTACAGAGTGAGGGAACAGACACAGGCCGGGTCATACACGGGAATCAAACAAGCAATGCAGAATACACGCACACCAGGGGGGTCGGTCAGACACACAGCCAGAATAACAGTATAGCTGACAGAGAATGCTAGTCTGGAGTGAGTATAAATACCCCCTCCCAGATCCAAAGAGAGGCCGGCAAAAGTTAACCCAGTGAGAACAGGACATTAACCGTGTCCTAACCATGACACAAGTATTTAGTGAATATACTGCACATAAATTTCAGTAGACCAACATTTCAGATTTTAATATAATTTTTCAAGCTGGTGTTATAAAGTATTCTAATTTACTGAGATAATATCTTTTGGGATTTCAATGGCTGTAAGCCATAATCATCAACATTAACAGAAATAAACACTTGAAATAGATCACTATGTTTGTAATGACTCTATATAATATGAGTTTCACTTTTTGTATTGAAGAACTGAAATAAATTAACTTTTTGATGATATTCTAATTTTGTGAGATGCAACTGTACATATGCCAACATCAGACTCAACTCCTGAGCTCCTTCTACATGTAGTCACCCTTCAATAGTGTACACATATATGTAATTATGCATTAAAGGGTTAAACATGCGGTGCATCCCACAGTATAAATGCATCTTTACCAACCCACGCCATAGCACAGCTGCCTCTCCACCGTTGCAGCTACTGGACTCTGTGGTCATGCCACTGCAGATAGCACAAGCCTGCTGAGCCCAGTGATCGGCTGAAGAGGTCATGCCCTATAGTCATGATGTCACCACTGTGTTAATGATTGTGGGCAGTAAACGAGAGCATTTTTCTAATTTTTCCTATAGCAATCTATTAAGATTTGTATTTTTATGAAAAAAATGGTATGATCATAATTTATGAAGCATATGTATAATAATAATAATTGTATTTATATAGCTCCAACATATTCCACAGCACTTTACAATTAAGAGGGGACATATACAGACAATAAAGACATTGCAAAGTAACACAGCAGTTACAGGAGTCCAGACCCTGCTCGCAAGCTTACTATCTATAAGGAAATAGGGGGACATATTAGATACAAAAGTGCTTGTCATGTACGGTCCGGCCATGATTATAATAAGGGTTTTCATATATAGCTGCATGATCTCGTCATCAGCCAGTAAAAGAGTTTTGTAAAAGTGGCAATGAACTTGTTCACAACCTGGTATCACATATCACTTAGCTAATAGGGAAAATAGGGTACATGCTACACTATATAATGAGTTACTGGAATAGCAAACAAAAGAACAAAAAGATACTCCAGAATTAATAAAAAAATATTATTTATGATTTTTTCTAAGAAAGGTTAAAAAACAATTAATGCTATATTGCTATATACATTTTATATTGCTTATATGCTATAGCCTATTGCAATAATTATACTGTAAACTAAAAAAACACATAAATCTGACAATATGTATCGAGAGACGTAGATTCTGTCACCGCAAGAATAAATGGAAAGCAAATTAAACGCCACTCGATCTTCGATTTCAATCTGCGTTATTTTTATCTCTCAAGACCTTATGTGGCATCTTGAAGACTTCCAAGGATTATACTAGTGGTCTGTTAAGTACCCGTCACATGATGTATTAACAAGGGAACCGTTGCTAATGTGTGTACAGAGAGCTTGTTGTGTAACTTTACATGCACTTGTTTTATTATTCTAATCAGATAACATTTCCTTCCTAATATTCATTTGAGAACCAAATTCCAACAATACAAAGAGTTTCTTCTTGAAGTGGTCAACTCATGAGAAAAAAATGAAGAATGGTCCAGAAATAGATAGTTTATTGAATTTTCTCCAACATGGAAAAATCATTTTGCTTTGAGATGGAAAATTGCAAAATGTGCAGCCTGCTCAAAATAAAAAAAGAATTGTATACAACAGCTCGAAGTCTACAGAGTTTATATTCTCCTGCAAACAAGCTAAAATTGTTGCTCCTGTGCGGTCACAGTGACTTACAGTGCTAAATTCCATTGACATCTCCAAGTCAAACAAACCCAGCCCAGTCATTTCAGGTTGCTATTGCTGCTGATCTACAGCAATATTCTACTTTAGATTTCTCACAAAATCTATTTAAGGTAGGACTAGAGCCAAAAGAAAAGAGCAGGAAAACTAAAATATCATGGATTTATATCTGAGTATGAGTGCTAAAAGTTGTATCTACATAGTTATTTTTTTATTTTTTCTCTTGATTTAAAAGAAAGATTAAAAGATCAAAATGTAACATTAAAAAAGCAAAAAAAAGTATACTTACCTCACCACTCACCTCTCCGCCCCCTCAGCACCTGACCATCACCAATCCGAGTCTCACCGCATCTTCACGTGACCCCAGGCCTCTCACACGGGGCCAGAACTTCCTGGTTGGACCTGGGAGGGCTCTGCGTATGCGATATGAAGGTGATGGCACATTCTGAGATGTCATGATTCTGTGACCTTTCACATGTTTCTGCAGAACCTTATGGGCCTCATCAAAGCCGTCTCAGCTCTGTGAGACAAGGGCATGGATTTCAACATGAGCAGTGTTGATCCTAAGATGTGATGAGGACCAGACGGGTGACAGTGAGCAACAGAAGGGCAGGATAGGTGAGCAGAAAGGAGAGCAAAAGAATTTTTTTATATTTTTTGAAATATTTGAATTGCCTTTTAAGGCTCCGAAAAATGGCAGAAGGCAGCCATCATTTTACTGAATCCATGAGGAAGTAAATTACAAAAGATCTGCTTTTTGTCGAATGCAGATTTTTGTAAAATTTAGGTAGAATTAAATTCTACTCAAATTTATTCCATCATCTCCAAAGAGCATCTATGTTAGGCTCTTGGTTCACAACAGAGAAAAAAGTCATCTGATTTTCAACGAGAAAAAATGGACGATTTTTCATCTGTATTGTCATGAATATGCAATCTGTAAGGCATTTGCTTTTATACATCAACAGTTATTCAAATTTACAAGACCAAATACAATTTCCTACATTACAGAAGTGCAATGTATCAATAAAAATCAGATGCTATATGGCTGACACTTATGGGAAATGATTTTTTTCCGCACCCATGAACTTGAGAAGGCAAGTTTTACCAAAAATACGAAAGAGACTAGTGCAGGCTACGATTTCTTTACATGCCGACATTCAGTCCGAGAGATAAACGGTCAAATGAATAGCCTTTTTGAGCAACAGTAGTCTGTCTGTTTTTCCACAGACAACACTTGGACAAAATGGACACAATTTTCCCTTTGGTAGCACTATGTTCTCTCATAAAGTGCAGCTGATCACTATCTGTACCAGATGCCTGACAGTCTATAATCATCTTATTTTTGTGCACAGTATAAGCAAAATGAGAACAGGCACAAACCTCCACCCAATATGTCAAATTTTGCATACAGTCAGTATTTTTTGTTTAAAATGAGCATATCAGTAAGAAGGCACAGCTCCAGGAGAAAGAATTAAACAAATTCTTAAAGAAACACTCCTCCATCTTAATTTTTTGTTAAATTCGTGTTATGCATGGATTATGTAGTGTGAATGTATTAATATACTGAACTACAAGTGCTCGCTCCAGTGTCCACTGTTCTTCTCCTATGCTCAGTAAAGTCACCGCAATTGCATCTAACTCCATGCTCTATGTGTGAGCCGTAAGTTTCTTTTACAATGAAAGCCTATGGAGCCTCATTCTGAGGCTTCATAGGCTTAAATTGTAATAGCCAATTCCTGGTCATGAGGACGTAGTGTGACCCGACAAGTCTGTAGAGCGGTGATGTCTCTCAGTAGAAAAGAATGTTGCTGGACAGTAGGTGAGTCTATTAATACACTCACACTACATTACATACATTTAGTAAAAAAATATAGATGGCAGTGCTTCTTTAATAATAATTTGGGGATCCCACTTAAGCATCAGTAACCTTCACCAAATGTTTCATGTGCCAGGAAAAAATATTGGCACAGTGTTAAGGGGGATTTTGGACTATTCCTCCCTGCAAATAAGTTTCAGTTGGTTGATCCCTTTTTCTCAGAAAACCTACATGCACTGCCTTCTTCAGGTCTAACTACAACGTCTTCACAGGGTTGGGTCATAGACTGCTTCCCCTACATTCTCCTGTTAAATATTTTAATACACATTTGAATTCATTGCTTCATCAATGGTTACAAGGTGTCCAGGTCATAAGGTAAGAAAGTAGCCTTAAGCTGTTATACTTCTTCCACCATGCTTCAAAGTTGGAATGTGGTTTTGGTTTTATGTGAAGTGTTCTTTTTCTTCCGTCTGGATGCTTTTTCCAGAAGCAGTCAGGAGTTGTCTGGCAAATTTGAGATAGGTAACTGTAATTGTTATGGACTATGTAGTGTCCTTCCACAAACATTTTCTTGATCTGTGTTTTTCTAATTCTGAACAGTGGGGTTTTCCACTTTTATTCTTCAGTACGGCTTGTGCTGTTACCATTTAGACATTTCTCACATCATTTAGGATTGCCTATTAGTCTCTTGGAGTAATCTTATTTGGATGACCACTTTGAGGGAGATTAGTAAAAGTGTATATTATCTAAATTTCAATCAAAGAAACAGAACAAAAGATTACTAATGGAAACATGGTGAAACCAATATGGAGGTAATAAAGAAAAATTTGTTCAAGTGGAAAATAATATGTATAACCCTGTAACTACCATGGAACAAAACAAAAAAAAAGGAAAAAAGACCGACATACAAGTCCAAAATTGAGTGTGATAAAATATAATATTTTATTAATTAATTATTAAAAATTCAGGGAAATAATAATGGGAACAAAAGTATATACTAAGACAGTTGATATGATTTAAGGCCGCACATCCTCACAAAATTTTGTAAATGGCAAAAAAATTGTTTCGTCTTACTGGATTGAGGAGGCACGCCATCCCTGGAGACCCCATTTTCATTGTAAGCACTTCTTTTAACTTTGCATTGATTACATTGTGACTGTTTTGTTTTCCCATATACCAAGGTTGTGTCTCTTCTCCATTTTTGTAATATTGTGTTTTTTTAATTTTTACATCATGTTTGCTTTTCCCAATGTATGTATACACCATGTCCACTTGTGATTCCACTAATTCTTATATGCAATGACACTATCTTTGCACTCAATTTTTCACTTTTTTTCTATTTTCATAAGCACTTTATGGTTGATTTATTTGCAACTAGTGTTTAATATTTTGTATTTTTAATAAGGTTTTGCAAACATTTACAATTTTTGTGTATATTTTATATATACAGTATATATTTTTTATATATTCTTGTATTTCACCACCTCACTATTTTCTATTGGGCATAGCAACTTTGCTTGATTACAATTTTTTTTGCCATTTACCAAATTCTGCGAGGATGTGCGGCCTTAAATCATATCAACTGAAGCATATACTTTTGTTCCCATTATTATTTCCCTGATTTTTTAATAATTATTTAATAAAATGACATATTTTATCACACTCAACTTTAGACTTGTATGTCGGTCTTTTTTCTTTCTTTTGTTTTGTTCCACATTATCTAAATTTGTAGACAATATTGCTAATAATTGATTAACATACAGACATCTTTTTAGCTATGTGTTTTAACCTTTTTCCAGTTTAATGCATCTTGATAATGTCATGGGGATACCGTGACAGAGAAGGGCCAGAAGATCACGGCTTCTGGTTACACAAACTCCTGCACTGAACAAAACTGCTTCACAATTCTGAAGGCACAGCATTTAATCTTAATTTTCTTAAGTGGGTCAAGAGATAGGCCATTGATATGAGCCTGTAAACAAGTATATCGTGGCACTACTGCGTTGGTGCACAAAAGAAGGTTCCCACACCAGTGTAAATAATGAAAGAAATTTTTGGCACTCAACTTGTCGCAAAGTGAAGATTTTATTTGCAGTCTCAAATTTAGACGTTTCGGCTTATACAAGCAAGCCTTCATCAGTATGCTGCAAATCAGATACAGGTATAGAATACAAGTCAGATGCTACATAATGTACAATCAATATGGTTCAAACATCAAGTAAATACCAAAATAAATATTCAAAAAAGTGCAATAGTGATGGGAGGGATGGGTTGAGGTATTAGGGAAAAAAAAGGAAAAAGGCGGAAGTATTGTAACCTACCCAGACTGCTCTCTTGGAAAGATTTGCAATGTATCTAGAGTAAACAGTATATATATGTGAGATAATCGTATCAATTGTGTAGACGAGAAAGCGTAAACTAATCTTAGATTTGTTACTACTCACTTAATATCTAGTCACCACTATATTGATGGTGGGGATAGTGCGATCCTTTTTTAAAGATTATCCTTGCGTTTATCTTGAAAAGATATAATGAAATAAAATAAAAACAAAGAAAAATGTCCACAATAAAGTGCTGCCATATGGTTGCACCTTGATAAAGTGCTAAGTGTATGTAAGATACCAACCGGCAATCATTTGTGGCTGGACTAGCAGGAAGTAATTCCATAAGAGGTTTAAATAAGAGGTCTGTAGATCAAAACAAAGGATGAGAGGAATTCACTCAATATGCTTCAGAAATACATGATCATCATATCCCATATGTACCCACTCACTTGGTGTTAAGTCTGTTGTCGCTTAGGACTCAATGCTGCATAGGATCAGGTATGTCACTCTGAGTGATGTAGCTGTATGGGACGATATATATAGTGCATGAGGGGTTAAGTCTCCCTGTAAACTATTTACATGTCTGAATGCACGCAGAGGAGATGTGCTTACCGTTAGTGGGTGGCGGCGTAATGTGTCCTGGAAAACGCGGTATCCACCGCTTGTAGCCTGGGTGTACAAGGCCCATGATGTGATTGCTAAATAGGCGGTGGGCGGGACAGCCTCAGATTGACTGGGCCGCGTCACCGGAAGTGACGTTGCCGCCCATGTAAACGTGAGATCAGGCATAAAGAAACAGAGGGGCGTGTTGTGGGAGGTAACGCTGGACTGCACAGCGATTAACCATGTGTGTAACAGCTTTCATGCTGTCAGGGTTCCTATATTGGGAGGGAGCTTGTAGGAGAAAGAGGAGAGGGAACGCTCATGTATCAATCAGATTGAGTGGAGGCTATGTGTGAAAGACATGAACTGTGTATGAAATAATGGTAAATAACTAATAAATTAGTCATTGGGGATGATATGAAAGTGTCACACATGTATTGTACAATGATTAAACCAGTGGTGAAGGGGAATAAATTAAAGCTTCCTGTTACAAAGTGAGGAGGGATATATCTATTGATATTATAGAAAAAAAAGGAAAAAGGACACAATTGAATACAGGAATCAAAAGGTAGTCTAGATATGCTGATAAATAAAAGAATTAGCTTGAAGGAGGCAGGGAGGGAGAGTCCGAGGGAGAAACAAGGACAATCGGTGACAATTGCGTGTAGTTCAAAATCGACGACTCTGTAAAATTAAGAAAATATGTTAGTAATCCTGTAATGATAACATGACTCATTGACAAAAATAATGACCATCTAATTTCTACAAAATTGTGAAGAAGTATAGTCTTAGACCCATCATATGAAAGATAATAAATCATACTCTCTATTGAGACCTCTCGGTGTGAGAGTTTGTAATTCATGTATCCAGAAGGCCTCTCTTCTTTTCAAGAGTTGGATACGATTACCACCCCTCCGAGGAAAGGGTACGTGCTCAATAACACAAAATTTCAATTGAGGGATGGGGTGCCCAGCTGTAATAAAATGATATGGTAGGGGTAATAGTGTATTGCCACACCTGATTGTGGATTTATGCTTGCTTATGCGATCCCTGATAGACTGGGTGGTTTCACCAATGTACAAAAGACCGCAAGGGCATTTGATCAGGTATACCACATGCGATGTATCGCAAGTGGAGTAGTCTTTAATTTTGTACTGTTTACCAGAGTGTGGGTGGTGAAAATAATCCCCTTTTAATACATTGCTGCATTGATTGCAATGAAGGCACGGATAAGTCCCTGTTTTGGGTGTGGAAAGAAATCTTTGTGTTGTTGACCTCACTCCTGGGCCTATATCTGCTTTAATCAGGGTGTCCCTAATGTTTCTGGGGCGTTTATAGCATGGTAGAAAGTTATGCTGAAATTCTGTGACCTCTGGATGAGCCTCCTTAAGGATGCCCCAATGTCTCCGTATGGAACGGTGTAAAATCTGTACATATGGGTGATATGTATGAACGAAGGGTAGACGTCCTGAGACTCCACTGCGGTTTGGGGCCGGGGGTTGTCGTGCTTGATCAAGTAAACTTGAAGGATAGCCCCTCGAGCGAAATTTCTTATGCATCTCATTTAACCTAATATGGCTAACTGACGGATCAGAAACAATCCGTTCAACCCTCTTGAATTGTGATATTGGTATGGATTTCTTGGTGGAGGGAGGGTGTAAGCTCTTGTAGTGCAACAGACTATTCCGGTCTGTGGTTTTGATGTGTAGGTCAGTGCTCAAATATCCCTCCACACTCTTGATGACCTTAGTGTCCAAGAAACTCACCACCTGTAAATCCCTAGTCATGGTAAAGGCTAGACCTAGCCAGGCCATATTCAATTTATTATAGAATATGTCTAATGTATCAGCCGACCCTGTCCAAATGCAAAAAATGTCATCTATAAATCTTTTCCATAGTCTACAGTGGGTTTTAAAAAGAGGGTCAGAGTAGACAATATCCTCTTCAAATGTTGCCATAAATGTATTTGCATAAGGGGGCGCGACATTAGACCCCATCGCAGTCCCCTTGGTCTGTAGATAGAATGTATCGCCAAAGAGGAAATAATTTCTGGTGAGAACGAGGGTAAATAATTCAATACAGAAGTCAATCATGTCCCTATCCAACTCAGATCTCAGTAAGCATCTCTTTACGCAATCAATCCCCAATTCATGTGGAATTGATGTGTATAAATCTTTTACATCAAAGGAGACTAGAAAAGAGTCCCCAGGGACAGGACCCAAATTTCGTAGAGTTTTAAGAAAATCCCCTGTGTCTAATAGAAAAGAAGATGCTTGTCTAGTGAGAGGGGTTAGAATTTTTTCCAAAAGTATGGATAGTGGTGATAAAATGGAATCTGTTGACGCCACTATGGGTCGGCCCGGAGGACACTCCAATCTCTTATGAATTTTCGGAAGGATGTAAAATACTGGAGTGATGGGATCTGTTTTGATCAAAAAGTCACGTGTCTTAATATCAATTATGCCTCGTGTAGTGTAATCTGTGACTACAGAATATATGCAGTTCCTGATACTCCTCATTGGATCATGAGGAAGGACCCATAGTGGCGTCAACAGATTCCATTTTATCACCACTATCCATACTTTTGGAAAAAATTCTAACCCCTCTCACTAGACAAGCATCTTCTTTTCTATTAGACACAGGGGATTTTCTTAAAACTCTACGAAATTTGGGTCCTGTCCCTGGGGACTCTTTTCTAGTCTCCTTTGATGTAAAAGATTTATACACATCAATTCCACATGAATTGGGGATTGATTGCGTAAAGAGACGCTTACTGAGATCTGAGTTGGATAGGGACATGATTGACTTCTGTATTGAATTATTGACCCTCGTTCTCACCAGAAATTATTTCCTCTTTGGCGATACATTCTATCTACAGACCAAGGGGACTGCGATGGGGTCTAATGTCGCGCCCCCTTATGCAAATACATTTATGGCAACATTTGAAGAGGATATTGTCTACTCTGACCCTCTTTTTAAAACCCACTGTAGACTATGGAAAAGATTTATAGATGACATTTTTTGCATTTGGACAGGGTCGGCTGATACATTAGACATATTCTATAATAAATTGAATATGGCCTGGCCAGGTCTAGCCTTTACCATGACTAGGGATTTACAGGTGGTGAGTTTCTTGGACACTAAGGTCATCAAGAGTGTGGAGGGATATTTGAGCACTGACCTACACATCAAAACCACAGACCGGAATAGTCTGTTGCACTACAAGAGCTTACACCCTCCCTCCACCAAGAAATCCATACCAATATCACAATTCAAGAGGGTTGAACGGATTGTTTCTGATCCGTCAGTTAGCCATATTAGGTTAAATGAGATGCATAAGAAATTTCGCTCGAGGGGCTATCCTTCAAGTTTACTTGATCAAGCACGACAACCCCTGGCCCCAAACCGCAGTGGAGTCTCAGGACGTCTACCCTTCGTTCATACATATCACCCATATGTACAGATTTTACACCGTTCCATACGGAGACATTGGGGCATCCTTAAGGAGGCTCATCCAGAGGTCACAGAATTTCAGCATAACTTTCTACCATGCTATAAACGCCCCAGAAACATTAGGGACACCCTGATTAAAGCAGATATAGGCCCAGGAGTGAGGTCAACAACACAAAGATTTCTTTCCACACCCAAAACAGGGACTTATCCGTGCCTTCATTGCAATCAATGCAGCAATGTATTAAAAGAGGATTATTTTCACCACCCACACTCTGGTAAACGGTACAAAATTAAAGACTACTCCACTTGCGATACATCGCATGTGGTATACCTGATCAAATGCCCTTGCGGTCTTTTGTACATTGGTGAAACCACCCAGTCTATCAGGGACCGCATAAGCAAGCATAAATCCACAATCAGGTGTGGCAATACACTATTACCCCTACCATATCATTTTATTACAGCTGGGCACACCATCCCTCAATTGAAATTTTGTGTTATTGAGCACGTACCCTTTCCTCGGAGGGGTGGTAATCGTATCCAACTCTTGAAAAGAAGAGAGGCCTTCTGGATACATGAATTACAAACTCTCACACCGAGAGGTCTCAATAGAGAGTATGATTTATTATCTTTCATATGATGGGTCTAAGACTATACTTCTTCACAATTTTGTAGAAATTAGATGGTCATTATTTTTGTCAATGAGTCATGTTATCATTACAGGATTACTAACATATTTTCTTAATTTTACAGAGTCGTCGATTTTGAACTACACGCAATTGTCACCGATTGTCCTTGTTTCTCCCTCGGACTCTCCCTCCCTGCCTCCTTCAAGCTAATTCTTTTACTTATCAGCATATCTAGACTACCTTTTGATTCCTGTATTCAATTGTGTCCTTTTTCCTTTTTTTTCTATAATATCAATAGATATATCCCTCCTCACTTTGTAACAGGAAGCTTTAATTTATTCCCCTTCACCACTGGTTTAATCATTGTACAATACATGTGTGACACTTTCATATCATCCCCAATGACTAATTTATTAGTTATTTACCATTATTTCATACACAGTTCATGTCTTTCACACATAGCCTCCACTCAATCTGATTGATACATGAGCGTTCCCTCTCCTCTTTCTCCTACAAGCTCCCTCCCAATATAGGAACCCTGACAGCATGAAAGCTGTTACACACATGGTTAATCGCTGTGCAGTCCAGCGTTACCTCCCACAACACGCCCCTCTGTTTCTTTATGCCTGATCTCACGTTTACATGGGCGGCAACGTCACTTCCGGTGACGCGGCCCAGTCAATCTGAGGCTGTCCCGCCCACCGCCTATTTAGCAATCACATCATGGGCCTTGTACACCCAGGCTACAAGCGGTGGATACCGCGTTTTCCAGGACACATTACGCCGCCACCCACTAACGGTAAGCACATTTCCTCTGCGTGCATTCAGACATGTAAATAGTTTACAGGGAGACTTAACCCCTCATGCACTATATATATCGTCCCATACAGCTACATCACTCAGAGTGACATACCTGATCCTATGCAGCATTGAGTCCTAAGCGACAACAGACTTAACACCAAGTGAGTGGGTACATATGGGATATGATGATCATGTATTTCTGAAGCATATTGAGTGAATTCCTCTCATCCTTTGTTTTGATCTACAGACCTCTTATTTAAACCTCTTATGGAATTACTTCCTGCTAGTCCAGCCACAAATGATTGCCGGTTGGTATCTTACATACACTTAGCACTTTATCAAGGTGCAACCATATGGCAGCACTTTATTGTGGAAATTTTTCTTTGTTTTTATTTTATTTCATTATATCTTTTCAAGATAAACGCAAGGATAATCTTTAAAAAAGGATCGCACTATCCCCACCATCAATATAGTGGTGACTAGATATTAAGTGAGTAGTAACAAATCTAAGATTAGTTTACGCTTTCTCGTCTACACAATTGATACGATTATCTCACATATATATACTGTTTACTCTAGATACATTGCAAATCTTTCCAAGAGAGCAGTCTGGGTAGGTTACAATACTTCCGCCTTTTTCCTTTTTTTTCCCTAATACCTCAACCCATCCCTCCCATCACTATTGCACTTTTTTGAATATTTATTTTGGTATTTACTTGATGTTTGAACCATATTGATTGTACATTATGTAGCATCTGACTTGTATTCTATACCTGTATCTGATTTGCAGCATACTGATGAAGGCTTGCTTGTATAAGCCGAAACGTCTAAATTTGAGACTGCAAATAAAATCTTCACTTTGAGACAAGTTGAGTGCCAAAAATTTCTTTCATTATTTACACTGGTGTGGGAACCTTCTTTTGTGCACCAACGCAGTAGTGCCACGATATACTTGTTGATTTACTCACCCTTACGTGTGCACGCTGGCTACTATGTCCTCCCTTACCTTCTCATACAACCAAGAAGAAACTAATGCAATTTTGTCCAAGCTTAGTTTTTCTAGTGATTTTCTCAAAGTCCCACCCAAGGAGACGAGAGGGAAAGACCTTGAGCGTGAATTAAGACACCAGACGAATCTTGAGCTACACTGTGCAACACTATCAGAGTATCTCCGAGTCCAATGCATTCCAAGAGGACTACGGGTCCCGTTAAGGCCGACACTTTTTAGTGATTCCGCTGACTTCTGCCAGATATTCGAGCAGATATTAAACAAATGCTCCTTTGATTTGATGACTCTTACTGTCGAGCACCTGCAGACATCCATTAACAAGAGCCGTGACAATATAAAAAATATAGAGTCACAATTGGCTTCTTCTAGTACATCCGAAGAACTCACCTCCCTTAAGGATAAACTTAAAGGGATTATTGACCAACATAAACGAGACACTGAACAGAGAAAGAGGATTAAGTTCCAAAGGGACACAGATGACTACAATAACAATAGGGTTTATCACTGGTGCTATAACAGTACCTCTCGTTCCACCTCCTCTAGGCTTGAGCAACAATCCTCGAATGATCCATCCACATCGGGTTCTGAAACCGATAGAAGGGAATACCGCTCCTCGTATTTTTTAGACCAGCGAAGAAGACGTCCACGCAGAAGAGAGTTCGCCGCAGCCAACGGAGGAAGAGATCCAGATACGAACAGGATAACGAGATCCCAGGTATGGAATCCCTAGTGGTCAACATCTCCTCCAGGTCCCTTAGCATAGCAGAAAATAATCTGCTCCAGAGGGGTTTGTCCTACTGCCCTTCTTTCAAATTCAGTACATTTCAAATGGACATGGATCTGCAGCGATTCTACCGCCGCATCAGACTACTGGTTCATTTTGCAAATAAGGACAAGGAGATACCCAGACCTCAACCCATGACACCATGCCTTATTTCAATTGATCGCTTGGGACTTCGTAACAAGAGCACCTATCGGCCACCATCGGCCTCGCATGCGGTCGAATCTTTTATTGAATTTATCGATAAGGCATTCCTAAAATTACGTCAAGGCATTGAGAGAGGCGATCTTCACGTCTCCCCCAATCTTGACACGGTGGACTTCCAGGCTTTGGAGGCACTTCGTCAAGATCCCAATATCATCATTAAACCTGCTGATAAAGGGGGAGCAATAGTTGTAATGGACAAACAGGATTACATGCATGAAGTGTTGCGCCAATTAAATGACAGCTCTGTTTATGCAGTCCTTCCTCATGGTCCAATGAGGAGTATCAGGGACTGCATATATTCTGTAGTCACAGATTACACTACACGAGGCATAATTGATATTAAGACACGTGACTTTTTGATCAAAACAGATCCCATCACTCCAGTATTTTACATCCTTCCGAAAATTCATAAGAGATTGGAGTGTCCTCCGGGCCGACCCATAGTGGCGTCAACAGATTCCATTTTATCACCACTATCCATACTTTTGGAAAAAATTCTAACCCCTCTCACTAGACAAGCATCTTCTTTTCTATTAGACACAGGGGATTTTCTTAAAACTCTACGAAATTTGGGTCCTGTCCCTGGGGACTCTTTTCTAGTCTCCTTTGATGTAAAAGATTTATACACATCAATTCCACATGAATTGGGGATTGATTGCGTAAAGAGATGCTTACTGAGATCTGAGTTGGATAGGGACATGATTGACTTCTGTATTGAATTATTTACCCTCGTTCTCACCAGAAATTATTTCCTCTTTGGCGATACATTCTATCTACAGACCAAGGGGACTGCGATGGGGTCTAATGTCGCGCCCCCTTATGCAAATACATTTATGGCAACATTTGAAGAGGATATTGTCTACCCTGACCCTCTTTTTAAAACCCACTGTAGACTATGGAAAAGATTTATAGATGACATTTTTTGCATTTGGACAGGGTCGGCTGATACATTAGACATATTCTATAATAAATTGAATATGGCCTGGCTAGGTCTAGCCTTTACCATGACTAGGGATTTACAGGTGGTGAGTTTCTTGGACACTAAGGTCATCAAGAGTGTGGAGGGATATTTGAGCACTGACCTACACATCAAAACCACAGACCGGAATAGTCTGTTGCACTACAAGAGCTTACACCCTCCCTCCACCAAGAAATCCATACCAATATCACAATTCAAGAGGGTTGAACGGATTGTTTCTGATCCGTCAGTTAGCCATATTAGGTTAAATGAGATGCATAAGAAATTTCGCTCGAGGGGCTATCCTTCAAGTTTACTTGATCAAGCACGACAACCCCCGGCCCCAAACCGCAGTGGAGTCTCAGGACGTCTACCCTTCGTTCATACATATCACCCGTATGTACAGATTTTACACCGTTCCATACGGAGACATTGGGCATCCTTAAGGAGGCTCATCCAGAGGTCACAGAATTTCAGCATAACTTTCTACCATGCTATAAACGCCCCAGAAACATTAGGGACACCCTGATTAAAGCAGATATAGGCCCAGGAGTGAGGTCAACAACACAAAGATTTCTTTCCACACCCAAAACAGGGACTTATCCGTGCCTTCATTGCAATCAATGCAGCAATGTATTAAAAGGGGATTATTTTCACCACCCACTCTCTGGTAAACCGTACAAAATTAAAGACTACTCCACTTGCGATACATCGCATGTGGTATACCTGATCAAATGCCCTTGCGGTCTTTTGTACATTGGTGAAACCACCCAGTCTATCAGGGACCGCATAAGCAAGCATAAATCCACAATCAGGTGTGGCAATACACTATTACCCCTACCATATCATTTTATTACAGCTGGGCACACCATCCCTCAATTGAAATTTTGTGTTATTGAGCACGTACCCTTTCCTCGGAGGGGTGGTAATCGTATCCAACTCTTGAAAAGAAGAGAGGCCTTCTGGATACATGAATTACAAACTCTCACACCGAGAGGTCTCAATAGAGAGTATGATTTATTATCTTTCATATGATGGGTCTAAGACTATACTTCTTCACAATTTTGTAGAAATTAGGTGGTCATTATTTTTGTCAATGAGTCATGTTATCATTACAGGATTACTAACATATTTTCTTAATTTTACAGAGTCGTCGATTTTGAACTACACGCAATTGTCACCGATTGTCCTTGTTTCTCCCTCGGACTCTCCCTCCCTGCCTCCTTCAAGCTAATTCTTTTACTTATCAGCATATCTAGACTACCTTTTGATTCCTATATTCAATTGTGTCCTTTTTCCTTTTTTTTCTATAATATCAATAGATATATCCCTCCTCACTTTGTAACAGGAAGCTTTAATTTATTCCCCTTCACCACTGGTTTAATCATTGTACAATACATGTGTGACACTTTCATATCATCCCCAATGACTAATTTATTAGTTATTTACCATTATTTCATACACAGTTCATGTCTTTCACACATAGCCTCCACTCAATCTGATTGATACATGAGCGTTCCCTCTCCTCTTTCTCCTACAAGCTCCCTCCCAATATAGGAACCCTGACAGCATGAAAGCTGTTACACACATGGTTAATCGCTGTGCAGTCCAGCGTTACCTCCCACAACACGCCCCTCTGTTTCTTTATGCCTGATCTCACGTTTACATGGGCGGCAACGTCACTTCCGGTGACGCGGCCCAGTCAATCTGAGGCTGTCCCGCCCACCGCCTATTTAGCAATCACATCATGGGCCTTGTACACCCAGGCTACAAGCGGTGGATACCGCGTTTTCCAGGACACATTACGCCGTCACCCACTAACGGTAAGCACATCTCCTCTGCGTGCATTCAGACATGTAAATAGTTTACAGGGAGACTTAACCCCTCATGCACTATATATATCGTTCCATACAGCTACATCACTCAGAGTGACATACCTGATCCTATGCAGCATTGAGTCCTAAGCGACAACAGACTTAACACCAAGTGAGTGGGTACATATGGGATATGATGATCATGTATTTCTGAGCATATTGAGTGAATTCCTCTCATCCTTTGTTTTGATCTACAGACCTCTTATTTAAACCTCTTATGGAATTACTTCCTGCTAGTCCAGCCACAAATTATTGCCGGTTGGTATCTTACATACACTTAGCACTTTATCAAGGTGCAACCATATGGCAGCACTTTATTGTGGACATTTTTCTTTGTTTTTATTTTATTTCATTATATCTTTTCAAGATAAACGCAAGGATAATCTTTAAAAAAGGATCGCACTATCCCCACCATCAATATAGTGGTGACAAGATATTAAGTGAGTAGTAACAAATCTAAGATTAGTTTACGCTTTCTCGTCTACACAATTGATACGATTATCTCACATATATATACTGTTTACTCTAGATACATTGCAAATCTTTCCAAGAGAGCAGTCTGGGTAGGTTACAATACTTCCGCCTTTTTCCTTTTTTTTCCCTAATCCCTCATACCTCAACCCATCCCTCCCATCACTATTGCACTTTTTTGAATATTTATTTTGGTATTTACTTGATGTTTGAACCATATTGATTGTACATTATGTAGCATCTGACTTGTATTCTATACCTGTATCTGATTTGCAGCATACTGATGAAGGCTTGCTTGTATAAGCCGAAACGTCTAAATTTGAGACTGCAAATAAAATCTTCACTTTGCGACAAGTTGAGTGCCAAAAATTTCTTTCATTGATATGAGCCTGAACATTGACTCTTGAACTGATGTTTGGTGCAAATTATTGTGCTGCTATCCTTAGAAGATAGGGATGCAGTTTAATTGAACAATGGATATTTGCAAATATGTAGATAACCCAATAAAGATTGTTGACCTGCAAACAGTGAAGGAAAAACTATGCAGATTGATTGAATACTTGAACAATGAGATATTGCCTCATCCCAACTTCCCCCTGACCTGTGGATGATGACGTGAAGGACAGTTACGAATAATAAAAGGGATCTGCCCCTGTTCCCAAACAGACTCTATATGAGAGTAGCCAATGCAGTATGGCTCCAACCGGAGGAATACATATCTGCTCTATTTACTATCACTGAACCCTCAAAGATGTTTGAATAATCCAGTTTGGGACAATCAGGTCATCTGGCACCATGGAGATGTTCAATGAAGCCAGGTTGGGACAATCAGGTCACTTGGCCCCATGGAGACATTTTGAGAAGTCAGGTTGGAAAAATTAGGTTACCTGGCCATGTACCTCAATACACTGGGTGCAGAATTATTAGGCAAATTTTGATCACATCATCGTTTTTATACATGTTATCCTACTCCAAGCTGTATAGGCTTGAAAGCCAACTGCCAATTATGTAAATCAGGTGATTTGCATCTCTGTAATGAGGAGGGGTGTGGCCTAATGACATCAATACCCTATATAAGGTGTGTTTAATTATTAGGCAACTTCCTTTCCTTTGGCAAAATGGGTCAGAAGAAAGATTTCACGGACTCTGAAAAGTCAAAAATTGTGAGATGTCTTGCAGAGGGATGCAGCAGTCTTGAAATTGCCAAACTTTTGAACCGTGATCACCGAACAATCAAGTGTTTCATGGCAAATAGCCAACAGGGTCGCAAGAAACGTGTTGATAAAAAAAGGCGCAAAATAACTGCCCGTGAATTCAGGAAAATCAAGCATGAAGCTGCCAAGATGCCATTTGCCACCAGTTTTGCCATAATTCAGAGCTGCAACGTTACTGGAGTATCAAAAAGCTCAAGGTGTGCCATACTCAGGGACATGGCCAAGGTAAGGAAGGCTGAAAAACGACCACCTTTCAAAAAGAAACATAAGCTAAAACATCAAGACTGGGCTAAGAAATATCTTAAGACTGATTTTTCTAAAGTTTTATGGACTGATGAAATGAGAGCGACTCTTGGCCAGATGGATAGGCCCGAGGCTGGATCAGTAAAGGGCAGAGAGCTCCACTCCAAATCGGATGCCAGCCAGGTGGAGGTGGGGTACTGGTATGGGCTGGTATCATCAAAGATGAACTTGTGGGACCTTTTCGGGTTGAGGATGGAGTGAAGCTCAACTCCCAGACCTACTGGCAGTTTCAGGAAGACACCATCATCAAGCAGTGTTACAGGAAGAAGTCAGTATCGTTCAAGAAAAACATGATTTTCATGCAGGACAATGCTCCATCACATGCATCCAAATACTCCACAGTGTGGCTGCCCAGTAAAGGTCTAAAAGAAGAAAAAATAATGACATGGCCCCCTTGTTCACCTGATCTGAACTCCATAGAGAACCTGTGGTCCCTCATAAAATGTGAGATCTACAGGGAGGGAAAACAGTACACCTCTCCAAACAGTGTCTGGGAGGCTGTGGTGGCTGCTACACGCAATGTTGATCGTAAACAGATCAAGCAACTGACAGAATACATGGATGGAAGGGTTTTGAGTGTCATCGTAAAGAAAGGTGGCTATATTGGTCACTGATTTGTTTTGTTTTGTTTTAGAATGGCAGAAATGTTTATTTCTAAATTTTGCGTTGCTCTTTTGGTTTACATGGTGAAAATAAATAAGTGAGATTGGGTATATATTTGGTTTTTATTAAGTTGCCTAATAAATCTGCACAGTAATCGTTACCTGCACAAACAGATATCCTCCTAAGATAGCCAAATCTAAAAAAAACCCACTCCAACTTCCAAAACTATTAAGCTTTGATATCTATGATTCTTTTGGGTTGATTGAGAACATAGTTGTTATCTAATATATAAAGCTCAAGTGTGTGTATGTATGTATGTACTGTATGTATGTATGTATGTATGTATGTCCGGGATTGGCATCCGCACCGTCGCAGCTACAGCCACAAAATTTGGCACAGTCACACGTTTGGACCCCAAGAGTGTCCTAGGCTATGTTGTGAGGCGAAATTTTAACCCCGCGCGTTCCAATTCACCAAACAATTTTGCCCCTATCTACATAATGGGGAAAAAGTGTGTGTGTATCAAGCCCCGCCCCTCATTATGATGCCATAATGGTTGCCATGGCGACGCTGATGTCATCATAGGTTGCAAGCCCCGCTGCTCATTATGATGTCATAATGGTTGACTATGGGATGGAGGATGTGTGATGGGTATATGGGCACTGGACTATGGGATGGAGGATATGTATGATGGGTATATGGGCACGGGACTATGGGATGGAGGATGTGTGATGGGTATATGGGCACTGGACTATGGGATGGAGGATATGTATGACGGGTATATGGGCACGGGACTATGGGATGGCGGATATCTATGATGGGTATATGGGCACAGGACTATGGGATAGAGGATATGTATGATGGGTATATGGGCATGGGACTGTGAGATGAAGGATGTGTGATGGGTATATGGGCACTCGACTATGGGATGGCGAATATGTATGATGGGTATATGGGCATGGGACTATGGGATGGAGGATGTGTGATGGGTATATGGGCATGGGACTATGGGATGGAGGAAGTGTGATGGGTATATGGGCATGGGACTATGGGATGGAGGATGTGTGATGGGTATATGGGCACTCGACTATGGGATGGAGGATATGTATGATGGGTATATGGGCACGGGCCTATGGGATGGAGGAAGTGTGATGGGTTTATGGGCATGGGACTATGGGATGGAGGATGTGTGATGGGTATATGGGCACTCAACTATGGGATGGAGGCTATGTATGATGGGTATATGGGCACGGGCCTATGGGATTGTGGATATGTATGATGGGTATATGGGCACAGGACTATGGGATGGAGGATAATCATAATTTGCTATAACTAACCACAGTTAGTTACTATGCCCGGGCAGCGCCGGGCTCTTCAGCTAGTTCAATAATAGAAAGAATCCTCTCAAATACAACTTGCCTAATAATTCTGCACATGGTGTAGACTGTCAGCTTCCTATGCTTGTTGTTACCTCCTCTTTGGGGGTAGTCAGCCCTAGAAGCCTCTAAATCATTACTGCTCTAATCCCACTGAGCCAGAGGAAGGGTGAGACTCTGTAAATTGCACCATCTTGTTTATTTACTTGGACTGTTCTATATGCTATTTTCTGCTGGTGGTTCAATAAAGTATTGCCACACTGTTTTACCCTCACCCTGTATGTATTGTCTGAGTAGTATTATGCCCATGCGGAAGGAGTACGAGCATTCAGTGGGATGAGCCCTGATCGATACAGTCTTTCTAGACAGCAGGGCTAACAGGCAAGAACACCCAGTTACCCTCGTGTCTCCATAACCATCCTATTAAACACTGCAGGTTTTCCTTGCTCTGTCATTGCAAGGGTTAATCAATTCAGTTGATCTCCTGGAGCTCTCCATCCTGAATTGTCTCAGCTATTATGTGTTGGCCACTCTCCTCTGGTGTTTATGCTCGCCACTGGAACTTGGTAGCTGCGTTATAGTGGGTCTACTTCATGGTTTGGAGTTGAAGGAGAAGTTCAATGTTTGGAGTAGGCACATGGAGAGTTTTTCAGGAGATTGCTACTTGAAGTTGGTTTGCCTGTTTATCCTTATCCTCTCCTATTTGGTTTATGCCTACTATTCCTCTCTTATTTCAAACTCTGTTGTTTTTTGAGTGTATTTGTATGATTGTAGTTTTCTTTTATCCCTGTCTATTAACCCTGTCTGTATGGTTAGTGGTTTCCAATACACTTATGCCTCAAACCTCCCTGGGTGTGGGAGGGAAGAGATAAGGGTCAAGATAGGAGCAAAGCAAGGTACGAGACCCTGGCATCGCCACCATCAAGGGTAATCTGGGGGAGAGGGATAGCCTATGGTTCCCCTAGTTTGAGGGATTGTGTATGTTCTGTAGTGCAGCGGGGTTGGTGCAGTTTGAAACGTAGGTAGGGACCACAGGAAAGTGAACAGCAATCGTGTTTAATGTCCAAACAACTCACAAGATGAACAGTATATGTTATCCTCCGGATCGCAGCCAGGGTGTCACAACAGTCCTTGTCTGAGACCAGTTGCCATGGGTGACTGCACCACCGTATCACGCTGCAGGGTGCCAGGCGTTCGCTGATCTTGGCTCTGTGTTACCTCACACAGGCTGGATGCTGCAGAGCCACCTGCTCTGCCACTTTCAAACAAGCACTGACACACCAATCCCATTATTGCAGGGTTTTAACTGTAATCTGTGGCCATGTGCCACTTGTAAGACATGGCTTGGAGGGAGTGAACTGTCCCACTACCATCCTGTAGTTCACTCCAAAAATAAAAGCCCTTAACGGGTTTTCCTGGACATTGCCTTGGCCAAGTAGCTTGGCCAGATCTACACTAACTTTCATTTTGCCTTGTGACTCACAGGCATCCTGCTGTGGACGCAAGGCAATCCAGCGGGTCTAATAGGACTCCGTCTGCATCGTGGGAGATACATAGCAACCCTCGCATACAATACATTTCACTGCCTCACATACACCCCTCTGTTCAAACTTGTAGGGTTGAACATTTGTCACCATACAGGGGATCCGTGACAGGCATTTCTATGTGATGTCCCAGCCCTATGTTCTACGGTGAAGTTAAAGTTCTGCAGAGAGATAAATCATCTGGTGACCAGAGCCTTCTTCTCCTTGACATTTCTCATCCATACCAAGGGTGAATGATCCATCATAAAGCGAAACGGTCGACCGAGTAAACAATACCGTAGGGACTCAAAGGCCAACTTAATGGCGAGGCACTCCTTCCCCACTACACTATAATTTTTCTCGGCCAGGGTGAGCTTCCTATTTAGGTAGGTGACCGGGTGTCCCTCTCCGTTCACCTCCTACAACAATACGGCTCCTAGGCCCACGTTAGAGGCATCCATTTGCACGATGAAGCGTTCTCAAAGTTGGGGCTAATGAGGACGGGCTGTCAGCAGAGCACCACCTTCATGGACTGGTATGCTTCCTCCACCTGGGGGTTCCACCAAATCATGACTGACTTTTCCCCTTGAGGAGATTGGTTAGGGGTTTTGTTCTCCCCGAAAAATTAGGAATAAACCTCTGGTAATACCTGATCATTCCGAGAAGTGCTCTGACCTGTTTGGAGGTAACCAGTCAGGGTCAGTTCTGAATGGCCTTGGTCAGATCGAGTATGGTAAAGTACTGGGCCTGACCCAGTCACTCAATCAGCTCGTCCACCCAGGGCATTGGATAAAGATCAAATTTTGACACCTTGTTCCACTTACGGAAATCATTACAGAACCAGAACGATCCTTCTGGCTTCAGGATCAGTACATTGGGACTGACCTACTCACTCCGGGACTCTTCAAATACTCCCAGCCGGAGCATTTGTTTTACCTCACTCGAGATGGCTTGTCTCCGGGCCTCGGGCACATGGTATGGTTTAATACGTACCCTTACGTGAAGCTTGGTGACAATGTCATGCTGGAAGACAGAGGTACGACCGGGCAATTCCGAGAATATGTCCGTTTTCTCTTGTACTAATTTCCGTTCCTCTATACATTAGTGCTTTGAGAAAGTGTCTCCTATCTTTACCTCTCTGTTGTGAGTTCATTTTTCCCTTCACCATTGAGGTCTGATGAACTCCCTCCTCTGGTGAAGGAAGGTAGTGAGGCTGATTACCAAACACATGGGCAGGTAGATGATGACTGGGTGGCTGGAATTGAGGACTGGATATAAGGCTACAGACGCCCTTCTTCCTGACTGGTGATTTTCCTGCTGGATTCTTGGAGACCTGTCTGATTCCTGCATCTCAAAGCTAAGTTTCTGCTCTTCTTTGTACTCTTCAGTTTTGTTTTTGGTTTTTCCTTGTTTTTTTGGGAGTTCTGCCATCACCGGCCGGGGGTGAGGTGAACTCCATTTTTGTCTCTGATCTGTTGATATTTTGCTCTGTCTTCAGAATATACCTGAGTGCTGATATAGTGTTTTGAAGCCTAGCGACTTCAGGGCCTGTTTTTCCTATCAGTTGGTTGGCTCATTTTGATAGGGTTTTTGCGGATGGCAGACAGCAGCTTTCCTATCCTGTCCTATGTAGTTAGCTTGGGCCCCATCATTTGCTCAACCTATCTTTCTATCTGTGTTAGTGTTTTCATCTTGCTTCACCGTCATTATATGTTGGGGGCTGCCTATTGCTTTGGGGTCTGCTCTGGGGCAGTTTAGTTTTTCCCCTTTCTGTCTTTAGGCTATATAGTTCTCCGGCTGTGATCGAGGGGTCTAGGGCACCGTAGGAACCCCCCACGGATACTGCTAGTTGTTGTGGATAGGTTCAGGGGTCTGCAATCCGATAGCTGCCAAACTCTCTGGTTTTTTTGGACTTAGCTGGTATTTTGTTTTTTCCTCCTTCGGTGACTCATCATAACAGAATCACCAGCCATACCGCAGATCCAAGGGTACTCAATAGCAGGAGAGAATTGTAAAAAAAAAAAAGAAAAAGAAAAAAAAGTGTCAGAATTTTTTTTTTTCTTGTGTGCATATTTTTTCCTCTATATCTCTGAGGCCATAGGGGGAATTTTTCTCTCAATGGAGATGAAGCAATTGTCTGATCGTGTGGAGCAGCTCGCTGCTGAAGTGCGGGGAATTTCTGCCTATCTTGCTCATTCACATGCTGCTGAACCAAAGATTCCTACTCCTGATGTATTTTTGGGGGATCGGTCTAAATTCTTGAATTTCAAGAATAATTGTAAATTATTTTTTGCCTTGAAGCCTAACTCGTCGGGGAACTCCGCGCAGCAGGTTAAAATTGTCATCTCTTTGCTGCGCGGCGATCCCCAGGATTGGGCGTTTTCTTTGAAACCTGATGATCCTATTCTGAATAATGTGAACGCATTTTTTCAAGCCTTGTGGTTGTTGTATGATGAACCTAATGCTATTGATCAGGCTGAAAAGACCCTGTTGGCATTAAGCCAGGGTCGGGATTCGGCAGAGTTGTACTGTCAAAAATTCCGAAAGTGGGCGGTCCTTACTACCTGGAATGATGGTGCCTTGGCAGCCCTCTTTCGGAAGGGTTTGTCAGAAACTGTAAAAGATACTATGGTGGGATTTCCTGTTCCCTCTGGTCTTGACGATTCTATGTCATTAGCCAGTCAGGTGGATCGGCGTTTACGTGAACGCAAAACTACACGAGAGATGTTACCACCTGTTGAACAAATGTCTGAACCTATGCAATGTGATAGAGTTTTGTCTAGGGCGCAGCATCAGGAGTTCAGAAGGCGTAATAAGCTGTGTTTTTTTTGTGGAGATGCCTCGCATATTATTTCTGTCTGCCCTAAACGAGAGGAACGTTGTGCACACACGGTTTCTGTGGGTGGTGTTCAACCTAAGTTTCTTCTGGCAATTACTCTGATCTGCTCCCTGTCCACATTTTCCGCCAAAGCTTTTGTGGATTCAGGAGCAGCTCTGAACCTGATGGACTTGGATTTTGCTAAACGTTGTGGATTTCCTATGACACCTCTGCGGACGCCTATCCCTTTGAGGGGTATTGATGCTACTCCTTTGGCGAAGAATAAACCTCAGTTTTGGACCCAGGTGGTAATGCGGGTCACCCCAGACCATCAAGAAAATTGCAGATTTTTGGTGTTGCATAATTTGCATGATACCATTGTTCTGGGGTTTCCCTGGTTGCAAATTCATAATCCAGTTTTGGACTGGAAATCTGTGTCTGTGGTGAGTTGGGGTTGTCGGTGTGCCCTTAGTGATGCTCCTGTTTTCTCCACCTCTCCCCAGTCGCATGATGTTCCTGACTATTTGGCTGACTTTTATGATGTATTTGGTGAGAATGAGTCTGCGTCTTTGCCTCCTCATAGGAGTTATGACTGTGCAATTGAGCTGAACCCGGGGTGTAAATTCCCCAAGGGTCGGCTTTTCAATTTGTCTGTACCCGAGCACGAGGCTATGCGATCCTATATTAAGGAGGCATTGGAGAAGGGTCATATTAGACCATCCTCTTCACCCTTAGGTGCTGGGTTTTTTTTCGTGGCTAAAAAGGATGGTTCACTAAGGCCTTGTATTGACTATCGTGCCCTCAACAAAATTACCGTTAAATATCAGTATCCGTTACCCCTGATTTCTGATCTATTCTCCAGAGTTAAAGGTGCTTGCTGGTTTACCAAGCTTGACCTCAGGGGGGCGTATAATCTTATTCGCATTAAGCATGGGGATGAATGGAAGACGGCGTTTAATACTCCAGAGGGACATTTTGAGTACCTGGTGATGCCTTTTGGGCTCACTAATGCCCCTTCTGTCTTCCAGTGCTTCCTGAACGATATATTCCGAGACTTTGTGGATAAATTTTTGATTATCTATCTGGATGATATTTTGATCTTCTCCAAGAATTGGGACTCTCATGTGGAACATGTTCGGACTGTGTTCCAGATTTTGAGGGAGAATTCCCTGTATGTCAAGGGATCGAAAAGCCTTTTTGGGGTACAGAGGATTTCATTTTTTGGATTTATTTTGTCTCCGTCAACTATTGAAATGGACCCGGCCAAGGTACAGGCCATTTATGATTGGGTTCAGCCCACTTCTTTGAAGGCCCTCCAGAAGTTTTTGGGTTTTGCTAATTTTTATCGGAAATTTATAGCTAATTTTTCTGCTATTGCCAAGCCATTGACTGATTTGACTAGGAAGGGTGCTGATGTGCTGAATTGGTCTCCGGAGGCTGTTTCTTCCTTTCAGGAGCTGAAGCGAAGATTCACTTCTACTCCGGTTTTGCGGCAACCTGATGTCTCACTCCCGTTTCAGGTGGAGGTGGACGCTTCTGAGATTGGTGCAGGAGCGGTGTTGTCCCAAAAAGATCCTGTGACATCTAAAATGAATACTTGTGCTTTCTTTTCCCGAAAGTTCTCCCCATCCGAACGTAACTATGATGTGGGGAATCGGGAACTGTTGGCCATGAAATGGGCATTTGAGGAGTGGAGACATTGATTGGAGGGAGCCAAACACCAAGTCGTGGTCCTTACTGACCACAAGAATTTGATTTACCTAGAGTCGGCCAAGTGCTTGAATCCTAGACAGGCTAGGTGGGCCTTGTTTTTCACACGTTTTGATTTTGTGGTCTCTTTTCTTCTGGGCACTATGAATGTCAAGGCAGATGCCCTCTCTAGGAGTTTCCCTGCTGATTCTCCTGTTGTGACTAAGCCTGCTACCATCTTAGGCGAGGGGGTAGTTCTTTCTACCATCTCGCCCGATTTGAGACGTGCTCTGGAAGAGTTTCAGGAGGACAAACCTGAGCGTTATCCCAGTGGAAAGTTGTATGTTCCTGACCAGTGGAGGAAGAGAGTGATGTCTGAAGTTCATTGCTCTGCATTGGCTGGTCATCCAGGTATTTTTGGTACTAGAGATCTGGTGAGTCGGTCTTTTTGGTGGCCCGCCTTGTCTCATGATGTCAAGAATTTTGTGCAGTCCTGTGGGACTTGCTCCCGGTCTAAACCTTGTTCTCGCTCTAGTGGCTTGTTGATGTCTTTGCCGGTGCCCAGGAGGCCATGGACCCATATTTCAATGGATTTTATCTCTGATATGCCTGTCTCTCAGAGAATGACTGTTATTTGGGTGATTTGTGATAGATTCTCTAAGATGGTCCATCTTGTACCACTCCCTAAGTTGCCATCTTCCTCTGAGTTGGTGCCCTTGTTTTTGCAACAGGTGGTTCGCTTGCACGGGATTCCTGAGAACGTTGTATCTGACAGAGGAGTTCAGTTTGTGTCTAGATTTTGGAGGACTTTCTGTTCCAAGCTGGGAATTCAGTTGTCCTTATCCTCTGCGTTTTACCCTCAGACCAATGGGCAGACGGAGAGAACAAACCAGACTTTGGAGTCGTATTTGAGATGTTTTATTTCTGCCGATCAGGATGATTGGGTTTCATTTTTGCCCTTGGCCGAATTTGCTTTAAATAATAGAGCTAGTTCTGCCACTTTGATGTCACCTTTTTTTTGTAACTTTGGTTTTCACCCTCGATTTTCTTCAGGGCAGGTGGAGCCTTCTGCCTGCCCAGGTGTTGACACTGTGGTGGAGAGAATGCACCAGATCTGGGACCAAGTAGTGGATAAGTTGTCTCTCTCCCAGGAAAAGGCCCAGCGGTTTTCCAACCGGCGTAGGACCGTTGGTCCCCAGTTTAAGGTGGGTGATATGGTTTGGTTGTCATCAAAAAATATCGCTATGAAGGTGGCTTCTCCTAAGTTTAAGCCTAGATTTATTGGACCTTACAAGATTTTGGAGATTATTAATCCGGTCTCTTTTTGGTTGGCTCTTCCTGTCACATTTAAAATTCATAATGTGTTTCATAAGTCCTTGTTGAAGAGGTTTATTGAACCAGTAGTTCCTGTGGTGGCACCTCCTGACCCTATATTGGTTGAAGGTAACATGGAATATGAGGTAGAGAAGATACTGGATTCCCGTCTGGCTAGATGGAGACTCCAGTATTTGGTTAAGTGGAAGGGTTATGGTCAGGAGGATAATTCCTGGGTCTCTGCCTCTGATATTCATGCCGAAAGATTGGTGCGTGCCTTTCATCGGGCTCACCCGGATCGCCCTGGTGGCATGGATGAGGGTTCGGTGACCCCTCCTCAAGGGGGAGGTAATGTTGTGAGTTCATTTTTCCCTTCACCATTGAGGTCTGATGAACTCCCTCCTCTGGTGAAGGAAGGTAGTGAGGCTGATTAGCAAACACATGGGCAGCTAGATGATGACTGGGTGGCTGGAATTGAGGACTGGATATAAGGCTGCCGACGCCCTTCTTCCTGGCTGGTGATTTTCCTGCTGAATTCTTGGAGACCAGTCTGATTCCTGCATCTCAAAGCTAAGTTTCTGCTCTTCTTTGTACTCTTCAGTTTTGTTTTTGGTTTTTCCTTGTTTTTTTGGGAGTTCTGCCATCCCCGGCCGGGGGTGAGCTGAACTCCATTTTTGTCTCTGATCTGTTGATATTTTGCTCTGTCTTCAGAATATACCTGAGTGCTGATATAGTGTTTTGAAGCCTAGCGACTTCAGGGCCTGTTTTTCCTATCAGTTGGTTGGCTCATTTTGATAGGGTTTTTGCGGATGGCAGACAGCAGCTTTCCTATCCTGTCCTATGTAGTTAGCTTGGGCCCCATCATTTGCTCAACCTATCATTCTATCTGTGTTAGTGTTTTCATCTTGCTTCACCGTCATTATATGTTGGGGGCTGCCTATTGCTTTGGGGTCTGCTCTGGGGCAGTTTAGTTTTTCCCCTTTCTGTCTTTAGGCTATATAGTTCTCCGGCTGTGATCGAGGGGTCTAGGGCACCGTAGGAACCCCCCACGGCTACTGCTAGTTGTTGTGGATAGGTTCAGGGGTCTGCAATCCGATAGCTGCCAACCTCTCTGGTTTTTCTGGACTTAGCTGGTGTTTTGTTTTTTCCTCCTTCGGTGACTCATCATAACACCTCTCTCTGTCATTCGGGACGATATCGGAGGGTCCCCAGATGGCAGTTTGGGATTCGCATCCGTAAGCATACACTCTTTCCACGCTTTGAAGTGTTCGGGTTTTCTTTTCCTGGGCTCGTAAACTCGGTAGTTTACTTCCTCCACTTTTTCCCAAACTTCATATGGCCCTTTTCACTTGGCCATAAGCTTGCTTTTAGTGGTGGGCATCAAAACCAAACCCTGATCTCCTACTTTAAAGCAGTGGACCGTGGCCTTTTTGTTATATACGTGGCCCTGAGCTGCCCGAGCATCCACCAAATGCACTTTTACTATAGGCATCACCGCTGCTATTCAGTCCTGCATATTGGCCACATGCTCAGTGACACTCTTATATTGCGTAGGTTCCTGCTCCCATGTCTTTTTGGCTACGCCCAGCAGACCCCTAGGATGCCTACCATACAGTAGCTCAAAGGGTGAAAATCCCGTGGAAGTCTGTGTTACCTCGCAAATGGTGAACATCAAGTAGGGAAACAACATATCCCAATCCCTTCCATCCTTGTAAACTACCTTCTTCAACATGGATTTGAGGGTTTTGTTGAAGCGCTCGACTAGTCTGTCGGTCTGAGGGTGATACGCTGATGTGCACAATTGTTTCATTTTGAGAAGCTTGCCCAGTTCCTTCGTCACCTTGGACATGAATGAAGTCTCCTGATCAGTAAGGATCTCCTTCGGTAGTCTAAGGCGACAGAACATGGCAAACAACTCCCAGGCGATAAGCTTAGCCGCGGTGTTAGGCGTCGGATTTCCGGCGCTGCACAGCGGGAATCCCGAGCCTTGCCTCCGACGGTCTCCCATTCCTCCCCAGCCACAGAGGAGCTTGCTCAGCAAACTCGTCGATCCCGGCGCTCTGTCCAGACCAGCTCCATGGGTTTGCTTGCTGCTGCCACCCCTGGTTCAGCTTTGGCAATGCATGCTGCTCAGCAGCGAGATCCTCCAGGGACTAAGTCCTCATGTCGGGCCACTGAGCATGCCTGTGGAGTGATCTCCCATTGGAGATCAAAGGTCATGTGCTCAGGTCCTGCTCGTGTTCGGATTGGCCCATCCGAGAAGCAAGGAGGATCACGGACGCCTGCGGCTATAAAAGGTTCGCATGGCCTCTCGGCCATGCGCTAAGATAGACTCAAATAGTTTGGTGTGTATGATGATGGATGCATGTATCTGGTGTCTGACTCATTATGAAACCCCTACCCTTTGATACGTCTGTTGTTAGGGTTTAGAGACTGAGTCAGCGCCTGCTAGTGGCTAGCCTTTAGGCCACAGTGCATACCGGCTGTCTGCACACTTGCACACGCCATTTATTTGATCCCTGTTGGTATCGCAGTCGCGGTGCCGGGCGCTAGCGGTCTAGAGGGACTTCAGTCCTGCTGTCTAAGGGCTGATTTCTGTGACGTTATGCTAGCGCTTACTCTGCCGAGCTCTGTGAGCGAAAACAGGCTACGGCATCTATTATTTGCGGTAGTGCGGCTCTAAGTCATAAGAGTTCGCCTCGGTACACCTTGGGTGAGGTTAACCCCGTGTGTGCCGTTATTGCACCGCCATATCGCATCCGCCATTACCGAGCAGCAGATAACACCTCTGCACGGTGGACCTCGGGCTGCGAACGCACCTAAACACCATCTTATTATTTGGTGTGTTCCGCCAGCCCTTAACACGCGGTGTGCCGAAGCGGGATGGTCTCCGGGTACCGAGTGGCATAGTCCATGACCACTAATATGTGTTGGTGGCCCCAGGTGAATTTTCCTATTGGCCCTACCAGATCCATTGCAATCCGCTCAAAAGGTACCTCTATTATGGGCAGAGGCACCAATGGACTACGGTACTTTGCATTGGGTGAGGTTAGTTGGCACTCTGGACACGTATCAGAGTACCTCTGGACCTCCGCATAGACCCCAAGCCAAAAAAAAGCTGCAGTATGCACTCCTGTGTCTTTTTGGCCCCCATGTGCCCTCCCAGCATGTGGTTGTGAGCCCTTTTCGAGCACCGCCTGATGGTAGGATTGGGGCACTACCAGTTGTTCCTCCACCTCATCCCGGATTTTATCCACCCTGTATAAAAAATCGTGCTGGAATAATATCTGTAAAGCGCTATGGAATTAATGGCGCTATAAAAATGAGTAAAATAAATAAATAAAAAATTAAATAGCCAAGCGAGGGAAGGCTGTCTCGGCACCCGGTTGCTGAGCGACTCT
Organism: Dendrobates tinctorius; assembly: GCF_039654945.1. Lineage (NCBI taxonomy): Eukaryota > Metazoa > Chordata > Amphibia > Anura > Dendrobatidae > Dendrobates > Dendrobates tinctorius. The sequence goes on from NW_027361876.1 coordinate 11,732,316, forward strand.
ATTTATTTCTATCACCCTCTCTCATGCCCAGGCCAGATTGGGATCTTGGAGCTGAGCTGTCCCGAAATTACCAGCTGCCAATACCTCTAGGGGAAAATTATCGGGGTTACACTCTTTCCCTAGGTTGGCGACACCTATGGCAGGTATCCCCAACTCAGAATCTTTGAGTTCCGAGACCGGAGTAACATATACCCTGGGAAGATTAACCCCGGTCTTCCACAGGGACCAGAATAGGGGCAAGTCTCTACCCAACACAGTCCCATATGGAAGAGTCTTCACCACTCCCACCACATATTTTATTTCCCCACATGGTGAGGAAAAAGTAACCTCTGCGGTCAGGTACTCTCGGAGTTCCCCATGTATACACACCACCCCCACTTTCTGTCCACTGGGGCTGTCCCCGGCCACAAGGGACCCATGAACCAGAGTCACTAGGCTCCCTGAGTGCAAGAGAGCCTCCATTTGGTACCTGTTGACGAGTACCTGGCACAGTCGGGGTTCGCTACTTTTAGTGCCTGTGGTTGCGGTGCAGACTGGCTGGGCGTACACAGAGATTCTGCGCATAAACCCGCAGTCCATAGGTTCAGCTGTCAGGGGCAGTTGACAGCCACATGTCCAGGCCCTTGGCACTGCCAACACCTAATAACGGTGGCACGACTGGACCTCGGGACCAGTTTAGGGGAAACAGGACTTTTGTCACCCTCACTTCGGGGTATCCATTTCCCAGGCTCCTGGGCTGGCGGAGCCCGACGTGACAGGTGAAGTGGAGCAGTGTCCCGTATAAAGTCCTGAGTGCTCGTATAATGCTCAACCAGTCCAGTCACCTGATCCAGGTTCCCCTGGTCCCCTTTCCCCACCCAACGCTGTATGGGCGCTGGCAGAGCCCTCACCAGCCGGTCGATCACCACCCTCTCTACCATCTGGAGAGGGGTTAAGGTCTCAGGCTGGAGCCATTTTTTTTACCAGCTGCAGCAAGTTGTAGGCCTGAGACCTTGTGGGGTAAGACTCCACAAAGGACCACTGGTACGTCCGCTGAACCCACACATATGTATTAATCCCCAGTCAGGCAATGATCTCACCTCTCAGCTTCCCATAGTCCAGTGCATTGTCCTGACTGAGGTCCAGGTAGGCATTCTGGGCATTTCCCGTCAGCAAGAGGGCCATCACTTCAACCCACTGGGTCATCGGTAGGCTTTCCCGCTCTACTGTGCATTCAAACAAGGTGAGGAAAGCCTCCAAATCATCCTCGGGACTCATCTTCCTCAACGCTGACTGGACCTTATACCGGGCCTCCGCTCAGAACGTGGTCACTGGTGGGGCCGCCTCTCGCATGGTCATGATCTGCTGCATCAACAGGTTACTTGTCTGCTGCTGTTGATGATTATATAGCTCCTGCTGATGCCGCTGATACTGCTGCTGGTGCTGTTCCTGTTGTCACTGCTGAGTGAGGACCAACTACTTCAAAAGCTCCTCCATATTGTCAGCAGACCTGGGCTGCAGGGTTGCAGGCTTAATCACTGATATGCAGCACGCTTTGGGCTATGCCTCAGTTCTCCAACCATATGTAGTGCAGCGGGGTTGGTGCAGTGTGACAGATAGGCGAGGACCACAGGAAAGTTCACAGCAAACGTGTTTAAAACAACTCACAAGATGAACAGTACATGGTATCCTCCGTCCGCATCCTTTGAGATACATAGCGACCATAGCATATAATATATGTCACTGCCTCACGGTACCAACAGTCCCTTGTCACTATATGGCATATAAGATGTCAAGGTTTTCTCAAAGCTGTTTGTCTAAAAGCATGATTCACTTTTTCTTGAGATAAACACACTTGTCAGTAACCAGGCTTTGTGTGCCTCTATTTAAAGGGCAAATCACCAGTAAAATCCACACTTCCAATATCATCTCCCCAACTTCCATCTGATTCAATTGCGAAAAAGTACGCCAAATTTTTGGCAACCTTTATCTGGTTTTTTGCATCAGAATGTGACTTTTGACACCAAGTTTCGCAAAACCAGTTCAATACAGGAAAAAAGTCCACTTATTAGTTTGCTTCAAATTTATGAATTGCACTATGGTCATGCAAATGGTGTACGCAATTCATACGTGCATGGAGAGCCTGTGTGTCGCAACTGTCACACAGCCGCGACACACGCAGCTGCGGCGCTGAACAGCTGATTATCGGGAGCGCTCCAGGTATCCGAGTACCCGATGCAGCTTCTTCGGTAAGCGCTATAGCTTGTCAAGTAAGGAGGGAGCCAACGATGTTCGCTCGTGTCTAAACATGAACTTTACCAATAAACTGTGCACACTGATAGCAAATTGCTACAGATACAGCCTACATTGGACATAATTTTATGTCCTATTTGGGAATGTGTTCCCATAAATGGATGCACTAGTATGACAAGATGATAATGTGGGCACAATAATTGTGCATGGCACAATCAATGACTGGCGCTTGGTTTAGATGAACTCCTGTAGCAACAGCCAGAGTCAATGCCAGCATCAAATGTGGCTGGTAACTATCTATGTGGCTGAGGGAAGATAAGGGCTCACTCCCTTTTTAACTTCCCCAGCAACCTCATATGTGAAACAATTACTTCCAGGTCAGCCAGATACGGTATTATAGCCTGCGAAAGATTAGTCTATTAAGTGTTTTGGTCCCATAGTGGGTTTGCGTGAAAAAGTTTTAAAAAATCTCCAAAATTTGTAAAAATTTAAAAAAAAAACAAATCCAAAAAAGAAAATAATAACGGGAAAAAAATGTTTTGTCATTTAGAACACATTTTTCATGTTAAAATAAAGATAAACTATAAAAGTACACATATTTAGTATTGCTGTGTCCAGAATGACCCAAGCTATTAAGTGGTTACACTACTTAACCCTTACAGGAAACTCTGTAAAAATGACAAAAATGCTCTTTTCATCATTGTATCACTGAAAATTTCAGCTCATCCCACAGAAAAGAAAACTCACTACTCAGTTCTGTCAGCAGAAAAATAAAACAAAGTTATAGCTCTCAGAATAACAGCTATCTTTTGACATGATATGATGCCTACAATCTGTAAAAGCAAAATTTATGCTCTTAAAGTCAAATGGTGCTTTCTCTTCCAAGTCTCGGCATGTGATTTAAGAGTAGTTACCAACCATATATGGGGTATTTTAATGTTCTGGAAAAATTACATAAAATGTAGGGTCCATTTTCTGTTATTATCCCATGTGAAAATGAAAAGATTGACTCAAGCAACATTTTAGTGGAAAAAATGTATTTTTTCAATTATATGTTCCAATGTATAAAATTCTATGAGGTACCTTTGGGGTCAAATTGCTCAATACACCACTAGATGAATACTTTAAGAGGTATAGTTTCCAAAATGGTGTCTCTTATGGGAGGATTTTGCATAAATGGCACCTCCCCTTTTTTTCTAGGTAACTTGCGCTCCAAAAGATAAATGCCAAGTGCCCAGATAGTAATTACCAACTTCATATTGGATACTACCACATTCGGAAGACATTGCATAGAAAACTTGGGGTCCATTATCTCCGAATGTGTCACGCCGTTCCGACATACTCACCCGGCCATCGCTCCCACGCCACAGCCCCTCGCCGCCCGACAGCCACTGTGGTCACCTCTGACAGGCACACGGCCGACGGCGTCTTTGCATGCAATGTGCATGCGCCATAGGCCGCGCCTCCCTTCTCCTTCTTGTGCTCCGGCTATGCCCTGACCCGGAAGCACCCCCTGACCAATGGCAGACCAGACAGGGGCATATCAGGCCGCTTCCCCCTGACGGAGGCACCTGATCGTTGTGTTTCCTAGCACACCGGGCCTCGCTTCTTCGTGAGATCTCTGCTGTCTCACAGTCCTGCTCTCGTGTGCTCCATGCAGCAGCCTTGCAGTCCGGCTATCCGTGTCCCCTGCTGAACTCCAGTCCTGCCTCCGGTGTTCCTGTTCCCTCCTGCTCCTGTCCTGCCATCCTACTCCAGTCCTGCCTCCGGTGTTCCTGTTCCCTCCTGCTCCTGTCCTGCCATCCTACTCCAGTCCTGCCTCCGGTGTTCCTGTTCCATCCTGCTCCTGTCCTGCCGTCCTACTCCAGTCCTGCCTCCGGTGTTCCTGTTCCTTCCTGCTCCAGTCCTGCCATCCTACTCCAGTCCTGCCTCCGGTGTTCCTGTTCCATCCTACTCCAGTCCTGCCTCTGGTGTTCCTGTTCCATCCTGCTCCAGTCCTCCCATCCTACTCCAGTCCTCCCTCCGGTGTTCCAGTTCCATCCTGCTCCAGTCCTTCCGTCCTCCTCTAATCCTATCTCCTGTGTTCCTGCTCCAGCCATCCCTCCACGTTCCAGTCTACAGTCTTACTCCACTCCTGTCTCCTGTGTTCCAGCTCTGTTCTGTCATCTACACTTCAGTCCCACACTCCTACTCCAGTTCATCCTGAGCTGCCCCTATTGGTACCGGCTACCGTGGTACTCGAACCCCTGGGCCTGCTCCTAACGGTCCCTGTATAGGGGTCGGTTCCACTCGAAAATGTAAAAATTGCTACCTAAATTGTATGCCTTCTAGCATCCTGAAAAAATAAAAGGATAATTTAAAAATATTATAATGACATAAAGTAAACATGTAGTAAATGTTACTTACTAACTATTTGTGTGGTATAGTTATCTGGAATAAGGGCATAAAAATTCAAACTTGAAAAATAGCTAATTTTTCTCAATTGTCATCAAGCTTCATATATTTTTATAAAGAAATGTACTGTAAATCATATCAAACTAAATTTATGAGTAACAAAGTACAATGTGTCACAAAAAATCTGCATCAGAATAACTGGGGTCAGAAAAAATATACCAAGATCATTAGTAAATGAACTGACACATGAGATTTAAAATATCTGGCCTGGTTAGTAAAACTAAAGGTCTGTTTACATGGACTAAGCGGTGGCACGTTATGACCGCCGATAAGTAAGAATTTAAATTGTTTAAATTCCTGTTACACAGGCAGGGTCCCATTTCACTTAGCAATGCACCAGCGATCCCGACAATGATACGACCTGGTAGGGATCGCTGGAGCGTCGCTAAATGATCGCTAGTAAGCTGCCAAACAGGCAGATCTGTTCAGCGACGCAGCAACGATCCAGCGATCAAACACAGCGATGCATGCTGGCCATCGGGATGCCGACAACGAAAAAATGGCCCTGGACTTTCCTGCACGATCAGCGATATCCAGCAGGGGGGACGGTCGCTGCTGAATGTCACATGTAGTGAGAACGCATGCGAGATCGCTGTTGCGTCAGAAAATTGATGACGCATTAGCGATCTCGCTAGCGATCTTGCTATGTGAGACGGGACCTTTAATGATGCACATTGATCGATTTATATTAGATTGCTCAGTGCACATAAGCTGCTATAGTTCTCAGCAGTGCAAGTTCAAATTACACAGGATGATGCACCGCCAAGAACGATGATCTTTTGTGCTGCACAAAATGTCATTTCACCTAATGAATAAGCTTATTACTCATTCATCTGGCGATTGGTAGCCTGTTTACAAGGTCCGTTCATGATTATCTTGCATTGTAAACACCCCTTTAAACTAGCCGTGGCAGGAAGTGGTTAAAGGCGGAGTCAAAGATTACAAAAAGTATCTCATTTTTTTCACAAACAATGAGACTCTCGGAATTCGGCCGTGTCTGTTTTTTGGTTTTGCTATATTCACTTAAAAAGGTATAAACTTTAAAATCAGAGTTGAGTGTTTCATAAAAATGCCTGCTTCTCTCATATACAGCCTCTTTAATGTATGAAGATCGCAAGGTCATTTTCCCATTTACGACATTATAAAAGTAAGCTGTAAGAAATTAAGATAGTATATCATTAAACTAAATTCCAAAATTCTGAGGATTCTTTCCAATTTACAAAAATTATAGCTTCACCTTGACTCTGAATAAGTTTATCCATTTTTAAAGAGAATGGATTTTAAGTAAAAGGATATTAAGCAATGGCCTAATGGGGAAAATCCTCCATAGCCGGTAAAATCTAATATTTCAAAACACCACTCAAGAAGATCAAGTAAAATGATACCGATCTCAAACTAGAAAAATAGTAAGGTGTGATGAGGCTTTGGCGATGTTTTAAGGTCAAATTATGAACTTAAAGGGGTTGGCCACTTTGTCTTTATTTAAACAAATGAGTTTGGGACATGAATCTGTGACTCTTCCTAATAAACAGGTATTACAGGTTTTCTTCCTGTAATTTTTAGTTCAGTCTTCCTCCCAGACTGCACAACATTTCTATTCTCAAAATGGCAGCTGATAAATCGAGTGCTGCAGACACGAATCATTGCAGTTGCTATTTCAACAAAGAAGGAGCAATGGAGAACTTGATCTGAAGCAGATCTCATACTGTATATTCAAGACTTCAATAGCATGTCACCGTTTGAACATAAAGGACAAAATACTGCTTCCTTAAAATTGTCTGAAAATCGAGTGAGCAAGATTCCTAGTGTTTTGTCCCAAAGTGTTTTTTGTTTTAAAGGGGATATCAGGGACTTTATTCTCTATGGGGCTAAGCACTTATTGACAACTGGCTGCTAACTATCTTACTGCTCTCTCGTGTGGTAATCCCTCCCGCTTCAGGGTGTCAGCCGAATCTGACTGCTGAGACCCGGCACTCAGTGGAGGAGGGGTGCCCGCACTACTCCCATCACTTAAACATCCTAAATTTAGCATTTAGCAGTCATGCAGAGTGAGGACAAATATATCCTCTTTTTGTACCCAAAAAATAAATATTTTGATGAAAAGATAAAAAAATAAATAAACAAAAAAGTAAAATTAATTGGTATCAACGCGTCCAGAATGTCCAGATCGATAAAACTGTCCCACTATTAACACCGTAAAAGAACACCGTAAAAGAAAAAAAAAGAAGGCAAAAAATGATGTCTTTTCATCATATCACTGAACAAAAAGTGGAATAAACGCAATAAAAAAGACGATAGTAATTAAATTTGGTATAGCTGAAAACATCATCTTGTCCAGCAAAAAAAACAAGCTGTCATACAGCTCAATAAGCGGAAAAATAAAAAAAAGTTATAGCACTCAGAATACAGCAATGCAAAAATAATTATTTTTTCTATAAAATTGATTTTATTGCGTAAAAGCATCAAAACACATAAAACTATATTTATTTGGTATAGCTGTAATCGTACTGACCTGAAGAATAAAGTAGCTTTAACAACTTTACCACACGTGGAACAGAATAATCAAAAAAAGAACAATTCCGGAATTGCTGCTGTTTGTTTATTCTGGCTCCCAAAAATTGAAATAGAAAGCAAGAAAAAATGTCAACTGCCCGAAAATAATACCAATACAAACATCAACTTGTCCCGCAAACAACAAGCCATCGCATAACTCTATAAGCAGGAAATATGGAAATATTTGTTTTTGCAAAAAAAAGCTTTGAGGAACGGCCTAAAAATGAAATAAATCCAATTCTTCACCTGCTGTTGATTTGTTCATTCTGCCTCCTAAAGATCACAGTAAAGCTTGGCTCAAATTTATCCTGCACTCTATGATGAGCAATTACACCGGGGTTCTCATGTAAATCTCTGATATAAGTGATTCAGAAGGAACCCCAGAAGGAAGATTCCCTACAGTGATGCAGATGGAGGCAATGCTGTCTTGCCTATGATCTAGCATTGTCTGTCAAAAAGTCAAATGGCGCTCTTTCCCTGCCAACCTTGCTGTGCACCCAAACAGTAGTTTTCCCCTACATATGGGGTATCGGCGTATCAGGATAAATTGCCCAACAAATTTTATGGTGCAAGTTCTCCTTTTACCCTTGTGAAAATGCAAAATTTGGGGATAAAAAATTTTTGTGGGAAAAATTAGATTTTTTATTTTCACGGCTCAATGATATAAACTTCTGTGAAGCACCTTGGGATGATAAGTTCCCTGAGGGGGTCTAGTTTTCACAATGGTGTCATTTGTGGGCAGTTTCCACTATTTAGGCACATCAGAGGCTCTCCAAAAGTAACATGGCATCTGCTAATTATGCCAGCAAATTTAACATATAAAAAGTCAAATGGCGCTACTTCCCTTCTGAGCGCTGCCATGTGCATAAACAGTGTTTTTTCCCCACATATGGGACATCAGCATGCTCAGGATAAATTCCATGGTCCATTTTTGGTAAATTCAAAAAAGTTAATTTTTTCTCATTAATGTACACTCTGCACCCCATCTTGACTGAAAAAAAACAGAAATGTAGAAATTTTTGAAAATTTATTAAAAAAGAAAAACTGAAATATCACATGGTCATAAGTATTCAGACCCTTTGCTCAGACACTCACATTTAAGTCACATGCTGTCTATTTCCTTGTGATCCTCCTTGAGATGGTTCTACTCCTTCATTGGAGTCCAACTGTGTTTAATTAAACTGATAGGACTTGATTTGTAAAGGCACAAACCCAGGGCCGCCATCAGGGTATTACTGCCCTGACAGGCATATTGGGCCCGGTGGGCAGAGGGGACCCGCATCAGGCCTCGTATCTTCTGCTGATCGGGCCCCAGCGGCAGGATTCTGCCGATGCAATAACTGAACCTGCGTCCGAGATGCAGGTTCAATTACTCTATTGCCTTGCAGGCTCGTGCAGGCCAGCACGTTAATAGTTAAAGCCGCCAGCCAATCGGAGGCTGGCAGTGATGTCAGCACGCACGTTGCCGGCATATGACATAATGGTCATTCGCCGGCAAGTGCGTGCTTGAAACGCCCGGAGAGATCATCACCGCAGGTGCGCGGCCAGGTAAGAGGATAGGTTTTTTTAATTATTTTTATTGAAAATGGCAAGCCGCACTACGTTTCACCGGCAGGATGGAGACACAAGGACCATGTGTCTCCATACTGCCCGGGGCAGAATGGAGACATGGGGGAGAATGGAGACAAGGGACAGGATGGAGACATTGGGGAAGAATGGAGACAAGGGGGCAGGATTGGAGACACGGAGGCAGAATGGAGACGGAGCAGAATGGAGACAAGGGGCAGAATGGAGACATGGGGCAGAATGGAGACACAGGGGCAGGATTGGAGACACAGGGACATAATGGAGAAAAGGGGGAAGGATTGGAGACATGGGGGCAGAATGGAGACACAAGGTCAGAATGGAGTCAAGGGTCAGAATGGAGACACATGGGCAGAATGGAGACACAGGGCAGAATGGAGACACGGGGCAGAATGGAAACACGGGTAGAATGGAGACAAGGGGCAGAATGGAAACACGTGGCAGAATGGAGACACGGGGCAGGATTGGAGACACGGGGCAGGAATGGAGACACAGGGCAGGATGGAGACAGATGGGGCAAGATCATAGGGCAGGATGGAGACAGATGGAGCAGGATCATGGGGCAGGATGGATACGATGGAGACAGATGGGGCAGGATCATGGGACATATGGGGCAGGATGGAGACAGATGGTGTAGGATCATGGGGCAGGATGGATACGATGGAGACAGATGGGGTGGGATCATGGGGCAGATGGGGCAAGATCATGGGACAGATGGGGAAGGATCATGGGACAGATGGGAAGGATCATGTTACAGATGGGGCAGGATAATGGGACAGATTGGGCAGGATGGGGAGCTCATATGGGCAGGATGGGACATCACAAGGGGCAGGATAGGAGAACAAGTGGCTGGAGCCAGGAATGAGACACATGGGGGCCAGGATGGGAGGAAATTATTACCATAGGAGCTAATTAAGGGATATTATTACTGCAGTGATGTATTTATTTTATTTTTTGAGGATACTGTTTTAAATGGGGGGAGGTCCTGTTACTATGCAGAGCAACACTGTCTCCTTTTTTTCTTCATCTGGTGTAGTTTAGAATTTTGGAAAAAATAAGTAATGTGTTCTGCAAGCAGTGCTCTAAATAACTGTGTTATTTCCTGCAGAGATGAGCCCTGGCTGGAAGAAGTGACAATGGTCTGCGCTGGATGAAAATTAAAAGCGAAGACTTGGTGCGTCAGTGTGTTACCTGTACACTGACACTATACACTGTATACTATATACAGCGGTCCTGTGTACAATGTCACTGGTGATCACTGTATTACTTGTACATAGACACTGCTTACTAAGTACAGATCTCCTGTGTACAATGGCACTTATGGTGATATTAGCATTGTGTTTTTTTATTACTAATCAGTATTGTAGTATTCAGTCACTATGTGGTGGTAATATGCTGTCCGGCCATAGTGTGGCGGTATTTGTTCCTTGTATGTGCTATTATTTGGTCACTATGTGGTGGTAATATGTGGTCTAGTCATGGTGTGTTTGTATTTGTTCCTTGTATGTGGTATTATTGGTCACCATATGGTGGTAATATGTGGTCTGGACATGGTGTGGTGGTATTTGCTCCTTGTATGTGCTATTATTTGGTCACTATGTGGTGGTAGTATGGTGTCTGGTCATGGCGCGGTGGTATTTCTCCCCTGTACGTGATATTATTGGTAATTTTAAAAATTGAAAAATAAATCAAAATATACCTAAATTGTATTGGATATTTTAACAAATGTTTAATAGGTTAGAGTAGAGTAGGGCCCTGCCAAAAGAGTCTACCTTGTCGTCGTGGCTGCTTAAAAAATCTTTTGACTGTGGACAGTTTGAGGGGTGGAGGCAGGGCTGGGGTGGAGCCTGGGTGGAGTCTCAAGGGGACCCCGAATATTTTGCCAGTATGGGACCCCGAAATTCCTAGTGGCAGCCCTGCACACACCTGTCTATATAAGACTTCACATCTCACAGTGCATGTCAGACCAAATGAGAATCATGAGGTCAAAGGAACTGGCCAAGGAGCTCAGAGACAGAATTGTGGCAAGGCACAGATCTGGCCAAGGTCACAAAATAATTTCTGCAGTACTCAAGGTTCCTAAGAGCCTGGACTGGACAAGACCGGAAAGGAGAGAACCAGAAGAAGAAGAGGGGGGTAGAATATTACCTAAAGAAAAAAGTGAACCCCCTGGCTCGTCTGTTCTTCTCTTTTTCCTCTTCTCCCCCTTTGGGGGTCTTATTGTCTAGAGTGAGTATACAGTGGGGCAAAAAAGTATTTAGTCAGTCAGCAATAGTGCAAGTTCCACCACTTAAAAAGATGAGAGGCGTCTGTAATTTACATCATAGGTAGACCTCAACTATGGGAGACAAACTGAGAAAAAAAAATCCAGAAAATCACATTGTCTGTTTTTTTTTCATTTTATTTGCATATTATGGTGGAAAATAAGTATTTGGTCAGAAACAAGCAATCAATATTTCTGGCTCTCACAGACCTGTAACTTCTTCTTTAAGAGTCTCCTCTTTCCTCCACTCATTACCTGTAGTAATGGCACCTGTTTAAACTTGTTATCAGTATAAAAAGACACCTGTGCACATCCTCAAACAGTCTGACTCCAAACTCCACTATGGTGAAGACCAAAGAGCTGTCAAAGGACACCAGAAACAAAATTGTAGCCCTGCACCAGGCTGGGAAGACTGAATCTGCAATAGCCAACCAGCTTGGAGTGAAGAAATCAACTGTGGGAGCAATAATTAGAAAATGGAAGACATACAAGACCACTGATAATCTCCCTCGATCTGGTGCTCCACGCAAAATCCCACCCCGTGGGGTCAGAATGATCACAAGAACGGTGAGCAAAAATCCCAGAACCACGCGGGGGGACCTAGTGAATGAACTGCAGAGAGCTGGGACCAATGTAACAAGGCCTACCATAAGTAACACACTACGCCACCATGGGCTCAGATCCTGCAGTGCCAGACGTGTCCCACTGCTTAAGCCTGTACATATCCGGGCCCGTCTGAAGTTTGCTAGAGAGCATTTGGATGATCCAGAGGAGTTTTGGGAGAATGTCCTATGGTCTGATGAAACCAAACTGGAACTGTTTGGTAGAAACACAACTTGTCGTGTTTGGAGGAAAAAGAATACTGAGTTGCATCCATCAAACACCATACCTACTGTAAAGCATGGTGGTGGAAACATCATGCTTTGGGGCTGTTTCTCTGCAAAGGGGCCAGGACGACTGATCCGGGTACATGAAAGAATGAATGGGGCCATGTATCGTGAGATTTTGAGTGCAAACCTCCTTCCATCAGCAAGGGCATTGAAGATGAAACGTGGCTGGGTCTTTTAACATGACAATGATCCAAAGCACACCGCCAGGGCAACGAAGGAGTGGCTTCGTAAGAAGCATTTCAAGGTCCTGGAGTGGCCTAGCCAGTCTCCAGTTCTCAACCCTATAGAAAACCTTTGGAGGGAGTTGAAAGTCCGTGTTGCCAAGCGAAAAGCCAAAAACATCACTGCTCTAGAGGAGATCTGCATGGAGGAATGGGCCAACATACCAACAACAGTGTGTGGCAACCTTGTGAAGACTTACAGAAAACGTTTGACCTCTGTCATTGCCAACAAAGGATATATCACAAAGTATTGAGATGAAATTTTGTTTCTGACCAAATACTTATTTTCCACCATAATATGCAAATAAAATGAAAAAAAAAACAGACAATGTGATTTTCTGGGTTTTTTTTCTCAGTTTGTCTCCCATAGTTGAGGTCTACCTATGATGTAAATTACAGACGCCTCTCATCTTTTTAAGTGGTGGAACTTGCACTATTGCTGACTGACTAAATACTTTTTCGCCCCACTGTATGTTCAGGGGTATGCACCCATATGTGATTTTCCATACACATCTACTTGCTGTTTCTATTTTATTCTGTCCGGCTATTTATCATATACATTCATCCTCAACTTGTTTTATAATGGGGTTTTCATGTTTACCACCTTGGATTTACTGATATGAGATCATGCAGACACTAGATACAGTGGGGCAAAAAAGTATTTAGTCAGACAGCAATAGTGCAAGTTCCACCACTTAAAAAGATGAGAGGCGTCTGTAATTTACATCATAGGTAGACCTCAACTATGGGAGACAAACTGAGAAAAAAAAATCCAGAAAATCACATTGTCTGTTTTTTTTTCATTTTATTTGCATATTATGGTGGAAAATAAGTATTTGGTCAGAAACAAAATTTCATCTCAATACTTTGTGATATACAGTGGGGCAAAAAAGTATTTAGTCAGTCAGCAATAGTGCAAGTTCCACCACTTAAAAAGATGAGAGGCGTCTGTAATTTACATCATAGGTAGACCTCAACTATGGGAGACAAACTGAGAAAAAAAAATCCAGAAAATCACATTGTCTGTTTTTTTTTCATTTTATTTGCATATTATGGTGGAAAATAAGTATTTGGTCAGAAACAAGCAAACAAGATTTCTGGCTCTCACAGACCTGTAACTTCTTCTTTAAGAGTCTCCTCTTTCCTCCACTCATTACCTGTAGTAATGGCACCTGTTTAAACTTGTTATCAGTATAAAAAGACACCTGTGCACACCCTCAAACAGTCTGACTCCAAACTCCACTATGGTGAAGACCAAAGAGCTGTCAAAGGACACCAGAAACAAAATTGTAGCCCTGCACCAGGCTGGGAAGACTGAATCTGCAATAGCCAACCAGCTTGGAGTGAAGAAATCAACTGTGGGAGCAATAATTAGAAAATGGAAGACATACAAGACCACTGATAATCTCCCTCGATCTGGTGCTCCACGCAAAATCCCACCCCTTGGGGTCAGAATTATCTCAAGAACGGTGAGCAAAAATCCCAGAACCACGTGGGGGGACCTAGTGAATGAACTGCAGAGAGCTGGGACCAATGTAACAAGGCCTACCATAAGTAACACACTACGCCACCATGGACTCAGATCCTGCAGTGCCAGACGTGTCCCACTGCTTAAGCCTGTACATGTCCGGGCCCGTCTGAAGTTTGCTAGAGAGCATTTGGATGATCCAGAGGAGTTTTGGGAGAATGTCCTATGGTCTGATGAAACCAAACTGGAACTGTTTGGTAGAAACACAACTTGTCGTGTTTGGAGGAAAAAGAATACTGAGTTGCATCCATCAAACACCATACCTGCTGTAAAGCATGGTGGTGGAAACATCATGCTTTGGGGCTGTTTCTCTGCAAAGGGGCCAGGACGACTGATCCGGGTACATGAAAGAATGAATGGGGCCATGTATCGTGAGATTTTGAGTGCAAACCTCCTTCCATCAGCAAGGGCATTGAAGATGAAACGTGGCTGGGTCTTTCAACATGACAATGATCCAAAGCACACCGCCAGGGCAACGAAGGAGTGGCTTCGTAAGAAGCATTTCAAGGTCCTGGAGTGGCCTAGCCAGTCTCCAGATCTCAACCCTATAGAAAACCTTTGGAGGGAGTTGAAAGTCCGTGTTGCCAAGCGAAAAGCCAAAAACATCACTGCTCTAGAGGAGATCTGCATGGAGGAATGGGCCAACATACCAACAACAGTGTGTGGCAACCTTGTGAAGACTTACAGAAAACGTTTGACCTCTGTCATTGCCAACAAAGGATATATCACAAAGTATTGAGATGAAATTTTGTTTCTGACCAAATACTTATTTTCCACCATAATATGCAAATAAAATGAAAAAAAAACAGACAATGTGATTTTCTGGATTTTTTTTTCTCAGTTTGTCTCCCATAGTTGAGGTCTACCTATGATGTAAATTACAGACGCCTCTCATCTTTTTAAGTGGTGGAACTTGCACTATTGCTGACTGACTAAATACTTTTTTGCCCCACTGTATCCTTTGTTGGCAATGACAGAGGTCAAACGATTTCTGTAAGGCTACTTTCACACATCAGTTTTTTGCCGTCAGGCAGGATCCGGCTTTTTTTAGAAAAAACGGATCCGGCATAAATTTTGGAGAAATGTAGAAACGGATCCGTTTTTTTGCTGGATCCGTCTCTGTTCCTGGGGGCTGGCAAATTGGATCTGAGCATGCGCAGACTTAAAAAAACCGGATCCGGTGGCTGGATCCATCTTTTTCTGGATCCGGCGCATTCCGGCGCCCATAGACTTTCATTGTAGCAAAAAGCTGGAAGCGCCGGATCCGGCGCTTCCGGCTTTTTCGCCGGAGACAAAAAACGTTACAGTAGCCGTTTTTTCCAGACGCCGGAATGAGACAAATTGCCGGATCTGGCAAAAAACGGATGAAACGCAATGCCATCCGGCACGATCCGGCGCTAATGCAAGTCAATGGGGAAAAACCGGATCCGGCATTGCATTTTGCCGGATCCGGTTTTACAAAAAAAAGCCGGATCGCGCCTGAAGGTAAAAAACTGATGTGTGAAAGAGGCCTAAGTCTTCACAAGGTTGCCACACACTGTTGTTGGTATATTGGCCCATTCCTCCATGCAGATCTCCTCTAGAGCAGTGATGTTTTTGGCTTTTCGCTTGGCAACACGGACTTTCAACTCCCTCCAAAGGTTTTCTATAGGGTTGAGATCTGGAGACTGGCTAGGCCACTCCAGGACCTTGAAATGCTTCTTACGAAGCCACTCCTTCGTTGCCCTGGCGGTGTGCTTTGGATCATTGTCATGTTGAAAGACCCAGCCACGTTTCATCATCAATGCCCTTGCTGATGGAAGGAGGTTTGCACTCAAAATCTCACGATACATGGCCCCATTCATTCTTTCATGTACCCGGATCAGTCGTCCTGGCCCCTTTGCAGAGAAACAGCCCCAAAGCATGATGTTTCCACCACCATGCTTTACAGTAGGTATGGTGTTTGATGAATGCAACTCGGTATTCTTTTTCCTCCAAACACGACAAGTTGTGTTTCTACCAAACAGTTCCAGTTTGGTTTCATCAGACCATAGGACATTCTCCCAAAACTCCTCTGGATCATCCAAATGCTCTCTAGCAAACTTCAGACGGGCCCGGACATGTACAGGCTTAAGCAGTGGGACACGTCTGGCACTGCAGGATCTGAGTCCATGGTGGCGTAGTGTGTTACTTATGGTAGGCCCTGTTACATTGGTCCCAGCTCTCTGCAGTTCATTCACTAGGTCCCCCCGTGTGGTTCTGGGATTTTTGCTCACCGTTCTTGTGATCATTCTGACCCCATGGGGTTGGATTCTGCGTGGAGCACCAGATCGAGGGAGATTATCAGTGGTCTTGTATGTCTTCCATTTTCTAATTATTGCTCCCACAGTTGATTTCTTCACTCCAAGCTGGTTGGCTATTGCAGATTCAGTCTTCCCAGCCTGGTGCAGGGCTACAATTTTGTTTCTGGTGTCCTTTGACAGCTCTTTGGTCTTCACCATAGTGGAGTTTGGAGTCAGACTGTTTGAGGGTGTGCACAGGTGTCTTTTTATACTGATAACAAGTTTAAACAGGTGCCATTACTACAGGTAATGAGTGGAGGAAAGAGGAGACTCTTAAAGAAGAAGTTACAGGTCTGTGAGAGCCAGAAATCTTGATTGCTTGTTTCTGACCAAATACTTATTTTCCACCATAATATGCAAATAAAATGAAAAAAAAACAGACAATGTGATTTTCTGGATTTTTTTTTCTCAGTTTGTCTCCCATAGTTGAGGTCTACCTATGATGTAAATTACAGACGCCTCTCATCTTTTTAAGTGGTGGAACTTGCACTATTGCTGACTGACTAAATACTTTTTTGCCCCACTGTATATATATACAGTGTATATATACACTCACTGGCCACTTTATTAGGTACACCTGTCCAACTGTGTGTTAAGACTTAATTTCTAATCAGCCAATCACATGGCGGCAACTCAGTGCATTTAGGCATGTAGACATGGTCAAGACAATCTCCTGCAGTTCAAACCGAGCATCAGTATGGGGAAGAAAGGTGATTTGAGTGCCTTTGAACGTGGCATGATTGTTGGTGCCAGAAGGGCTGGTCTGAGAATTTCAGAAACTGCTGATCTACTGGGATTTTCATGCACAACCATCTCTAGGGTTTACAGAGAATGGTCCGAAAAAGAAAAAAAATCCAGTGAGCGGCAGTTCTGTGGCCGGAAATGCCATGTTGATGCCAGAGGTCAGAGGAGAATGGGCAGACTGGTTCGAGCTGATAGAAAGGCAACAGTGACTCAAATTGCCACCCGTTACAACCAAGGTAGGCAGAAGAGCATCTCTGAACGCACAGTGCGTCGAACTTTGAGGCAGATGGGCTACAGCAGCAGAAGACCACACTGGGTACCACTCCTCTCAGCTAAGAACAGGAAACTGAGGCTACAATTTGCACAAGCTCATCGAAATTGGACAGTAGAAGATTGGAAAAACGTTGCCTGGTCTGATGAGTCTCGATTTCTGCTGCGACATTCGGATGGTAGGGTCAGAATTTGGCGTAAACAACATGAAAGCATGGATCCATCCTGCCTTGTATCAACGGTCCAGGCTGGTGGTGGTGGTGTCATGGTGTGGGGAATTTTTTCTGGGCACTCTTTGGGCCCCTTGGTACCAATTGAGCATCGTTGCAACGCCACAGCCTACCTGAGTATTGTTGCTGACCATGTCCATCCCTTTATGACCACAATGTACCCAACATCTGATGGCTACTTTCAGCAGGATAATGCGCCATGTCATAAAGCTCGAATCATCTCAGATTGGTTTCTTGAACATGACAATGAGTTTACTGTACTCAAATGGCCTCCTCAGTCACCAGATCTCAATCCAATAGAGCATCTTTGGGATGTGGTGGAACGGGAGATTCGCATCAGGGATGTGCAGTCGACAAATCTGCGCCAACTGTGTGATGCCATCATGTCAATATGGTCCAAAATCTCTGAGGAATGCTTCCAGCACCTTGTTGAATCTCTGCCACGAAGAATTGAGGCAGTTCTGAAGGCAAAAGGGGGTCCAACCCCTTACTAGCATGGTGTACCTAATAAAGTGGCCAGTGAGTGTATATATATATATATATATATATATATACTGTATATATATATATATATATATATACACACATACATACAAGCTATGAACCCGTTCTACACCCGGGTGGCGAGCATTTTTATTGGTACATGGTCTCCCATCCTGATATGTGCAGCCCCCCTCCTATCCTGGTATGCATGGCACCACTTCATCCCTATCCTACTATGCATGGCACCCTCATCCCTATAATGGTATGCATGGTACCCCTTCAACCTTATCCTGATATGCGTGGCCCCCTCATCCCTATCCTGGTATGCATGGTACCCCTTCATCCCTATCCTGCTATGCATGGTCCCCTCATCCCTATCCTGGTATGCATGGTATTCTGTGATCGACATAAGAGTCTCCAGGTCAATCATTTTTTTGCAAGACTTCTTCCATTTGCAAGCAGACATTTAACATTATTAGCACATGTAATACTGCTTCTCATCTTCCTATGTTCCTTGCATGTCCCAGCCCCCCTAAATACTCATTAATCCCTACTGCCTCACTCTCTATGTCTACTCTATCTATCCTCTTAATAGCATAACTACTTTCCCTTTCCCCAGATCCTAGTTTAAAAGCTCATCCATGTGTCTGACCATTTTTTCCTCAAGCACAGCTGCATTCTCCCCATTGAGGTGCAGCCTGCCCCTACTCTAGAGCCTTTAGCTGACCCAGTTGTCCATGAACCCAAACCTTTCCTTCCTGATGCAATTTCTAAGCCACTTACTTTTCTCTGTAAGCTCCGGCTGTCTTTTCTAGTGACAGTTGTGGCACTGGCAGTATTTTCTGAAAACACCACCTAGAAGGTCCTGGCCTTCGGCTTCTCTCCTAGTTCCCTGTAGTCATTTTTAAGGACCTTCCATCTCCCTCTAACTTTGTCATTCATACCAATTCGCACCATGTGTACCATCACAGTTGGGTTTTCCCCAGCACAACTCAGCAATTTCATAGCAAAATGTGACAGACATGTGTAAATATGAAGGATATATGAGAATATCTTGAATTAGAATTCTAACCCAATATGAACAAACAGATTGTTCACATGTACAAAATGGACATGTAATCAAAATCAATTGTTAGACTACATAATAAAAGGGGGAGAAGGAAAACCAACAAAGAAGCAATTGACACAAAAATAAATAGAAAAATTACAAAACTTTATTAAAGTATGGAGACAGATAAAAAATGGTCATCATACTCCCTGATGAAGGAGCATTCATCCGAAACGTACGTAGGGGTGGCGGACAGGTCCTCTGTTGTCAGACTCTGACTATTTTTCACTGCAGGTAAATCTACCGGTCTTTGTAAAACTATGATTCATTTTTTGTCCTCATGAGTGTAATTTACACACCTTATTCATCTCTATGGGCAATTATGCTCTCCCTATTACCATTTTCATGAGGTTTTTGCATGTACTTTTGCAGGCTAATTTTTGGCTTTATCTGATTTCAATGTGTACCCTGTCTGCTTCTTGTATGTGAGAGTTTATTAAGACCCATGCAATTTGTGACCATTTTTTATCTGTCTCCATACTTTAATAAAGTTTTGTAATTTTTCTATTTATTTTTGTGTCAACTGTTTCTTTGTTGCTTTTCCTCCCCCCCCTTATACAACTCAGCAATTTGTCTATCCGATCGAAAATTTGTCGAACCCGAACACACGGCAGACAATACACTGTTGTTCGGCATTCACGGTCTCGGTGGCAGATGACCCTGCCTGTCCTCCTAATAATAGTGGACTCCTATAACCAACATCTGTCTGGCCTTTTCTGCACTCCTATTTCGCTCCTTATACAAAAATCACTAATTAGTTACCTATTAAACCTTATGGATGAGATGACATTCTTCCGAAGATCGCCGTTGAATCTTTATGTATGCAAGGCTGAACATTGGGGGTTAGCTAATTCCTGGCTAGGACATCAATCCTGTAATTCACAAAACTGTATACCAAGAAATGATCATAAAGGTCCGCCATGTACAGAAAAATATTTTTCAATATTAACATCAAGTATTTATTGAGAAACTTGTAAAAATTAAAAATAGTAAATTAGACTTCTATTAGATAAATGTATCAACCAAATCTCACTGTGAAAACATTTCAGTAAAGAAACAGCACAGAAGTGATAGCAACGATTGATAAGATCATTGTGTTTGGCAGTGTATTGCCTTGTGTAAACAAGACTTACACTGCTGAGAACAATGATAGCCTATGCTTACTGAGCTATCCATTATAGATTGTTTAATGAGGATCAGTAGGAGCAGTATGCCTGCTTGTGTGAATAGGCTATTAAATGGCCGCTGACAGGTAAATATTTACCGATTGGCTGTCGTTTAATGCTACAGAATCGGATTATGTAAACCCATCTTTAGTTAGGGTATCGTTACACTTAGCGATGCACCAGCAATCCTGACAACGATATGGATCGCTGGTGCATCGCTAAGTGGTCGCTAGTGAGCTGCCACACAGGCAGATCTCACCAGTGACATAGCAGGGGTCGGGGGTCGTTACTTACCTGTCAGACGCGGCGATCCTGACGTCCTGCCGCCCGCGTCCACGCATCGCTCGTCGGCGCCACAGGAAGCCCAGCAGGAAGCGCCCGACAAGAAATCATCCAGGACGTTCTCGCGCGACCAGCAGCGGGGGAGACGGTCGGAGGTAAGTATCAGACATAGCGATATCGCTAGCAATATCGCTGCTACGTCACAAAATCGGTGACTTTACAGAGATATTGCTAGCGATATCGCTATGTGTAACGGGGGCTTTAGTTACTGACAAACAGTTACTTCATTCCTCCATAAGAGGCAAGGAAAATACCTTGTGGCCCTCATTAAGTATGTGTTAGGAGTCTGATTTCTGCTTTTACTCAGCAGGGATCCAGATCCTCACATTCTGCACTCTCCTCCTATTGTTCCACTGCAGAGGAGATTGCCTTGCAGCAAATCTCTCCTGAGGCGAAGTCCTTCTGTCCTCTTACTGGGCATGCTCATTGGACGATCTCCCATTGGAGATCGGGAGTCATGTGCTCATGTCCCGCTCCAGTTCTCATTGATCCATCTCAGAGATCTGGAAGTGTGCAGAAGGTCCCGGCTGCTATAAAAGGCACGCATGGCTGTTCCGCCATGCGCTAGTATAGACTTACTTGCTGCTGTGTGTATGAGGACGGATGCATGATTCTAGTGACTGGCTCATTTGAAACCCCTTCCCTCTGAAATTACGCATGTGGATAG
Source organism: Dendrobates tinctorius (assembly GCF_039654945.1). Lineage (NCBI taxonomy): Eukaryota > Metazoa > Chordata > Amphibia > Anura > Dendrobatidae > Dendrobates > Dendrobates tinctorius. The sequence continues at coordinate 11,753,372 of NW_027361876.1, forward strand.
GGACTGAGTTAGAATCAGCGCCAGCGCTCCTCTGCTGCAACATCCACAGCTGCTAGCATCCGACATTGCGCTTGCGCCTTGCCTTTGTCGTTTTGCGGCAGTGTCCACGCCGCACTGCAGTAGCAGCCTTCTTGGCCTTCGCAGTTGCAACGCCGTGCACACGGTAGGTCTAGACGGACGTAGTGCCGCCGTCTTGGGCTACTCTTGTGACCGTATACCGTGTATGCGTTTTTTACTGAGTACTGTGACTACAACAGGCTCAGTCATTTGTGTTTGTACTTTTTGGCATCTCTGCGAGTTAACTGAGATTGCTCTGCGCACCTGGGAGAAGTTTAACCCTGTGTGCAATTCCGCCATATTGCTCCTGCCACCACTTAGCAGCGGATATATCACCTACTGCACGGTGGACCCCGAGCGGCGAACGCACTTTATTATTATTTTTATTTAGTGCGTTCAGCCGTTCCTAACAGTATGATAAACATTTTCATATTTTTCCAACGCAATTTCTCCCTAACCACAGAAGGCATAGCAGCATAGAATGTACAGGGCTGCTATTATGGCATTACTGCCCTTACTGTTGTATGGGGCTTGGTGAGCAGAAGGAAAGTGGGAGGCCAGGGTATAATAGAGTAGCAATATGCTGCACACATCTCGGAGCAGGGAGCCTTCCTAGAGCAGCACGGAACAGCCATGCAGCTCCAAGGGAGTCCCTCCGCCTTTTCAGTGATGCGATATTGATGGCGCATGTGCGATGAAATTATTGTGTACGCGGCAGCATATATGCACACCACTCACCAGGACACCAGAAGCGGAGCTGTGCCTGCAGGGGATTATCTGAGAGATAAGTATGAATTTTTTTATTTTTTTTATAACATGAATTAAATTGGCTTGGGGGAGCAAATAATGATGAATTGAGGGTGTGGGACAGACAACAGTGAATGATGATGCATTGAGGTTTGGGAGGACAAAAAAAAATGAATTGAGGGTGAGGGACAGCAAATGATGAATTGAGGGTGGGGGACTGAGAACAGAAAATGATAAATTGAGGGTAGGGGATGAGGAACATCAAATGATGACTGGTGGGTGGGGTACAGCAAATGATAATGAATTGTGAATTGAGGGTGGGGAAGAGCAAAGGATAATGAATTGAGGCTGGGGGACAGCAAATGATAATGAATTGAGGGTTGGGAGAATAAATGATGAAATGAGTGCGGGGAGAGCAAATTATGCTGTATTGAGGATGGGGAAATCAAATGAAGATGAATTGATGGTGGGGGTGGGATGATGTAAATATCATGAATTGGGAGAGCGAGAGGTACAGGGTGGGGGGCGTTGAGGATGCCGGAGAGTGACTGGTATTGAACTGTGGGAAAGAGAACAGATGCTAATTAATTTATATATTTATTGGGTGTGTAAATTGCCTATTTATAGTTAGTGGGGGCACAGTGGTGGATTTCAATTTACATTTGGAATGTTGGGTTGCATAATAACTATAGCAAGGTTGTAGGTAACTGTGTGTTATTTTCTGCGGTAACAAGTCCAAGCTGGAAGAAGTGATGGCGGTCTGCGCTGGATGAAGAAGAAAAGCTTAGATAAATGACTTCAACTAGAGATGTCACTGGTGATTCAGTGTATTACCTGAACGCTTACACTATACACTGTATAATATATACCGAGCTCCTGTGTATAATTTCACCGGTGATCACTGTATTACTTGTACACTGACACTATATACAGAGCAGCTCTGTATACTATCACCAGTGATCACTGTATTACCTGTACAGTGACACCATGTACAGCGCTCCTGTGTGTAATATCACTGGAGATCACTGTATTATTTGTATATTGATACTATATACTTCTCCTGTGGACAATGTCACTGGTGATCACTGTATTATGGAGTGGTCATGGTGTCATGGTATTTGTCCCTTGTATGTGTTGCTATTGGTAATTTTAAAAAACGTATGTGACACATTCCCTTAAAGAAAAATAAAGAAAAATATATCTAAAAATTGTTTTGGTTCAAGTGGAGAACCTTTTTCAAGCTGCTTGAAAAAGGTTCGCTTCTTGAACCGAAACGTTGCATTTATGGGCTAAATAAACCGCTCTCATTTAACCCTGAAAAACTGGTGTGCTGTTCCTGATTTCTGGATTTTTTGCATCATAAAGATTTTGTACATTCCTTTGGGAGCTTGGCACCTGGACTCTCTTTTGTATTTTTGCACTGCTCTTTTTCTTGTCTTCAATAAAAATTGTTTTGGGTATTTTAAGAAAAGTTTAATAAATTTTAGTAGAGTAGGGCCCAGCAAAAAGAATCTACCTTGTCCTGGTGGCGGCTTAAAAAAATCTTTTGGCAAAAAAAAAGATGCTAACTTTGTATGAGATATGGTGTTCAATGGGAACTGTTAATGTGTGATTGGTGAGATCCTGGTGCAAAAGTAGAATTTTTCCAAGAGTGGGCGGTGGAATTGCGGAAGTGGTGGAGGCGGAGCTGGAGTGGAACCTGGGTGGAGTCTCAACTAGGCCCTAAAATTTTGCTACTATAGGGCCCTGAAATCCTGGTGGCCCAGGAGATTACAGTAGGGAAAAAAGTATTTAGTCGGTCACCAATTGTGCAAGTTCTCCCACTTAAAAAGGTGAGAGGCCTGTAATTGACCTCATAGGTAGACCACAAATATTAGAGTCAAAATGAGGAAACAAATCCAGAAAATCTCCTTATCTGATTTGGCAAGATTTATTTTGAAAATTATGGTGGAAAATAAATATTTGGTCATTAAGAAAAGTTCATCTCAATATTTTGTTATATATCCTTTGTTGACAGTAAGTTTTCACAAGGTTGGCACACACTGTTGGTGGTATGTGGTCTACCTATGATGTCAGTTGCAGGCCTCTCTCATCTTTACAAGTGGAAGAACTTGCACATTTGGTGGCTGACTAAATACTTTTTCCCCACTGTAGATATATATAATCTATAATCTAGTAAAAAATATGTAATACATGATTGATAAAAATAGATTACTTCATTAATCACAAAATCCAAAATTACAAAGAAATACTTACTGCAGAACAACAAGACCCCACATAAAAGCAAGAGAGGAGAGAAAAAAATGACAATCTGTAGTAAAAAATCAGATGTAAATAATATATGTACTGTAGCTGTATCAAGTTCTAGCAACAGACTAGTAACTATACTCAAAATAATAAGAAATTAATGTAAGCTCTTGATATGAAATATACAGTAGTAGTATTCATTACTAGCCGAAAACAAAGTTGTAAAAGATTTCAATCTCCTCAAATCATTGATCACTCAAGATGAAGCGATGACAACCGAAGTCAATATAAGAACAGCTATGGGCAAATCAACAATGAAGTAATTGGACAAGATGTTCATATCAAGGAACATTTCACTAGCAATGCAGACATGGCTTGTACAGAGTTTGGCCTTCTCTGTGGTAACATACAGTTGCGAAACTTGGATGTTAAAGAAACAAGACCAAAGAAGAATCAACGCTTTCAAATATGGTGCTAGAGAAGGATGTTATCAATAATCACCAATCTACGACTTGACTACTTTGGACACTTCTTACAAAGAGAGCAATCACTGGAGAAGGGCATCATGGTCAGAAGAATAGAAGGAACAAGGAAAAGAGGAAGACCAGCGACTCTATGACTCGATTCTATCAAGAGCACGGTGACTCAGTGGTCAGCACTGCAGCACTGCAGCGCTGGGGTCTTGGGTTCAAATCTCAGCAAGGACAACATCTGCAAGGGGTTTGTATGTTCTCCCCGTGTTTGCGTGGGTTTCCTCTGGGTACCTCGGTTTCCTCCCACAAAGACATACTGATAAATAGGAGACGTGGGGTTCCCCTGTATTTTTGATAACCAGCCAGGCAAACTTGACAGCTGCGGGCTCCAACCCTCAGCTGTCAGCTTCAGCAGGGCTGGTTATCAAAAATAGAGGGCTCCTCATGCTGTATTTTTTAATTATTTAAATAAATAGTTAAAAAAACAAGTGTGTGCACCCCCATTTTTGACAACCAGCCAAGCTAAAGCAGACTCCTGGGGGCTTGTATTCTCAGGTTGATAAGGAGTCGTGGGTATTGCCCCTCAGCCTAAAAATAGCAGCCTTGAGCCCCCCCAGAAAAGGCACATCTATTACCGCCCTGTGGCAATGGCAAGTAGGGTTCATATTTGTGGGGTTGATGTCACTTTTGTATTGTCTGGGGACATCAAGCCCATGGTTTATGTAAAGCAGTGGTGTCCACGCTGTGCAGTTATGAGGCAGTGACCCAAGCAAGTTCAAAACAAAAAGGTTTTTAATGTCCAACAAAAACTCACTCAGTGCACAGCACGCTGTATCTTCCGGATCGCAGCCGGGTAAACAAAACGCCAGTCCAGGGCAGTATGCAGGGAGGGTTGCCAGTTCCTTTGGCTCCGCTGGCCCTGTGTTAACTCACACAGGGCGTGCTCTGCAGATCACCTGCTCTGTTTCCTCACCTCCCAGCAGGGTTTTTTTTTCCTTTTCCAACCTCTGGCCATAGGCCACTCATAAGACCTGGGCTGTAGGAAACGGACCGGACCCCACTACCTTCCTGCAGTCCGTTTCAAAAATAAAAGCCCATAATGGGTTTTCCTAAACAAACTCCTTGGTCCAAATAGCTTGACCAGGTTCAAATTTACTTTTATTCTGCCCTGCAAGTCACAGGCATGCTGCGACAACAGGGCACTCCAGTGGATCTAATACGCTTCTGAGCACATTCTGGAGGACACATAGCGACCCTCACATATGACTCTGGTCGCTGCCTCACAATTACTAATGGAGAGACGTCTAGTGCAGACACCTCACGCTCCTGATAAGAAGCCTTGAGTTCCCCCAAATCTGCTATTGCGGTAAAATAGATAGATAGCAGGATCCAATCAATAATTTAACATGCGTGTACAGGTTCAGTGTAGAAACAGGTAAAAAATTGAAAGACCGATCATCTACATTTCCAAAGGTGGAGTTATCAGCATTACCTTTGTGGCACCCCTGAGGGTTCAGTTGCCACAGAGGTACTGCACCTCCTCTTGAGGTGTAGTATCCCACTCTCCAGGTAAGATGGGAACACCTGACCAGCCTCCAACACCTGCATCCCACACAACATAGTAGTGTAGCAAAGCACCTTAGGTGGCTCCCTGCTTGGAACACGAAGAGTGCTGGGAGGTGGGTGGAGCTTAGACTGCACAATAGAGTGGGAGAATATTAGGAAAGGGTCAGTCTGTGAGAGAAGATCCCCAGAGAGGGATGGAGTGAAGGAGGTGCTGCAGCAGACTTCAGTGACCTGGAGCTGCTGGCACGGGAAAGAGAAATAGAAAGCCTGATTCTTCAGAAGGAAGATAGTTTAGTACGGAACGTAAGGAGAAGAGAACTAAGGACTAGGGTCAGAGCAGAACCCTTCCTGAAGTTTGAAGCGCATGGCCGGGGTCCGGTCCCCGAGGCTATTTGTGAAACTAATGTTCCAGCAGCAGACACCGGAGGAATAGGAGCTGTGACTACTCTACTCCCACAAAAGACTCGAAGACACGGTGGCAACCTATGTGTGAGCCGGGACATGACGGATGGAGTCCCCGAGGCAGGCTACAGTCACTTGTCATGCGAGTAGAGTTCCAAGGAACATCTGAGAGGAGGAACTTGGGTTTAACACACAACAACAAGTACTTCAGTATAAGCGCTAGTGAGGAGACGTTCAGAACAGGCACACAAAAGGGAGAGCTGGAAAGGTTAATTCCGTCTGCCTGCGAGTTGCCTGAGCCCCTGATCTGGAGACCGCGGCATTGAAGCGGGCACCTGTCTGTGCCAAGAACATGAGTAAAAGAACTGGAACTGCATTCATCTGTCTCAGTGCCTTCTTCCTGCGCCAACCCACTCAGCACTGCTACATCTCTGTGGCTAACACTGCACCATCTGTTTCTCCTCACTATCTCCTCCTTTGCCAACCTCCTCTACTCTGCACTGGGACTACAGCCCTACCTGTGGAGAGCTACAACATAATTTCTGCACCACACCATCTGTCCCAGAGAAGCAACCCTGCAGCGCTGGTCAAACTGACCAGAAACCACAGGTGGCGTCACGAATCATCACAATAAACTTATCCCCAATACTCTACCCCTTTTACATTGACCACCTGAGGCCACGAACCGGGTCACTGCCACTGTGACATCTCCCATTGAAATCAACGGGCCCGGCACCCAGCACCCCACGGCCTCTGGGGGCGAGTCACCTTCATCAAACGAGACTTAATTTGTTGTGAATAATGCTGATTTATCTTTCAGTCATAAATTAAGCTCTTTTATCTCCACACTCTTTTTAAAATTTTGCAGCCAGTGAAAATGATAAAGTTGACATCTGGCTTGTAAACCTACCTTTGGTTAGTTAATTTTACAGTAATAGCAGGTGCCATTTTTTAAAAGATTTTGGCAAGGAGTTCAAATGAAAAGGAGGATCATTTAAGACTCCATAAACTTGTATTCAGTAGATATGCAAATCCTATTGGAAACTGATGAAAATTAATCAATTTTACTGCTATGTTAATAGACACAATTCATAATATAAAGATTTTACTTACCGTATATTTACAAATTTACAGCAGAATTTACGATTCATTATGCAGACTTAATTTGGCTGTCAGCTAAAGCTGACTTACCACCTGAAAGATTTACCTCTTGTCCATATGTGCTCCTTGTCTTCTACAATCAGGCAGATCCTTGAATCCATCTGTGGCAACGAATGCAGAGCATATTCTTACATTTATGGTAGATGATAACAGCCAAGCAATTGTGCCACATGAATATAAATCGTATTTTTTAAGATTTGCATATCTTTCATAGGTATGTTCTTTTATACAAACAGATGAACAGTGTATACATGTGATCCATCACTCCTCTTTACACAGGGGACTAGAGGACATCCATTCTCAGGATCAATTGGGTTCATCAGACACAGCATACATTCATCATTTATCAATTGTAAGTGTGATAAATGTATTTAGTGGAAACCCCCCTTTTTGAGGGTATAGAACAATATCACATGGTTTAGTGTGGACAGGCAAACCTTTTATCTAATCTCATGCATTCTTTTTTAAAGTACATTAGTGGGCTAATTTGGAAGACTGGCACCATGTTATGTGATTGTGGGGTACAAGGCTTAAAATGCAATTTAAGAATCCATTGGCTGTGTTCAGCAAGGTGCAGGAGCAGCATGTTCTGAGAGTTATTTATTCCTACAAGAGAGTGGCAGCTCGGTAGATGTGCCCAGAAATCAGCAGGGTTCTAATATAATATACAAAAAGCAATAGTGCACAGCTAAAATAGCTCCCAAATCTTAAATTGCCGAACAGAAGAAACCAGGCGTGCTAGAAAGCCTTTCCTTTCTGTGTAAGAAACTGAGAAAAAATGAACTTTCTACATTTTGTTTAAAATCTGTGGCATACGGTGTTTTGTTCATATAAAACAAAGCATATCTTTTTTAAATGGCTACCACTAAATAAACGCACATTGATGTATAAGAAAAAATGCAAAACAAATATATAAACTAGTGTGAAAAGATGAAGACTGTTTGGTTGATTTCAAATGGCCATAATATGCATACAATTTAGCATCTGTAATATGTCTACAGCCACCAAACTCCTCCTATAGTGATCTTTATCATTTAAAGGGGTGCTGTAGGCATATGATATTTATGACTTATCCTTATGATAGGTCAGCAATATCAGATTGGTGGGCGTCTTAGTCTTAAGGGCCTGTCACACTAAGCGATATCGCTAGCAATATCACTATAACTTGTGACGTTATAGCGATATTGCTAGCGATATCGCTATGTCTGATACTTACCTACGACCGGCTCCCCGCTGGTTATCGCTGATCGCGCGAGAACGTCCAGGACTGTTTCTCGTCGTCAGCTTCCTGCGACGCTTCCTGTGGAGAGACGAGCGACGAGCGTGGAGCCGGGCGGAAGGACGCAGGATCGCCTAGTGTGACAGGTAAGTAGCGACCCCCGTCCCCAGCGATGTAGCTGGTGAGATCTGCCTGTGTGGCAGCTCACTAGCGACCACTTAGCAATGTACCAGCGATCCTGACCACGTCATATATCGCTGGTACATCGCTAAGTGTGACAGTACCTTTAGCATCCATTCTTCCTCGATAAGCAGCTAGGAGCTCCGGGGGTGACCCTTGAGTGGCCCTCACTGTACAGATGTGTTCAGTGTACAACAGCTACTTTCAGATACTGGAGATAAGCTTCTATTGTTAAACTTTTAAATTATGTTTTATAAAACATTGATGCACAAAATTAAGGAGCAAGAGGCCGATTCATGCTGCCTGTAGTTCTGACAGCATGATCGCCTAGTTACTTTTGAGACACTATTAATAAATCTTCCCACAATGTGTCTAAGCTTCAATTATATAAAGTGCTCTCAGTGAGAGAAACAAAATAGGAATCTTGTGGGTGTGATACCTTTTAATGGCTAACAAATAATAGTGAATGTGATAGTGATTATAATCTGACCTAATTAAGGATTCTCTCTTTAAGCTCATTGTTTGTTTATTGAAATGTTGTGCTTTAAACTGCATAGAAATAAGGTTTCTTCAAATATTTTGATATATCAGCCTGATGAAGAGACGTAAGCAGTCCCGAAAGCTTGCTTTGTAACATCATTCACTATTATTTTTTAGCCATTAAAAGGTATCACACCCACAAGATTCCTATTTTGTTTCTCTCACTGAGAACACTTTATATATTTTTTTCTACTGGCTAACACGGTACCAAACCACTTTTTTCGTTTTACTAAGCTTCAATTAGTTATGATTTCTGTAGCATAATGGAGAAGAGCTACAAAATCAACCAAGATGCAAATTTTAAAGGAAACCTGTCATCTAATTCATGCTGAACATTGTCTGCCTACATTGTTTCATAGAAAACATGCGTTGAAAAGTCAACCATAACTTTGTGTCTCAGCTGACTAGTCTCTAATTGTGTGCATAGGGAGAGAGCTGTCATTCATAGGTAGTAGGGTGGGGAGAAGCTGCTATAACTACATCCGAGATGACATTTCAAAGTATGCTTTCTCTGAAATGCAGCAACACTTCAGATTAAAACATACATATAACAGCTCAGCCAGGCTTAGGTTCATTCTGCTCGTGATTCGGGCAAAATCAATCTCATGACAAATCCCCGCTAAAGCCAGCCAGGTAACCAAATGTAAAATGTACCTAATACATTTGGAGTGAAATGTCTGCCCCTGTTTTTAATACACATTTAAGATTATTAAATTTTAGTAGCAAAAAAAGAGATGCAATAATATTACCGTAAAACTATAAGGAAGTAATAACGAAAAACATAAATAGTACATGGGAACTTTCATTTTTTCCAGTTGCTCACTACAGACACAGCCAAGTCTTATGAAGCACTTAAAGAATATAAATAATATATCTGACCCCGTTGTCACCTTTAAATCCCAGTATTAACCATTTATATTAAACAATTCCCAACATATGTCAAGAAAGCTTAGATCTAAAGGTACTGTCACACTTACCGATGCACCAGCGATCCCGACCAGCGATATGACGCGGTCAGGATTGCTGGTGCATCGCTAAGTGGTCGCTAGTGAGCTGCCACACAGGCAGATCTCACCAGCGACATCGCTGGGGACGGGGGTCGCTACTTACCTGTCAGACGAGGCGATCCTGACGTCCTCCCGCCTGCGTCCACACGTTGCTCGTCTCCACAGAAGGAAGCCCAGCAGGAAGCTGACGACAAGAAACGGTCCAGGACGCTCTCGCGCGATCAACAATAACCAGAGGGGGGTGCGGTCGGAGGTAAGTATCAGACATAGCGATATCGCTAGCGATATCGCTATAACATCACAAAAACCAGTGACGTTATAGCAATATTGCTAGCGATATCGCTTAGTGTGACAGGCCCTTAATATTACAAGGTAATCAAAATTAAATCAATTAAATGGAAATTCTTCTAAGAACTCACAGAGGGCTGTGCATAACACTTAAAATAAAAACGTTGCTTTAAATTTTGCATGCAGTCATCTGCTGTCTTAGTCAGATGTCATTGAATGCTGATAATTTATCCATAGCCTAAAACAATGGAGAGAAACACACAGAACCTGCTTCAATGGGCAAAAAACTCTCCTCCCCTGCCTTTTCCATCTACACCGCCACATCCACCTCCTCCTCCACTTGGATCTCCGCTTCCTGACTCTAGATTGTGATTATTTATTTTATTCTATGTTCTTTTATGTCTGTTCCCTAAAAAAAACAAGGAAAGGACAAAAAGAGTTTTGGATACCTCCTTCCCTGCCTTTTCGATCTACACAGCCACATCATCCTCCATGTCCTGATCCACTTGGACCATCGCCACCTGGTTCAAGATCAGTATTAATTTTTTTATTCTCTGTTATTTTAAGTCATTTCCTTATCAATGTCACGGAGTGACTAGTCCTCTGTGCTGCAACCCGCAGGACAGCACTAAAACCAGGACAAACAAGGGGAACACCGGGGAAACAGTTACAGTGGTGGGCCCAGCAATAGGGAATGGGGACGTGGAGACCTCCTGCACTCCCCTGAGGCAGTGTCCCTGAACACTCCTAACATTCCCTATACAGGCTCTTCACCTGTCGCCGAGCAGGATACCTCAATCCCTAACTCGCCCTGCACTTAACCCTTACTAGTGAACTGGATGGTGCAGACACTAGTCCCACTGCTGTACTAACACACAAGGAAAATACAACAAAACAGGAAAACACACAATTTAGCTATGCTCTGCTGCAATTGCTCCAAGCAACAGAGTATGGCACCCGGATACAGCTTCCACCTGAATAGCTGCTAATCTCCTCTCAATAGCTCCTCTCTCCACCAAGGTTGGTTGGGAATGAACAATATCACCAACAGTGATTGAGAACACCTGACACTCCTTTATAGGTAGGAGCCAGGGTAATCACACCTGCTTGGTAATTTACGCGTAATAGCCCCAGCGGCCACCGGGGGCAAAGCCAGCACTAAAGCAACTCTAGTGTAATAACCCCGGCGGCCACCGGGGCAAAACTAACCTTAAGCCAAAGGCTTAAAGGAAAAAAAAAGGATTCTCTGTGCAAAATCTGTCACAATCCAACATGGATCGTGACAATCATCGTTTATTTTCAGGGCAATTGTCCTGCTCTTATCCCCATTTTGCTTCTTTTTTTCCAGCCACCTAGCCCTTACTACGACCACTTTACAGCGATTTTACAGCATCAGAGTTTGGGTCCCCATTGTCTTATATGGGGTTTGGGTCCAGGATCAAGTTGTGCTACCAACTTTGAGCTAAAGTTCAGCTGAACTTCCGCGGGTCCCCTCATCCCTAATCATTACGCATTCCACCTGTAAATTTGACTGATCAGTACCATAATATATGAAGTCTTCAGTGTAATGATACGCTAGAGCATGAGTGCAGAACTTTTTTGCTTTCAAGGACCATTTGGATATTTATACCATCATTCTGGGGCCTTACAAAATTTTCAACTTGAAAGCTAACCTGCTACATTTGGTCAAACATTTATTTAACTCACCCCTAATATGACAACAGAAACTGCTTCACTTTGGTGTGGCTGTGATGTTATTTGGTATAAATAATGTTGTTACTCGTAACTGCTTTTCCAGGTATACGTCAGTCTGTAGAAATGTCTTCTAAAGAACTCGTAGCAGTAAGTTGTGGGAAATCCATCACTGCTGTGGTTACTTTTATGGAATTTAAGCAGTGGGAGATCTGCAGTATACATTACATAAGGGACACAGGGACTGCTGTATACATATCACATAGGAGACACTAAGATTGCCTTATCCATCACATAGGAGACACTAAGGCCTGTTTCACACTTCAGCTTTTGTCCATCAGTCAAGATCCGCCGTTTTGCAAAAAAAACAGATCCACCATTTTGTCTGGCGGATCCGTTTTTTTTCCCATTGAGTTGCATTACTGGCGGATCTTGATGGATGGCCATCCGTTGGATCCGTTTTTTTGTGGATCCGCCAAAATATTGCCCTCCGCTGACATGCCCGAACGGAGTATGTAACTTTTTTTGGCCGGCAGGATCCGCACTTCACAATGCGCATGCCCGAAAGTGTTCACTCAGCCGGTAATTTAACCCTAAAGTCTGTTCTGGCAGCTGGCAAAAATTCTCTCTCTCTCTCCCTCTCTCTCTCTCCTCCCCGGGCTGCGGTTTCTTTAAAATTCTTCATTCATCGGATCCGTCAAAAAAACGGCCCGGTGGCATCCGTTCACATCAGTTAGCAACGGATCTGCTTTCCGCCATTTTGGCGGATTTTAACTGACACAAAAAACGTGTGAAACAGGCCTAAGACTGCTGTATATACATCACAGGAGACATAGGACTGTGGTACATACAATACATCTAAGGAGACATGGGGCTAGGGAATATACATCATAGGAGACAAGGGGATGGGGCATATACATTACAGGAGACATGGGGTTGGGACATAGACATTACAAAACACATTGGGCTGGGGCACAGGCACCACAGGAGACATGGGGCTGGGACATCGACATCACAGGAGACACTTTGAGGCTGAGTCATATACATCATGGGAGACAAAGCTGCTGTCTGCTACTGTCAGACAGGAACACATAGCGCACTAACTCCGTACTAAAAGTACATCCTGGCCTGCAGTAGGATGTAATCTTTTATTATGCATGCCACAGCATTCAGTAGTGAACGCTGCATGCATGTGCTAGCAGAGTAAGAAGGAATTAAAGGGATGGCAGCCATCAAAATGCAGCTATGGTCCCTGGGAATCTGCCCTGGATAGACCAGGGTGCCCCTTGTTCTAGGGACCTTGTTAGCGCCCAAAGTAGCAACACTTTTGTGACAGTCATGAAGTGTCATAAATGGCCCAGGGGCTTGAGACTCCCCACCCCTGTTCTAGAGGACTGTGTAGAACTGGTAACTGCCACTTCATTTTATTATGACTCTAGAATCACCCTTGCCGATTACCAAGTCAATTAATCACGAACTGTCATTGAAACCAGGGCTGTGGAGTCGGTAAACCAAACCTCCGACTCCAACTTCAACTCCTCAATTTCCATGACACCGACTCCGACTCAAACTCTGACTCCGCGACTCTGACTCCCTCATACCAGGGTTGTGGAGTTGGTAACCCAAACCTCCGACTCCGACTCCTCAATTTCCATGATACCGGCTCCGACTCCACAGCCCTGATTGAAGCACAAAGCAAACAAGTTTAACAATAATCAGATTATTTGCAAGGTAAATATTTTATGGAAGCATATTTGTCCCCAGCCTAAGAAAAATACACCAGATGGACGATACTAAGGATCCAAACTGACAGCATAAAAGAGATCAGACTGGAGCCTGCAACTGTAATATAGACACACAAATGCACCCATAATATCAACATCTGAAGCTGTTTTCACTCAGTGTTACTGTTCACTACTCAGCTATCGGGTGACCTAGGACTAGGGACTCGTTCCCTGTCCCTAACACTAGGGGGTGCCCTAGCTCACCATAATCCCAGGGATACTTCTGAAGGTGAAGATGCCTGGGTCGACACCCTTGCCTTATCTCCTGAGTTAGCCCTCTGTCTGTTCTCTTCCCCCACCCAAGGAAGAGGGGCACTACTGTGCACTGCAGTACACCAACCCGACAAACAAGTCTACACAAACAAGGGTAAACTGAAAACACTAGGCATACAACAGAGAAATGCACTTGGGAGTGGAGGATGGGGAAAAAAACAAAGTAGAGGAGGGAATGGAATTACCACACTTACTAACCATGCAACAGTCACAGATAACTCTTTCAAAACTCCTTTTCATATGAACATCTCTCCTCCTAACCCATGCAGCAAATGCTAGCTATGACGTGGGTTTGAATCAGAACCCAGATTATAAAGGGGATGGGAATGGCTAACTGAGCTCAGCTGAGAGCTCAGAGTTTCCAACATAGCTGATTAACCCCTGTTCTGCCAAAAGAAATAAACACTATTATAAGCACGAGTAGAGCAAACAGACTCTGCGGTCTTCTGGCTCCTCTCTTTTGCGGTAACCCCATGACAGTTACACATGCAAGCCCTTCATGTGTTGTATCTTATCACAGTAACATTGATGTTTTTATTTTGGGACCTGTATCGATTAAAAAATTTTAAGTTTGTTCTAACTTTCATATATTTTTTCAAACAGCATGGATATCAGTCATAGATATGTTTCTGAAAGCATAAGATGAGTTTTACTATTATTCTTAGATTGTGTTTTCCATCTTGCTATGCACCTATGACTTTCATTTTTTGTCCAGCATCATTCTTACTGCTCAGTCATGAACAGTGACCTTAGCTAAAAGCCGCCAGAAAGGCATACAGTTCTATAGACTTTTCCCTTTTATCAACTTCTCTGATCTCTTTAGGAATTTTCTTTAACATGGCATAGTGTTCTTTCAAAAACCCTGAGGTTAGACCTTCCCTTCTATGACAAGGTGCAATATATAGAAAGCTTTACATTCTGTAGATGCATGAAAGGCTCCAATTAGAAGAAGAAGAATCATTAATGCTTGATGCATACAGTTACAGTATTATGTGTATTTTGCATGAAGAGTGAAAATTCCTTGTTAGTGAAGTGGCCATGTGATGACTGCTGGAACTAGCAAGCAGAGCTGAATCCTGACAAAGAGTACAGTATATTACATTCTGTTAGGATTGGCATGCTGCAAAGTTTAATTTTATAATTAAAGGGCTTGTCCAAGTTTGAGATAAAAGTCTGCAAGGTGACTGCAGGCTTCTGTATTATCACAGCACATGCAATGATGGGTGAACCCGAATAGTAAAGTTCGGTGTCCGTACCAGACACCTACTGTTCGGGCACAGACACCGAACACGGACTTCACCAGGAAGTCCATGTTACTGTTCGGGTTCGGCTGCCCGAACAATGGGTTTTTGTCGCACTGTCATGTGCATGATAATGTATCGGGTACACAGAGGCCAGTTTATGCTGCGCACTCCTTGCCCACATACCTGGTAAAGCGGGTACATCCTATATGTCTTGTAACGCTGTTTTAAAGTGCATGGCATTGTACCTATGTTTATGTGTTGCAAAGATATAGGGACAGTGTAGTACTTAGACTGGTCCTAAACTCCAGAACGCAGGCCCGTGTTCATAGACATTCCGCCCCTTGGGCCATCAACCTGATACCAGGAAGGAGACAGTCTTTTCCTATCCCCCGGGTAGGCAGCGTGGATAGTGGAGCTGATCGAAGGGAAGAAGAAGAGGGAGAGAGAGATCTGGGTGGAGCTGCGCCGACCAGGAGGGGGCACGATGGCTGGACGTCGGACCAGCGGGTTGTTGGTATATACCAACCCGTCCCACAGGTAAAGCTTTATCAGTGAGGCCTACACCAATGACAAGGTGTACAGTATGTGTACGCCAGCTCTGTCAAGTTTCAGAGGTCCCTGAGGGAAGGAGATCGGGTCACCTTTCTCAAAGAGGATGGACCCCAGGGGTATTTTACTGTTGCAGTTGCCCTGTTATTCCCGGAGGATGACCTGGAACTGCACGAGCACCAGGAACGGGCGCAGTCATCCTCATGCACGAAAATCACAGTTTTTACTAAATAAATCTGCAAGAGAGAATATATGAACCAAATCACCGTATTCCCTTACTATTATTAAAATCCTCAACTTTTATTTATCAAATAGTTAAAAATTGTTACAACAAATCAAAACATTAACACTGCATCATACCAACACCAAGTAATGATAACCATCACCGTCTGACAAGGGTATGGGCCACTGTCCAGTACGAGTGGCTCGGCAAATGTTCACTGGTACGATCAGGGTGCAGGTCACTTTTATGGGGCACGTGTATTGTACTCATGGACACGGAGCGCTCTGCACCTTGCTTTCTGGTAGTCACCGGGTTTACACTGCACATCTCTCTCCCTGGTCCCCACTGTTGGCGGAGGGTGACAGCGGGCACTGGTCTGCACACTGCTAGTCCTCTCAGGGTGTATCACTTATCCCCCTGGCTGCTGCTCACAAGGCTTTCCTGAGCTCTGTGTGCACAACTCTGCTCTGCAGCGGTCTCTTTCTCCAGATTGCTGCAAGGCACACTATTCCCCTCAAAACAGCAGTCCCAGTCCTTCGGGCCTGCTGCAGCACGGCCTGTCGCAGCCCCGGCACTCTCTGGTGGGGGAAGCAGAACACGCTGCTCACTGTTCTGCGCTGGTGCCACACTGACTTGCTTCGTGCACTTTTTCCTTCTTTTCCTCTGCTGCTGTGCACCCTTTTCTGGCTCTCCCCATCCCCCTTGGTCAGGAGAAAGGTCCGGCTCACTCAGGCTTCCCCCAGGCTGCAGGGGAAGAGCCGCCTCCTTCAAGCTTCCACTCGGGAACAGTGGATGCAGCCTCTCAAGTTCTGGACCCGGCACGCAGGTACCTGCTGTCTCTTTGCCCCCCCTACAACAGCACTCCGTGAACAGCCAGCTTCTTTAGCAATGACCTTTTGTAGCTTACTCTCTGTGGAGTGTGTCAATGACTGCCTTCTGGACATTTGTCAAGTCAGCAGTCTTCCTCATGATGGTGGAGCCTACTGAAACAGACTAAAGGCCCCGTTACACGCTTCAATGTCCCAGCGATCCCACCAATGATCCGACATGGATGGGATCACTGGAATATAGTTAGCTGATTGCTGGTGCGTTGTCACATAGGCAGACTCACGAGCGATCAGGACCAGTGAGCACACTGGTATCTAGGGTAAACAGTGGGTAACTAAGCGTCATGCGGTGCTTAGTTACTCGCTGTTTACCCTGGATACCAGCTGCCAGCGTCTGCTGTATGGCGTTGGGAGCTCACTGATCGTTGGTCTATCACTGTCACACGCAGCGAAGTGTGCTGCCCAGCGGGAGACCAACGATAGATTTATGACCCAGACCATTAGGCAATGATTAACGATCAGCCAACTAATCGTTGATCGTTGCTAGGTGTCACATGCAACGATGTTGTTTCGACATCGCTGCAACGTCACCAAACTGGTGACGTTGCAACGATATCATTCACAATAACGTTGCGTGTAACGGGACCTTTAGGAACCTTTTTAAATGCTTAGGAAGCCTTTGAAGGTGTTTTTTTGTTAATTATGCTAATTTACTGAAATAATGACTTTTGGATTTTCATTGGGTGTAAGCCATAATCATCAACATTGACAGAAATAAACACTTGAAATAGATCACTCTGTTTGTAATGACTCTATATGATATACGAGTTTCACTTTTTGTATTGAAGAACTGAAATAAATTATCTTTTTGATGATATTCTAATTTTGTGAGAAGCACCTGTATATGCTGAGTTGGGAGAGCTGGACTTGCTGAGAGTTACCATCTGATATCTGGCAGATGATATGATCTAACGCTCATTAACACTCTTTATATGTCCATTATAATCAGAACAAAATTAAGGTTTTGATGACCTGTTATCACACACAAGACCTTTTGCATAAACTAATTCCTGATATTTGCTGGTGTTGTGATTCTGCTGGAGCATTACTCTGCCATATCTATTGGACATGCCCCTTAATCCTGACTCATTGAAGGCAAGTCTGCGACCAACTGGAAGGAGTCTTTGGCTCCTAGTCCTTAACCCCACTACTTACTTTTTAAATATTCCATCCAAAATGTTAACATTCTTTCCCGTTTTGTCTGCTTCTATATGTTTAATTGTTTTATTATGGAAGAGTAAAGAACCACCCTCTAGAGTTGACCTGTACTCGAGAACTAAAGATTTTCAGGTTAAAAAATACTGAATAGTAGAGATGAGTGGATCGATTCATGGAACTCCAGTCCAGCATCCAGGTCAGTGGTGGCTAGATGGGAGGCACACAAATCTGTTACCCCCCCTCTCCCAGCATCCCCAAAGCGGCTTTTTATTAGCCAGGGCTGGTGCGATGTTATCTGTGCATCATGTCACCAGGTACCAGTGACCTTGCCGCTAGACCGGAATCCTGAGAATTCATACACTCCTCTTTAACAGCATTGTAGCTCCTGTAGACTGAGTTCAGTTTTTTATGTTTATCTTAATTTTCTCCTTTATTGTTCTGGCTACTGTTTTGGAGAAACTGTTAATCTAAAAAAAATAGTATAAAAACAAGAGCCCCCTTCTTTGTTGACCACCTAGATGCTGTAGTTGCCACTGACAGCAGCATGTAGGTGTTTAATCTTTGCAGCAGGGTGTGAGGCTGTGTTCACACGTAGCGTTTTTTTGCAGTTTTACCAAATAAACCGCGTCAAAAATGCTTAAAAGAAGCTTACCATTCATTTAAATTAATTCCGCAATTTTTGTGCAGATGTATGTATGCGTTTACCGCGAAAAAACCGCTTCGCGGTAAAAAACGCAGCATACTCATTAGTTCGCGGAAAATTCCGCATTTTTAGCTATTTTCTATGGGTCTGGAACCGTGCGGACATAAACCGCATAAAAGCGCGTTTTTTGCACAAAAAAACACACAGAAAACGCGCGGAAAAAACTTGTGTTTTCTGGGAAGGATTCAGGATTTTATGCAGAAATTTTCTGCATACGTGTGCACATAGCCTAAGGGTGTATATCCACAGACCACCTGACAGCCGACTCCAATCTCCGATGCACAGACAGGCCAATCACAGCAATTATGGGGCTGGACCATGAAAACCCACACTTGTTTTTTGTTTGGCTTTTTTTTTTACTAGGTTCACTAAATGCTGAAACTGACCTGCCATTATGATTCTACAGGTCATTACGAGTTCATAGACACCAAACATGTCTAGGTTCTTTTTTATCTAAGTGGTGAAAAAAAATCCAAAGTTTGGTAAGAAAAAAAAAATTGTGCCATTTTCCAACACCTGTAGCATCTCCATTTTTCGTGGGTTTTTTTAGTGCCGAGCTGACGTTTTTAATGATACCATTTTGGTGCAGATACGATCTTTTGATTGCCCATTATTGCATTTCGATGCAAAGTCGCAGTGACCAAAAAACATAATTGTGGCATTTTTACTTTATTTTCTCACTGCGCCGTTCAGCGTTCAGGTTAATCTTTTTTATTGATTCTGAATGTGGCGATACCAAATATGTGTATGTTTGATTTTTTTTTATTGTTTCATTTTGAATGGGTAAAAGGGGGGTGAGTTGAACTTTTACATTTTTTTTTATTTTTTTAGATTTTTAAAAACTTTTTTTTAACTTTTGGCATGCTTCAATAGTCTCCATGGGAGACTAGAAGCTGCCATAACCCGATCGGCTCTGCTACACAGAGGCGATGATCAGTTCACCTCTATGTAGTAGAATTACTTACTTGCTATGAGCGCTGACCACTGGGTGGTGCTCACAACAAACCGGCACTGACAACCATAGAGGTCTCCAGGAGACCTCCAGTTGTCATGTCAACACACTTGCGATCATGTGACGCGGATTACCAGTGGGCGGATTTCCGGGGCGATTGCCGGAAGCACTTGTTAAATGCCGCTGTCAGCATTGACAGTGGCATTTAACATGTTAATAGCCGTGGGTGGATTGCGATTCCACCTGTAGCTGTTCAGGGCACATGTCAGCTGTTCAAAACAGCTGACATGTCCCGGGAAAGATGTGGGCTCACCGCCGGAGTGCACATCAAAGGGAGGGTGTCTGACATCGGCGTACTATTACGCCCGATGTTGGAAAGAGAATTAACTATTACAGTGCAGTGACAGTTTAAATTAATCACATACATATATGACATGAAGCACCATTACTCTCAATGTACATGTAATTGATTTTGCATTAAGGGGCTAGCTTGTAAGTTAGGAAAATCTACCAGAAGTTTTATCTTCACATGACATAAGCGTATTGGTAGTATCTCTGACCTTCAAAGATTTTAGTTTAAAAAAAAAAAAGACTGCAGTGGTCTATAAAGATATATAAATTGAACGTAAAAAAATCAGTGTTTTGGGGAAAGGTAAACAGCAAATAAACACTAAAGAAAATCACTTTCCATTTAAAAAGTGAACTGTTTTCTTGAAAAACTAATTTCCTTTTCCTTACTTCTACTTTTTGCATATACTGTACGTTTAAGGCACAATACAAAGAATATTATCCAACTAGTATTCCATTAGTATCACCTATACATGTATGTCTTACTGAAAAGAGACAATTACCTAAATACATTCAGTATACAATAAATGCAAAAAATAAAAAAAAGTCTTTTGAACTGAAATTATATTGTCCACTTTGTGATGCAGATGACAACTATGGCTACAACTCAAGGACCTCAGACCTTGAGGGAAATTAAAGACCCCCATACACATTAAAGTCAAAGTTATCTTAATGTTTATTGGGTCCTCCCCACTCTTATCAGGATGAAGGGGAAGAGAAGAATCTGGAGCTTTGAATTTCACAACACAATCCTAACATATGAGAACTCAGTCCAGCGTTTATGTGAATGGGGGAGTCGGAAAAGTTAGAGGTCAATGAAATGAGTGTTTGGCTAATATATATTAGAGGTGTAAGGCAAAAAAATCTTATTTATGATCTTAACATTTCTGTCTGGTAGTGCCAAGTAATAGATGTTCCTTTAGTTATTTCTGACAATAACGAACTAGAAAAAATATTTTGTCCTGACAACATAAATGTCACATAATATAATGGTGACATACCCGACATATTCTAGGTGTCTGCATCCTTTGCAATGTCACACGTGATATGTTTCTCCTGAGAGAGAGGATGTGACATTGACATGGGAAATAGTGTCACAGTTATCTGTTTTACAAAGCAGTCTTTCAAAGTGACAGCTGATGATATCTTCTTACATAGTTTCCACAAATTCACATTAAAAAGAAGATAAAATACAAAACCCAATGGCCAACTTCCACGAAAAGCGAAATTGAAGCAATAGCAGTATTTTAGCTGCAAGTATATATGACATTGATGTCATTCCCACTTGGTTCATTCCAGATCCTTTTGTTCTAGTGGCTATTAGAACACAGTATTTTATAGACTGTTCATAGTGGGTTTTACACTGTAACAATATTACTAAGTAGTGGATGGAATTAGGGAACACATTTAATAAGGTTGAAGAAACCTTTAAACTTATATGTATTTGTCATTTTATTGAGGTTTTACTCCTGCAGCTGATTGAATAGCGAAAAGGTCTAAATTTACTATTTAATTATAAAAAAATTATCAAAAATTGATCCAAAAAGTATATCCAACCATTAAATCATATATATCCCTACAAATTATCTTTATTGATTAAAAAACCATATGCAATGGTTCACACCAAAAAACAAAAAACGTGCACAAACAAAAACAACCGTGTTCCAAAATTACCAATTAAAAATGGGTAAGCTAGAAGTCCATCTTACGTCAACTAGGCTGTCACCTTCCTGGCTGCGGAGGTTGTCACCCTGGGGGGGAACGTTGTGGCACCCCAGCTCCACGATGGCTGACCCTGGGAGCCCTGTAACACCCTACAGCCACTAGGGGAACCCTCCTACCCGATGTCCTAAAGGAACCCCTACCAATATACATAGACGATCCTATCTCTAAGAGGACCCTAGACCCCAATTAAAAACAAAAAAGAACACAATAGGCAAGTGGTGACGATTGACATAATTTCACAACGTGGTCAAAGGATAACAATACTCCAGGGGTTTGGGCCCTTGGTTTGCCAAAATAGACTGTAGTCAATTAACATGCAGACTAAATTTCAAAAGTTGCTACAGAAATTAGATACTGCTTACACTGCCAACTAATAGTTGGCATAGATGAAAAAATGGTGCTCAGAAAACTATTAGAGCCAACTCAGATGTGGTCACTGTAGGAAAAACCTAATGTTGGTTAAATCAGTGTTTTCTAAGCATGCAGTGTATGTTCATACTCTTTCCAATAGCAACAAAAAGACCAACAATGCCACATTTCAAATGTGACAAAAAATGCTGCATGATATTGCCCAAAAGAAGTTATAAACCCATCATTAACCACGTGTAAAAAATGGAAGTGGTTTCTAAGCATGCAGACTGTGTTCAAAACACTGTTGCAATAGAGACTGCTTTTTAATGCCAATTGTTAATGACACAGATGAGTAACAATGCTAAACCAACTTATAACTACAATGAGGTCAATGAAGGACCCGAAATACAACACATTCATGGCAATAAAAAAATGTGGTTTGCACACATATAGATATAATTAGCAGGTTTTTACTGCAGACTATGGTCAAATCTATACTCTAATGTAGTGGCACACATAGCAACATATCCTGACACGGTGTGTAACCCCACAACTGATAATCAGGAAAGAAAAACAGCCACATATAACCGATATGATAAAGAGTGCTGCATATTGCTGCCAAAGGAATGATGGCATTGGAAGTGGTTTCTAAGCATGCAGACTGTGTTCAAAAACTGCTGCAATAGAGACTGCTTTTTAATGCCAATTGTTAATGACACAGATGAGTAACAATGCTAAACCAACTTGAAACTACAGTCAGGTCAATGAAGGGCCCGAGATTCAACACATTCATGGCAGGAGAAAAAAAAAGTGGTTTGCATGCATATAGATATACAGTAACATTATGCTTGATATTATACCTGAGGAAGACTCTTAGAAGTCTAAACCGGTTGTGTTCTAGTTTGAATTAAAAATAAAAATCATCCTTGAATCTAAATATCAAGTTCCATCATCATCCTTCAGGAGCGCATATTGTTGGGAAAAATATTCACCAAGTAATTGCAAACAAAGCTTTCTGTACCAAATATTAAGTTCTGTTTTTCTATTGTATCAAATATTTATTTCATGCAATAAAATACAAAGGAATTATGCAAAAATCATACAATGTGATTTTCTGGATTTTTTTTTATATTCTGTCTCTCACAGTTGAAGTGTACCTAACATGAAAATTACAGATCTCTCCCCTCTTTGTAGGTGGTAAAACTTGCAAAATCAACAGTGTATCAAATACTTATTTTTCCCACTGTGTATAGCACCATCCTGTATTACATAGCATCCTTTTGTTATATATAGTATAGCACTTTTTTTTTTACATAGTATATTCTATCACTTATAGTGCTGTTATTTATAGCGCTGTAGTTAAGGAAAAAAATTGTACATGTGGACCTGTGTATTAGTTACATGACCTATCACATGATTTCTTAAAGGTGGTCATGCAACATGTCACATGATGTATCGGGTGCTGGGGGGACATACCCTCTAAATTGTCCGGGGCCCTGGCGATTCTTAATCTGCCGCTGACTGCATTAGTTCTGATCTCACAGAGCTGTGTGTGATTCTGAAAGCAGACTGTCAGTCATTACACTCTCACTGGTAATGCCCTCTTTACTTTAGAATAATCTCCGGAGGCAGATTCTCATACAGGTCTGTGTCTTCCCATAGATATTAATAACTCATTTACTGCAAACAGGGCCGCCATCAGGGCATGACAGCCCTTACTGCTGTATGGGGCCCAATGAACAGCAGTACAGAAGGGGGCCCGCAGATCAGGGGCCCCGCTCCTGTGCTGCCAGTCATTGGTCCCCAACTGCTGTGCGTCATAGGGGCGCCGGGCAGGCCCCAAGTGTGCGCTGCGATCGGGCCCCAAGTGTGCGCTGCGATCGGGCCTGCAGCGCACACATCAGTAGAGCCGCCACAGCGCCCGACATCCCAAAGATAGAGAAGTGCTGAAGGACCTGTGGTGACGTCATCATTATCACAGGCCTTCAGTATTGATCAGCTCCGCCCCCTGATCACATGACGATTAGTCACCACAGGTCCTTTCAGCTCACACAGCAGCAGCTCCATCTTCAGCGCAGGAGCGAGGTCAGGTAAGAAGAAAGTTTTTATTTTTGAAAGGGGCAATATGTATCCCTGGCAGAATGGAGACACAGGGGCAGGATTGGAGACACACAGGGGCAAATATGGAGACAGGGGGCAGGATTGGAGACACACATAGGCAAATATGGAGACAGGGGGCAGGATTGGAGACACACAGGGCCAAATATGTAGACATGGGGTCAAAATGCAAGACATGGAGGCAGAATGCAGACATGGGGGCAAAATGCGAGACATGGGGGCAAAATGCGAGACATGGAGGCAGAATGCAAGACATGGGGGAAGAATGCAAGACATGGAGGCAGAATGCAGACATGGCAGAATGCAGACATGGCAGAATGCAGACATGTGTGCAGAATGCACACATGATGGGGGCAGAATGCAGACATGATGGGGGCAGAATGCAGACATGGGGGCAGGCAGAATATGACTGAGACACAGGAGGGGGCTGAATGCGAGACATGGCACAGAATGTGAGACATGAGGGCAGAATGTGAGACATGGGGGCAGAATGCAAGACATGGGGGCAGAATGCAAGACATGGGGGCAGAATGCAAGACATGGGGGCAGAATGCAGACATGATGGGGCAGAATGCAAGACATGGCAGAATGCAGACATGGGTGCAGAATGCAGACATGGGTGCAGAATGCACACATGATGGGGCAGAATGCAGACATGGGGCAGGCAGAATATGACTGAGACACAGGAGGGGGCTGAATGCGAGACATGGGGCAGAATGTGAGACATGAGGGCAGAATGTGAGACATGGGGCAGAATGTGAGACATGGGGCAGAATGTGAAACATGAGGGCAGAATGCAGAACGTGAGGGCAGAATGCAAGACATGGGGGCAGAATGCAGACATGGGGCAGAATGTGACAGTAAGACACAGGAGGGGGCAGAATGTGACAGTGAGACACAGGAGGGGGCAAAATGTGAGACATGGGGCAGAATGTTACAGTGAGACACAGGAGGGGGCAGAATGTGACAGTGAGACACAGGATGGGGCAGAATGACCATGGGGGCAGAATGTGAGACACAGGGTCAGAATGGACATGGGGGCATAATGTGACAGTGAGACACAGGAGGGGGCAGAATGACCATGGGGGCAGAATGTGAGACACGGGGTCAGAATGGACATGGGGGCATAATGTGAGTGAGACACAGGAGGGTGCAGAATGTGACAGTGAGACACAGGGGACAGAATGTGACAGTGAAACACAGGAGGGGACGGAATGTGAGGCACGGGGACAGAATGTGAGGCATGGGGCCGAATGTGACAGTGAGACACAGGAGGGGGCAGAATGTGACAGTGAGACACAGGAGGGGGCAGAATGTGAGACACAGGGGGCAGGATGGGAGACACATGGTGCAGGATCATGGGGCAGGATGGATACGATGTAGACAGATGGGGCAGGATCTGGAGATCACGTGGGGGCAGAATGGATACTCATGAGGCCAGGATGAGAGAAAATATGGCTGGAGCCAGGATGGGGGATATTATTACCATAGGGGCCAATTAAGGGATATTATTACTGCAGTGATGTATTTATTTTATTTTTTTGAGGATACTGTTTTAAATGGGGGGAGGTTCTGTTACTGTGCAGAGAGACACGATGTCGCCTTTTTTTCTTCATCTGGTGTAGTGTAGAAGTTGGGAAAAAAATTAAGTAATGTGTTCTGCAAGCAGAGCTCTAGATAACTGTGTTATTTCCTGCAGAGACAAGCCCTGGCTGGAAGACGTGATGGCGATCTGTGCTGGATGAAAGATGAAAAGCAAAGATGAAGGACTTCACCTAGAGACATCACTGGTGAGTTTGTGTTACCTGTACAATGACCCTATACACTGTATACAGAGTGCCTTTGTACAATGTCACCAGTGATCACTGTATTACCTGTACACTGGCACTATATACAGAGGTCCTGTGCATAATGTCACCATTGATCACTGTATTACCTGTACACTGACACTATATACAGAGTTCCTGTGTATAATGTCACTGGTGATCACTGTATTACCTGTACACAGACACTACATACTAAGTACAGATCTCCTGTGTATAATGGCACTTATGGTGACAGTAATATGTTTTTTTATTAATGATCAGTATTGTAGTATCCAGTCACCATGTGCTGGTAATATGTGGTCTGGTCATGGTGCGGTGGTATTTGTCCCTTGTATGTGCTATTATTCTGTCACTGGTGGTAATATGTGGTCTGGACTTGGTATGGCTGTATTTGTTCCTTATATGTGGTATTATTGGTCACCATGTGGTGGTAATATGGTGTCTGGGCATGGTGTGGTGGTATTTGTCCCTTTGGATGTGATATTATTGGTCATTTTAAAAATTGAAAAATAAATAAAAAAAATACCTAAATTGTATTGGATATTTTAGCAAATGTTTAATAGGTTAGAGTAGAATAGGGCTCAGCCAAAAGAGTCTACCTTGTGGTGGCAGATTTAAAAAATCTTTTGGTCATAACAAAAGCTGCTGGCTATGTGTGTGATCTGGAGATGGGAACTGTTAATGTGTGATTGGTGAGAAGGGGAATTTTTCTAAGAGAGAGTGGTGGGGCTGTGGACAGTTTGAGGGGTGGAGCCTGGGTGGAGTCTCAAGGGGGCCCTGAAAATTTTGCCAGTATGGGGCCCCAAAATTCCTAGTGGCAGCCCTGACTGCAAATGTAAAAAATGTAGATTTCTATGGAATAAGATATGAGATCACAGATATCAAGGTATCATCTTATTCAGCTTCTTATGACCTGGATGCCCATATAGACGGCTTAGGAGGGCAGATGCTACTGACAGAATCCCTTTAAAGTGTTTGTCCATCTCTACATTTTTGGAAAATATATCTTTCAGAATGTTCAAAAGTGAAAAAAATAAATAAAATAAAATTCCCACCCAACCAATTCTCTACCACTTCTCTGTGCATCTTGTTTTGGTTGTATAGTCAAATGACTGATGCAGTTTAAAGGGAACTTGTCACCACTTTCTGGCCTACCAGCTAAAAATATCAGTTAATTGAGTGTCAGCTATGCATTCCACAACTGCCTATGAAACTCCCTGACTCCACATTTATCACCCATAATAACCTTTTTTATTGCTCCCACACTGTATGGTAATGTGTGCGGTCCGGTCTGATGGGCGTTGCTTTGGTTCCTTCACTCCACCCCTCCTCGGCTTGCTGTACACATTCCTTGACATGAATAACGCAGATCGCTTAGACATTTTGCATGTTCGCAGTCAAAAGGGATCTTGCGCGTGCGCAGTATGCTTTGCCCAACTGCGTGCAAAGCCGAAAAGCATTAGAGCAAAGGGTCAGAGAGGGTTAAAGCAGTTCAGTTAAAGAGATTGACAGGCAGTGCGTCTGCGGACCGGCACCAGAAAGAGGATGAACTACACCCAAAGAAGGTGCATGGTGAGTCACTATACGTGGCAATTTTCTCAAAAACTCATGTACAGACATAGAATTTTAAAACTAGTGGGACTCATACACTGCTAAATCCTATGCAAAAGGCCTAGCAAAAATGTAAAGGATGGATTGCAGTAAAACCTGGAAGAGACATAGAGGAGGACCTCAGAAAACATTTTTTTTCCTTTTAGGACTAGTAAAGACGATGTCCTATGTGCAAGGTCTGCCCCAAATTAGAAGGAGGCACACTGTGATACACCCTAGAAGAGATGTAGAGAAGGGCCTCAAAAAACTTTTTTTTACCATTTGGAAGAAGCTGGACTGGTAAAGTCAATGCACTAAGTACAAAGGCTTAAACATTTACCCCTGGGCGGTATACATATACAGTGGGAAAAATAAGTATTTGATCCCTTGCTGATTTTGTAAGTTTGCCCACTGACAAAGAAATGAACAGTCTATAATTTTATGGGTAGGTTAATTTTAACATTGAGAGATAGAATAACAAAAATAAAATCCAGAAAATCACATTGTATAAATTATATAAATTTATTTGCATTTTGCAGTGAGAAATAACTTCTGGCTCCTACAGACCAGTTAGACGCTCCTAATCAGCTCGTTACCTGCAATAAACCCCTTTGTGACATAGGACATACTATTCACAGGGGGAGCGCAGTTGATCGAGGCCAGTTGTCAGCTGATTCTCACAGCTGACACCCGGCACTAAGTGCCAGGAGCGGTCACGGACCGTTCCCGACATTTTAACCGACGGAATACTGTGATCAAACATGATCGCAGCATTCCAGAAGCTCTGACAGCCCCTCTGCCTTTGGATCAGAGACCCCACGGCATGATGTGGGGTCCTGATAAATCCCATGGTATTCCGATGTCGTCTTGATGACATCCGGGTTACCAGAGCTCAGAGACTTCCTGTCATGCGCAGTGCATGTCAGGATGTCTCTGAGGTCAGTGTGCACAGAGTGCAGCACTGACAGCTTATATGGCATGCAGATATATGAGTGCCCCATAGTGGGACACAGTGTAAAAGTAAGAATTAAATTAAAAAAAATTTAAATGATTGTAAAAATTTAAAAACTAATAAAAAATAATAATAAAAATATCAATATTTATTCTATCATTAAATCAATATTTGAATAAAAAAATCTAAACAATAAAAGTAAACATATTTAGTATCACCGCGTCCGTAACGACCCGGTGAACACCATTAAAAAAAATGCTTTATCATCATACCGCCGAACAAAAAGTGGAATAACACGCGATCAAAAAGACGGATATAAATAATCGTGGTACCACTGAAAACATCATCTTGTCCCGCAAAAAACAAGCCCCGATACAGCTCCATCACCGGAAAAATAAAAAAGTTATAGCTCTCAGAATAAAGCGGTACAAAAATAATCATTTTTTTCTATAAAATAGCTTTTGTATAAAAGTGCCAAAACATTAAAAAATGATATAAATGAGGTATCACTGTCATCGTACTGACCCGAAGAATAAAAGGGCTTTATCAATTTTACCACACGTGGAACGGTATAAACGCCCCCCAAGAGAAATTCATGAATTGCTGGTTTTTGTTCATTCTGCCTCCCAAAAATAGGAATAAAAGGCAATCAAAAAATGTCATGTGCCCGAAAATAGTACCAATAAAAACATTATCTCGTCCCGCAAAATACAAGACCTCACATGACTGGAAAAGTTATAGTTCTCAAAATGTGGTGCAAAATCTATTATTTGCAATAAAAAGCATCTTTTAGTGTGTGACAGCTGCCAAACATAAAAACCCGCTATAAAAACCTACTATAAATAGAAAATCAAACCCCACTTTAGGGTTGGGGCTAAAGTTAGGGTTAGGGTTGGGATTAGGGGTGTGTTAGGGTTATGGTTGGGATTAGGGTTAAGGCTGTGTTGGGTTAGGATTGGAGTTAGAATTGGGGGGTTTCCACTGTTTAGGCACATCAGAGGCTCTCCAAATGCGACATGCGTCTGATCTCAATTACAACCAATTCTGCAATTCTCCAATTATGCAGGGGTGGCATTTATGCACATGTAATCGAAGTACATGTATCAAAGTACTACTGGCAGTTATAACATGGCAGTTAGACAGTGCACAAGACAGGTAAGACATTTATATACATCTACCCCCTGTACATTTGGAGCACATCAAATATATACCATATGCATTTGTGTAATTTTTATCCTGGCCGCTGCATTCACAAACATCCACCGCCCTGGCATTAACTCTCTATACTCCATCCATATCGGCCCCTCGCTCCTTTCCTCGCCTATGTATAGCACTCACGCTCTTTTCACATTGTTAAATTGCACAGATCCAGTCAGTCCCACAATTCAACATCAGAGACGCTCTCACAAATCACTTAACCATCTGCTCACTCTTTCTATCCTCCTTCTCCTAGTCGCAGGAGACATTGCTCCCAACCCTGGTCCACCATGTTATAGAAAGTCTAACCCCCCAACTGCTACACTCAGAAACCCCTCTAATCTTATTAATATTCCCTGCATGCCATCTGTCTCTCTTAATTGTGCACTTTGGAATTCTCGCTCAGTGTGTAACAAACTCTCCTTCATCCATGACTTCTTCCTTTCTAATTCTCCTAACCTCCTGGCTTTTACTGAAACCTGGATCCAGCAGTCAGACACTACCACTGCTGCTGCTCTTTCATACGGGGGGCTACACTTCTCTCATACCCTAAGATCAGACAATAGAGCAGGTGGAGGCGTTGGTCTGCTCCTATCACCAAAATGTACCTTTCAGGTTATCCCTCAATTACCCTCACTTGTCTTCTCTTCTTTTGAGGTCCATGCCGTCAGACTCAACACCCCCTTCTCCATGCAAGTGGCAGTGGTGTATCGTCCTCCCGGCCCCTCCCATCAGTTCCTGGATCATTTTGCCACTTGGCTTCCACATTTTCTCTCCTGTGACATCCCTACCCTCATCATGGGAGATTTCAACATCCCCATTGCTCTTCCCCTCTCACCATCTGCTACTCACCTTTTATCTCTAACCTCCTCTTTTGGCCTTTCGCAGCTTACTAATTCTCCAACGCATGAAGACGGAAACTCCCCTCGACTTCGTCTTCTCTCGGCTTTGTGCAGTGGATGATTTTGCAAACTCCCCTCTCCCTCTCTGACCACAATCTTCTTTCATTCTCTATCAAGAACTGCCAAGCTGCTCAGGTCACCCCCACTGTCCTTACTTATAGAAATATACAGGCCATTAACACCCAGAAACTTATGAAGAACTTGCAGTCTTCATTGGCCCCTATCTCCTCCCTCTCCTGTCCTGATTCTGCATTGAAGCATTACAATGAAACACTTCTAAGTACCCTGGATGAATTTGCACCCCCTATAAATAGAACACCACAACGCAGACGGCAACAACCCTGGCACACGGTCCAAACACGTTTCCTGCAGCGGTGCTCCAGGTGCGTCGAACGTCTGTGGAGAAAATCCAATCTACACGAAGATTTCATCCATTATAAGTTTATGCTTAGAACATACAACACTGCCCTTCACCTCTCCAAACAAATCTATTTCAACACCCTCATCACCTCACTGTCCAATAACCCGAAACGTCTCTTTGACACTTTTCATTCTCTACTCAATCCAAGAGTACAGGCCCCAACCATGGAGCTCCGAGCTGACGATCTGGCCAATTACTTCAAAGAAAAAATTGACCAGATTCGACAGGAAATTATATCCCAATCACCTCATACCATGCACTGTCCTCACTCCCCCACTGCATCTAGCTCACTCTCTGATTTTGTACCAGTCACAAAAGAAGAAGAAGTAAGCAGGCTCCTTGCATCTTCTTGCCCAACTACTTGCACCAGTGACCCATTTCCATCACATCTCCTCCAGTCCCTTTCCCCTGCTGTGACCCCTCACCTAACTAAAATATTTAACCTCTCTCTCTCTCTTCTGGTATTTTTCCCTCCTCATTTAAGCATGCCATCATACATCGACTACTTAAAAAACCATCCCTCGACCAAAACTGTGCCGCTAACTATAGACCTGTCTCTAATCTTCCCTTCATCTCTAAACTCCTGGAACGCCTGGTCCACTCCTGTCTTATCCGCTATCTCTCAGAAAACTCTGTTCTCGACCCTCTCCAATCCGGTTTCCGCTCTTTACACTCCACTGAAACTGCCCTCACTAAAGTCTCTAATGATCTGCTAACAGCTAAATCAAATGGTCATCACTCCATGCTAATTCTCTTGGATCTCTCTGCAGCATTCGACACTGTGGATCATCAGCTCCTCCTCACTATGCTCCGTTCCATTGGCCTCAAGGACATCGTTCTCTCCTGGTTCTCCTACTATCTCTCCGACCGCTCCTTTAATGTATCTTTTGCCGGTTCCTCCTCCTCTCACCTTCCCCTTACTGTTGGGGTCCCTCAAGGATCGGTTCTAGGCCCCCTCCTCTTCTCCTTGTACACTGCCCCTATTGGTTAAACAATCAGTAGATTTGGTTTCCAGTACCATCTCTATGCTGATGACACCCAATTATACGCTTCTTCTCCTGACATCACGCCAGCCTTTCTAGAAAACACCGGCGATTGTCTAAACGCTGTGTCTAATATCTTGTCCTCACTATATCTGAAACTGAACCTGTCAAAGACTGAACTCCTGGTGTTTCCTCCCTCTACTAATGTACCTATACCCGACATTGCTATTTCTGTGTGTGGTGCCACTATCACTCCCCAGCAACAGGCCCGCTGTCTTGGGGTCATACTTGATTCCGAGCTTTCCTTTGCCCCCCACATTCGATCACTGGCTCGCTCTTGTCATCTGCACCTCAAAAACATTTCTAGAATTCGACCTTTTCTTACTTTTGACTCTGCAAAAACTCTTACTGTTTCTCTTATTCATTCTCGTCTCGACTATTGTAACTCTCTTCTAATCGGTCTCCCTCTTACCAAACTTTCCCCTCTCCAATCTGTCTTGAATGCTGCAGCCAGGATCATATTCCTCACCAATCGTTACACCGATGCCTCTACCTTGTGCCAGTCATTACACTGGCTACCCATCCACTCCAGAATTCAGTATAAACTTATTACCCTCACCCACAAAGCCCTCCATAGCTCAGCACCACCTTACATCAGCCTCCCTTGTTTTAGTATACCACCCTACCCGCGCCCTCCATTCCGCTGATGACCTGAGGTTAGCATCCTCAATAGTCAGAACCTCCCACTCCCGTCTCCAAGACTTTACACATGCCGCGCCAATTCTTTGCAATGCACTTCCCAGGTCAATACGATTAGTCCCCAATCCCCACAATTTTAAGCGTGCCCTGAAAACGCATTTATTCAGACAGGCCTATCGCCTCAACACATTAACCTAATCTATCCCTGTGTGGCACAGCCAAAAGTTTTACCATAACCAGATTTCCTGCATCATGTTCCCACATGCTTTATGCATCCATTAGCCCTCTGTGTTTGTACTGTTACACACTTAACATTATGGCTGGTCCATACAATCAGGGCAACTGTTACCACCCACCTTTCGTGTCTACCTCTTTCCTCATAGACTGTAAGCTTGCGAGCAGGGCCCTCATTCCTCTTGGTATTTGTTATAATCTACTGTATGTGATTATTGTTATGCTGTAATGTCTATTGTCTGTGCAAATCCCCTCTGAAATGTAAAGTGCTGCGGAATATGTCGGCGCTATAAAAATAAAATTTATTATTATTATTATTCTGCGTTGAAAAAGTCAAACAGTGCTCCTTCCCTTCTGAGCTCTGCCATGTGCCCAAACAGGGGTTTACCTCCACATGTGGAGTATCAGCATACTCAGGACTAATTGCACAACAACTTTTGGGGTCCAATTTCTCCTATTACCCTTGGGAAAATAAAAAATTGGGGGCGAAAAGATCAATTTTATGAAAAAAATAACATTTTTTATTTTTACGGCTCTACATTATAAACTTCTGTGAAGCACTTGGGGGTTCAAAGTGCTCACTACACATCTAGATAAGTTCCTTAGGGGGTCTAATTTCCAAAATGGTGTCACTTGTGGGGGGTTTCCACTGTTTAGGCACATCAGGGGCTCTCCAAACGCAACAATGGCATCTGATCTCAATTCCAGCCAATTTTGCATCGAAAGAGTCAAAAGGTGCTCCTTCCCTTCTGAGCTCTGCCATGCGCCTAAACAGTGGTTTACCTGCGTATATGGGGTATCAGCATACTCAGGACAAATTGTACAGCAACTTTTGGGGTCCAATTTTTCCTGTTACCCTTGATAAAATAAAACAAATTAACAAATTGGATCTGAAGTAAATTTTTTGTGAAGAAAAAATAAATGTTCATTTTTTTTAAACATTCCAAAAATTCCTGTGAAGCACCTGAAGGGTTAATAAACTTATTGAATGTGGTTTTGAGCACCTTGAGGGGTGCAGTTTTTAGAATGGTGTCACTTTTGGGTACTTTCTATCATATAAACCCCTCAAAGTGACTTCAAATGTGATGTGGTCCATAAAAAAATGGTGTTGTAAAAAAGAGAAATCGCTGGTGAACTTTTAGCCCTTATAGATTCCTAACAAACATTTCTCCGTTTTAAGGGCATGAAAATTCAAAGTTGAAAAATTGCGAAATTTTCAAAATTTTCGACAAATTTCCATTTTTTTCACAAATAAACGCGTCATGTCAAAGAAATTTTACCACTATCATTAAGTACAATATGTCACGAGAAAACAGTGTCAGAACTACCAGGATCCATGGAAGCATTCCAGAGTTATCACCTCATAAAGGGACAGTGGTCAGAATTGAAATAATTGGCCTGGTCATTAACATGCAAACCACCCTTGGGGGTAAAGGGGTTAAGGACAACTGTCTTACATAGTCACCTTTAAAAAAGACTCCTGTCCACAGACTCAATTAATCAGTCAGACTCTAAGCTCTACAACATGGACAAGATCAAAGAGCTTTACAAGGATGTCAGGGAAAAGATCATAGACCTGCACAATGCTGGAATGGGCTACAAAACCATAAGACGCTGGGTCTGAAGGAGTCAAAAAGCAACATTTTAGTTGACTTTATGTTTCGCTGCTGTCATCAAGTGGAGTTGAGAAGTCTGATCCGATCCAGACCTTGTTTATTTCAAGTTGAAGTTCAAAAGTCAATCTGTCAGTATTTCCAGTTGACAGGTGGATGCACCTATCAGTTATTATGTCTCAGATGACACTAAAAACCCCTCTAATAAAAAGCTAGCAGCAGGGCAGGCCAGCACCTCCAAGGCATAGAGGGACAGTTCATGCCACGCGTCCAGTTTGGATTCCCAATAGTTGTATGTCACAGAGGAATCACGGAGGACGCTGATATGGTCGACTATGTATTCCTTCACCATCTTCATAAACTTTTCCCTCCTTGTCAGAGTACCCCACAAATCAGGGCTTTGGTGTTGTGGGGTCGTTTTCTGGTCTACCAGTTGTGGGTTCTCCTTCCGGGCTCCCTCTGGTGGTAACAGGAGGTAGTGAGGCTGATTTAATCAGTAGAGATCTGCCACCTGATAATGAGGATGACAATTGGACCTCAGGAATCTCAGATTGGATTTAAGACAGCCGACGCCCTATTCTGGTGCTGGTGATTCCTTCTGCTTGTCAGGTCTTGGTTCTCAGCTCTGTACCAGTCAGCTCAAGCTAAGTTTCTCTGCTAATTTTCACACTTAATTTTGTTGTTCTATTCAGTTTTTTGTGTGGTCAGCCAGCCCCGGCTGGGGCTGTGCTGAATTTCCACTCTTATTTATCTGTATTTGCCAATTTGCTTTATGTCCCTTATTAGATTGGCCTCTTTTTGCTCTGTCTCAGAATATTTCAGAGTGCTAATATAGTGGGAGAAGTCTAGTGACTTCAGGGTTAATTTTGTTATCAGAAGTGTTGGACATTATTTTGTAGGGTTTTGGGCAGATTGCAGACAGTGTCTTTCCTTTCCTCTCCTTTCTAGTTAGTTTGGGCCCCATCGTTTGCTCAGCGTATTTTCCTGCCTGTGTTTGTGTTTTCATCTTGTTTCACCGTCAATACATGTGTGGGGGCTATCTATTCCTTTGGGGTCTGCTCTGGGGCAGTTAGTTTTCCCCTTTTCATGCTTCAGGCTTATTTAGTCCTCCGGCCGTGACGAGGCGTCTAGCTTCATCGTAGGTACGCTCCACGACTGCTGCTAGTTGTGTGGTTAGGATCAGGGATCTGCAATCTGCATAGTTACCAACCTCACTGATTTTTCTGGGCTTAGCATGTTTAGGTTTTTTCCTCCTCGGTGACCCATTCATAACACTTGGGAGCTGGGAAGGTCTAATGAAACTGTCCCAGACCTTTGATAGTGTTCCTTATCTATTCCAAAATAGATAAGCTCGCAATGCCTTTTGGGAAGGCCATATCTCTCATGGTATGTGTTTTTTTAATATTTAGTGTTAGAACTCGCAAGTATGGGGACCCTTAACATGGGTTGCAAGCTTATCTATTTTGGCCAAAATATTAACCAATACCTCATTTAATTTTTTTATCATATGCATTAATTTTTTGCACTTTTTATTATATTTTTTGCAGGATGCAGCTAGGCCCCTTTATGTTGGCTTCGTCTATTAGGGCATCTGTCCCAGTGTGTTGCATATTATAGTGCTGGGCAGCCCGCCTGATAATACAAGGGTGTCATTAATAGGCTGCAAGCCAGACACTTTGCATCACACTTACTTGTGTGACTGGCATCCTACGCAAGCCATATCAATGTGCATTTTTTTCTACTAGGCAGCCAACCCCTCCATAATCTGTTAGGTGTGGGGTGGTTGTTTTTATCAGTAGTTTGCACCTGTGCTGCCCCTTATCTTTATTAGTGGAGGACTGCTGCATCCTGCTAGATGTGCATTTGTCATCAGACAGGGTTTTGGGAAGGCCTTATCTTATGGTATGTTTTTTTGAATTTTTCTATGTTAGCTGCTCTGCATGCCATCTTGCCAGGTTGGGTGAGTGACTTAATCATCCACCATCTCGCCTTCCATTTCCTCACTCTGGTCATCCTCCTGACTTGTTGACTTAAAATGACTTGTTGGCAATCGAGTATCATCATCAAGCACTTCTTGAGACAATAATTGCCGTTCCACACGGTTGGCTTCTTCTGACCATGGCTGCTCAAATATTTGGCCATCATCACACACGATCTTATCATGTCCCTAAGTCATAAATGGAAAGGTAAAGAGCTCCTCGGAGTATCCAAGTATGGGGTCACTTGTCTACTGGGACTCGCCATGGTAGGAGGAAGGAGGATCAGGGTGAGGATTATGTGGTCCAGACTCTTGCCTAGTGAGACTGATACATGTGGAAGACAGAGTGATGTTGCAAAACTGACTGGAAGTATTATCTGCAATTCAACCGACCACTGTTCTTGCTTCAAGTGTAGTGCCTGTCCTGTGCCCCTTTCCCATGCAAACTGGGACAGGAAGCTAGGTCTCATGGATGTTTGAGATCAATTGCATGCACTTGGTCGTATTAGCAAGGAGCTGGTGGAACGGAGTGTGTAACCCCTTTGACCTAGGCCAGTATTGACCAATATTGCAAATATTTATTAATAAACACATATTTACAATATTTACAGTATATACAAGCTTTACAGTATATGCAGGTACATGGAACAATAAGGTCAGGTAAGTATAGTGTCATAGTGGCAGAAAATGCGGACTACAAATTTATATGAAATTCTATACATGCAAAGGGATGTGCCTGAATAAATATAGCTAAGTGGCCCTAAATGCCGACCTGGATACATGAGTAAATGTTCATATATAGAGGGATTACATACAGTATATGGAAAGTTAGAAAGAAGTTATATAGGTCCCTAAGGACTATGTAGAGGGATTTTTGTATAGATACATGTTGGGAAATAGTTATTAAGTATCTATGAAATAGGTATATCCCATTGGGATTCACTTGTCAGGGAATTGTGCAAAGTCCAAAGCATAGTCTGAGACAGTAGAAAAAAACAGGTAAAAGGTCACCATATATGCATTTGAGCGCTAGACAAGTCAAGGAAGACTGATTAATCAGAGTTCAGAAGGCTGTAATTATGAAGCTCAAGTAGGAGGTTACCTGAAATAGTTAGGCTCCATTTGGCCCTCCTGTGCCTAAATGTGCTGTCTATTGCGTGGCACTGTGGGCATTGAGTGGTGCTTAAAAAGATGGTGCTCGCCGCCAGACCAGACGTGAATCAATAGAGACACTCCACCGGAAGTTGCATCAAAGCTGCGGTGATGAGGCTCTCCTAGTGCCGGGCACTAGACCGCATACACGTATCCAGCTTGAGGGCTGATATGGGAGCCAGGATGCCCACACTAGAAAAGGGTCTGGGCATGCATGTACTGTATGTGCCATACTGGTCGTTATGGAAGAGGGAATGCCCGCACTTGTGCAGCAAATAGAAGTCTGTAGGTGAATGTAATAAAGTATGTCAATAGCCACAGGGTGTGAGATAACACAGAGTCCCTTGATGGAGGGGGGATAATTTCATACTTAAGGGGGTTTTACACATAGCGATATCGCTAGCAATATCGCTATAACGTCACCGATTTTGTGACGTTATAGCGATATCGCTAGCGATATCGCTATGTGTGATACTTACCTCCAACCGGCTCCCCTGCTGGTTATCGCTGATCGCACGAGAATCTCCGGCTCCATTTCTCGTCGGGCGCTTCTTGCTGGGGCTTCCTGCTGTGACGACGAGCGACGCGTGGAGGTGGGCGGGAGGACGTCAGGATCGCTGTGTGTGAAAGGTGAGTATCGTGCGCTGCGTCACTGCTGTATCGCTGTGAGATCTTTTTGTGTGAAAGCTCACTAGCGATCATTTAGCGATGCCCCAGCGATCCTGACCTGGTCGGATCGCTGGTTGGATCGCTGGTGCATCGCTAAATGTAAAAGGGCCTTTAGTGTCAGGATGAAAATGTCAGTGTATAGACCAGTAACTGTACTAACTGTAATAACCCTGTAACTAAATTCCTACAGTCATACATAATTTCTGTTCTGGTGCTCTAGTCTTATACTCTTAGTTAATAAACTGTTCTATACACTGACATCTTCATCCTGACACTAAGAATAACATTAACCCCCCACCCCTCCCAAGGACTCTGTTTTATCAAAAGGTGTCAAAAGTATGCGAACGTTTGCATTCAGTATCTGGTGTGACCATATTGTGCAGCAATAACTGCAATACTTACTTAGCCCTCATCATCAGCTGAAAGCAATTCTAACCAGTACCCGTCCACAAAACAACTACTTATAGCACTAATGAAAAATACGATCAAACCATCCCAAAAAAGTTTTTCAAAAAATAGAAAAGAACCTTATTAAATACAACAAAGATACATGGAGACGAGGGGAAGGACAAAAACACATGCACATACGAGCAAAAGGCGCACATGCTTAAGGGTAAATAATATTACCATCAATAGTTCAAAAGATCATGATATTACCCTATTGTATTGCACATTCCCAAATGGCCTAATAACAAACAGGCAAACATTGTATTATAAGTATATACAGTTAGTCATCAATCATAATTGTTATACCTGAGCAAATGGCCAGGGACAATGCGTAGCAGTGCACCCGCCCCGACGCACGTTTCGGCCAGCAAAGAATTTGTCAAGGGGCAGTTAAGGAACAGGAAGTGCGAGATTACAAAGGCGCCCACCACCAATGTGAGTTCAGTGTCCGATCCATATGACGTAACCGTTGCCACAGTAGCCAAGGCGCCAACTTGGATAAAAATTGCAGCATCCACCATATGTGACACATGCGGTAACTAGGACACCCGGCGGTTGTATCACATGACAAGTGACGTCATGGTCACATGACCAAACTCCCTCGGCAACGGAGAAGTTGCCGAAAGTCGACGGATGAGCCAGGATCGTGGCATGCATGCGTGCCAGTGTCAGCACGCAATGGCAACAGATTCTGGAGCTGGAATCAGTACAAGATTTTACATATGTGCCTTAACCCCTACGGACTAAACTGGTACCCCATCTAAAAACAATATCAGTTTAAATAGTGGCATATTATGGTATGATAATGATGGTAGAGCTGCTATCAAAATAACATAATATCACAGTCACTACCTTTGATATATCTCATCTCCAACATCCCATCATAATCCTATAGAGAAAAATCTAATCAAAAAGGAGATGGGTGCAGATCAATGCCGACAATGCTGAAAAATGCCAAATCAATTAGTCAGTATCTATAAAATTAGAAAGACATTGTAGTAATTGTAAAATTACAGAGCACAGAGGAATAGTCTGCAAGGATACATCTCAAGTATAGAATGAACACATCATAAGTGGCATATAATCCAAATCTTCCTGTGTTTAAAATAAACGTAAGTGATGAATAGAAAACCAAATTACACATCAATATTGAAAAGGAGGGAGAGGGGGGAAAAAGAGAAGAGGCCACAGATTCATACCATACACTAGCAATTCATATCACCACAAAACTTTTAATATATTCATAGGGCACATATAATCCCGGGGTGGAGATCAAATTCTGGGTCGTCCTGGATAACCACGCACTGTAAGGCTACTTTCACACATCCGGTGTGTGGGGTCCGGCGGCGTGCGGCGAAAAGCCGGGCCGCCGGATCCGGCCTGCAGCCGTGACACCGGATGTGTGTGCGGCGAGATGATACGGCTCGGACATTATTAAAGGAGCCGCAGGACAGAGGCAGCCAATGAGACAGCTGCTGAAAGGGAGGTGAGGGGAGGAGAGGATAGGAGAGGGGAGGGGAGGAGAGGAGAGGGGGGTGGAGAGAGAGAGACATGGGGGGGTTAACATTAGTGTCCAGGCAAGAGAATCTCTCTCTTGCTGGGCACTTGTGGGGTTAACCCCACAGAGAGATCTCTCTCTCTCACCCAGACACTGTGAGTGTTAACCCCACAAGTGCCCGGCGAGAGAGATCTCTCACAAGTGTCCGGGTGACAGAGAGAGATCTCTCTCTCTCTCGCCGGGCACTTGTGGGGTTAACATTCACAGAGTCCGGGCATGCGCTGTGGAAAAAGCCGGTCCGGCGCTGCAAAAAAAGTTACATGGAACGTTTTTTCCAGACGCCGGACAGGCTGTTTTTGCCGGATCAGGCAAAAAACGGATACGCCGCATAGGTATCCGGCGCGATGTGGCAATAATGAAACTGAATGGGGGAAAAACCGGATCCGGTGGCAACCGGCGCCGGATCCGGTTTTTACACTTTTTGCCGCATCGCGCCTGATGCTGAAAACCGGATGTGTGAAAGAGGCCTTACAAAGAACTTCAAGGTGTAGGTTCACATCCAAAGATGATGGGCTAAATAAAACAAAGCAACAGATATCCATAAAATAATACAAGAAAAGGAGCATGTACATGTGGAAACACAGATATTATATAAATGGAACATAACTGATGTTCTCATTCAGACCCTTAGAATGCACAGTGTAAAGCATCCATATCCACCTGCTTTTGCGTTGGGCCAACTTCTGGCTTGTTTTCCCTTCGCGAATACCAGGATCTATAATGTCAATCCCTCTCACTCGCAGTAGAGAGCTATCACAATTGTGATACATTTTGAAGTGACGTGGTAGGGTCCTGAGTGTGGAGGCGTCCCCATGCGTGGCCGCCGCCTCGATGCCCAAGACATGTTCACGGACACGTACTTTGAGCAGGCGTCTAGTCAAACCCACATAGATCAGGTTACGCGGACATACATTTATGTACCAGGAGTGGCATAAGGTCACCCAAAAGCAGTGTGAAAGACTGGTGGAAAGCATGCAAAGATGCATGAAAGCTGTGATTAAAAATTATGGTTATTCCACAAAATATTGATTTCTGAACTCTTCCTGAGTTAAAACATTAGTATTGTTGTTTCTAAATGATTATGAACTTGTTTTCTTAGCATTATTTGAGGTCTGCAAGCACTGCATTGTTTTGTTATTTTCACCACTTCTCATTTTCTGAAAATAAATACAAAATTTAGTGCTTGGAAATTTGAAGACATGTTGTCATGTTTTCAGACAAAAAGGAAAATATTTCAGTGGTCTCTAATTTTTTACAAAGCTATATATTTGATAGTACTAGATGTGCTTTTGTGTGGCTTCCATGAGGATTTTATGGTGCAAAGCAACTACTGTATAGCTCTGTTAGTTTGGCTGGTTTTCTTCCATGAGTTGCTCACTTCAGATCTTTCCACAACATTTCTATAAGATTAAGACCAGGACTTTGACTTGGTCATTTCAAAACTTTAACTTTATTTTTTAACCATTATTTTGTAGAACAACTTGTGTGCGTTGGGTCATTGCAGGTATAATTCAGAATTCATTATTCCATCGTCCTGGCCAAGATGTAGGAAAACAGTACCAAACCAGGTTGCTACCACTACCATGTTTCACAGGTGGCAAGAGATTTTTTTATGCTGGAATTCAGTGTTTTTCTTTCTTCAAACATGACGCTTCTCATTTAAACCGAAAAGCTCTATTTTGGTCTTATCTGTCAACAAAATATAGTTCCAATAGCCTTTTGGCTTGTCCAAATTATCTTTAGCAAACTGGAGACCACACCATCCTGCCATCCACACCACTGTTGTTCAATGTCCTCCTGATGTTGGACTTTAGTTGCTTAGAGGTGACCTTGTGTTTGTTGTGGCCTGTAGGATAACAATACACTGAGGTCAAGGAGTCATCTTTGTTGGTCAACAACTACTGGGAGGGTAATAATAATTTTGAATTTCCTACAGTTTGGCCACAATCTGTCTTACTATGGATCGGTGGAGTCCAAATTCTTCTGATACGGTTTTATAACCTTTTCCAGTCTGATAAGCATCAACAACTCTTCAGAGATTCTCAGAAATCATCAACTAACACTTGATGGTCATACACCAGACTCCCATCTTCATACGATGCCGTCCTCTTCTTTGCTGCCTGTAGTGGCTCTGGCTCCAGCACACTGCTCTGCCCTGTTGAGGGCAGAGCAGAGTCCTGCAGTGCGCAGGCACCAGGAGAGGTCCAGCGCCTGCGGCACTGCAATATTCTGCTCTGCCCTCAACAGGGCATAGCAGTGCGCCTGCGTCGGAGCCACGACAGGAAGGAAAGAAGAGGACGGCATCGGACCGCCCCCCCGGTTAGTATAATATAACTCTTTTTTCTTATCTTTCAGGTTACATTGGGGGCTTATCTACAGCATTACAGAATGCTGTAGATAAGCCCCTGAGGTCAGTGCCGGCAGCTTATAGTCGAAAAAAAGGGTGACAGATTCCCTTAAATAGTTCAGTTGAGCGGCTGGTGAAAGGCTGCAATTCTTACATAAAATAATAGTGTCAATTGAGCGCCGTAAGTCACAGTGCAAACGTCTCTGCAGCAGCTCCGGTCCAGGAGGTGAGTATATGTTTTTTTTAAATTTTGTAAGGGACACCTCAGCCTTTATGAAGGGGTTGTCCAGTGGTTGACAACCCTTACAAAACCACATTAAAATAAATCATAAATAGTACAGTACTAAACATAAAGTGATTACATCTAACAATAGTAAAAAGGAATGAGGACTGTGCAATATTATAATAGTTTAGACAGTCTAGAAGACAACATGTGCTACGTACAGAAAAGCCTGCAACTCCTAGGGCAAATTAAATGATCTCCAGTTTTTGGCGCCAACCAATCTATTATATTTATGTTCTCGTGCTACATGAGAATCATATAACATCAACATACAGTGGGTCAAAACATATAAAATCATCATATGCAATAACAATATGCTACGGTAAGCACTAAAATGTTGACCTAGATGATTTAGAGACAGCACAAAAAAAAATAATTAAGTCTGATGAATTATGTATGAGTGCTTTCAATATTTCAGTTTACGTCTTAAGTAAAACTGTCATACTATCCGAGTTATTGATTTCCTGTACACTGTGAAATCACATTCGGTATTTTTCAATGCCTTGCCATGTCTAGATATAATGACTTGCACTGGTCAGCCAGAGATGAGGAAATCGACCAGATGGAAACAGAGTTCTGTTCTGTTGATCTGAACCTGACCTCATAATGGTGTAATTAATTAACCATTACATTTATATAACACTCTAAGGCTGTTAGCTGCCCATAAAACTAGCAGGGTCATTTCATTTACTTTCAGCTAACAGCGTGGTGAGTAAATGGTTTACAAACCAAAATATCAAGGAACCTGAGCTGAATGTCACCCATATTTTATCTCTACAACACAAAATATGTAATAATCACTCAGATGTCTCCCCTAATGTTATTGACTAATTGTGTTGTAGATATGATTTTCTCCTACTAAAGGATCTTTAACCAATTTTTACATGTTGACACCCAGTGGAATAGTGGCTGCAGAGCAGAATAACATATTTGTGCTATTTTTAAATTTCACAACTCCATTACAGACATATTAGCACCTAATGAGTTAACCTTTGGTACGTCCAAGTGGGTGTTACCACATATGGACTTATACAGGGAGAAGAAGTACACACCCCCAATGAAAACCCTACTTGGATTTAACTAAAGCTAACACATTAGGTGTCAAATTCTTTGAATCCTAATATCTCTGCAAAGGAGAAGCAAAATTAAAAAACATAATAGCCACTATTACATTGTGGGTCCATTTCAACATGAAATATTTGTTCAAAGGTTTTCTTTAACTATTCATGTCCTCTTACTAGCAGTAGTAAGTAGTAGTACTAGTAATTT
Source organism: Dendrobates tinctorius (assembly GCF_039654945.1). Lineage (NCBI taxonomy): Eukaryota > Metazoa > Chordata > Amphibia > Anura > Dendrobatidae > Dendrobates > Dendrobates tinctorius. The sequence continues at coordinate 11,797,386 of NW_027361876.1, forward strand.
ACTTTCCTTCTGATAACAGGAATACTTTGAATTAGCAAGCAATTGGTGTGGGTGTATTGCAAGTTGCGATATAGGTTCAGTGAGGTTTTCCACTTCTTACTAAGGTCTTTTTTCTGGTAGTCACAAAAAAACAGTTTTTTAAAGCAGATGATGCTAAAGAAATCCTGAAGCGCCTTTGTTCTGTATTTCCTGAGCACTTTCTCAAGATTTTTGTCCCAAAACATCTTGGAGAACTTGGAGAACCAACCACAGATCAGATAAACTCACTCATGTTAAGATCTGAGCTCTGTGGGAGCCATATAATCACTTTCAGACCTCCTTGTACTGCTTTACATTGAGAATAGTTTTCAATGACATTAACTGTATGTTTGGGGGTCATTGGTCTGCAGAATAAATTTGGAGCCAATTTGATGCCTCCCTTTATGCTATCTGTCTGTATTTCTCAGCATTGAGGACATCATTAATCATGATCAAATACCCAATTGCATTTCCTGAAATGCAACTCCAAACTTTCAAGAAACCTCCACCATGCTTCACTGTTGCCTGCAGACATTGATTCAACAAGCAAACTTCATTCCATCATAGCCAAATATTTCATTTCTTGACTTATCAGTTTGGAGAGCCTGCTGTCATTTTTCTGCAGCCAAGTTCTTATGTTTTTTTGCTAGTTGAGCCATCTGGCCTTGTTTCTTGATTGGCTTATTTGCCGCAACTCTTCCATTAAGAGCGCTTCTGGCCAGACTTCTCAGAACAGTAAATAGCTGTAGCTGGGTCATACTGATTGCTTCCAGTCCTGAACTGATGACACTGCTGGACATCTACCTTAAGTTTTCTTGGCCAATTATTGTATCTATGGTCCTCAATATTGCCATATTTTGGTGACCTCACTGCTAAGAAATACAGGCAAATACTTATCCGTCATGCAATACAACTTCCCTACTGAGTTCCTTTAAAAACTGTGTGAAAGTGTACCTAGAAGAATGAATGCTTTGATGGTGTTTTGAAGACAAAGGGTGCATTTTGTTAATTGATAAAAAAAATAAACTATTTTTAGTTTTGAAAGCATTCTCATCCTGCAGCATTTTTTCCACTCTTGCCTTAAACATATACTCAGTATTGATGATAATTAGACAGATAAAATAACAACACAATGGAGCAGCAACAGACGTAATAAACAATGGGCGCAGACCCTAGTGGATATAGACCCAACTTGTCCATTAAAATAAAATAAGTACAATGCTCCCCTAGATTATGCAAAAGGGTGAACTTTTATTTGCTCATGTGGCAACATGTTGGTCCTATTACACAACCATGACATTAGACAATCTTGAGAAAGGTTCTGTAATGGTACCAAAACATTGACACATGGGCTAATTAAAGTCTACCCTTTTAGAGTGCTGCCTCATTTTACTTATGATGGATGAATGGATAGACAGACAGACAGATAGATAGATAATCTATGTGGTCACTTAGTCTATTATATAAGTTGGAAAAAGCTACTAGTGTATATGTCGACATTCCCATTGGCTGAGGTGAGGTGACTTATCCTGGATGGAGCGTATGAGTGTGAAAGGTATTGTGTATTACAAATAAGAAAGGTAAGGAATGGTGTGAACAAAAAGGGTCACTAAATTCAATGAATGATTGTCAGTCCATTAGCTATCATTCTGAGCTTCAGTAATAGAGGGTGGTGTGGTACATTCGGTGACCCCTGACTAGGCCATATTTTAGCATCTATTATGCCCTTTTTATAGTGTTAAGGATCTATTTATACTGACATTGAATGCTTTGTTGGGAGTTTGGTCACACTAGTAGGAAAGACACCATGCAGCGCTATTACTGCCATCAAAAATACAAGCGACAACAGGGAACCTTGACATAGCCTGCTATAAGATAGATGACAGACCTGGCACTGAATTGTGGCTTCAGATATGAATATAAGGCCCAGTGCAGAATGGAATAGAGCTAAATGTGGGTTCTCATTGCAAAGCGGTTAAGTAAGATGTTCCATGTTGCATTTATTATTATTTGCTAATATGGTACTGCAACATGTTTCCATGTATTACCGCATGTATGAAATGGTACAGCTACCCCTTCTGGGTATTACCATTGCTTTTGTCTTTACATTTTATTGTATTGTTGCTTTTATTTGCACATAGTTGTGAAAATGTTTACTGCATTTCATGTTTGTCAATTACAGTATAGGAAAAGCGTAGTGCTCTTTTTGGACACTAGGGGGGCACTCTAGTGTATAGAACTTGTAGTAGGATAGGGTTAAGTGTAGAAGGGGCTGCCGGGAGTTAAGGTTAGATTTAGAAGGGAAGTTAGCTCAGATGGTGCCAGGGTGCCCACATGGGCTATAGGCCCAGGATGGCTCGGCAGCCATGCAACGTTAAGCAGCGATAGCCCATGTTATCCACGGCCACTGGACATCAATACAGTGGGCCAGTACAGTAGAGAGATGTGGCGACTCATAGCCTGGGCGGACGCCTTTAGGGCGGGAGTCAGTTGGAGTGAGGAACAGAAGGATGCTGAAGGTTCGCAGGGAGCAGTACAGACGGGTCACATGCTTTTCCAGAGGCAAACAAAGCAGGTGGCGGATGATTTCAAGTCTGGGGTGAAACAGGCAGAAGGAATTGTCATCATGGCGAGGTTAGGGCAGGAAGAAGCTGGGAAGCGGTCTAAGACGGTCTGGTCTGGACGTGTGCCGTATAGCAGCATCAGCAAAGTAGGGAGCGCTGAGGAAGCAAGTAAAGATGAATGTGTATCCTATGATGTGCCAACTGTGGATATATTGTGTAAAGTTATCAGTAAAGAAACCATTCAAGTTACTATGGACTGTGTCTCAATTACTGGGAGTCGCCTCGGAGAAGAACCTTCACCGCTTGGGAAGTACCCAGGGGGACCCGAACCTGGAGACACAGGTACGCTGAACAGTGGATTGCAATTTTCTGTGAGGAAAGGCCGGGACACTGATGCTTTAGTCTACTATTCTAAAGTCGACTATAGTCCTGGTCGACCCTTACATCATAATTGTCCACAAATTGAGAAAATAGATATCCGGCACCATTGTGTGGAAAAATACCCTGAATGTCTGCAGATATATTTTTCACATTAATAAAAAACACCTTAATCCCACTTGGAATGGGTGCTCAATCCCATATTGAAAAAACAGAACATTTTGTTGTGGAGAAAGAGAAAAGGCAGGATGGCACTCACCGTTCATGTGAATCAAATTACTTTATTTCACATACACAGGGCATCGGCATAGGCACGGGAGCAATGTGCTGGAAGACGGACAACAGCCGTTTCACGCTCAATACGCTTCAACAGGTCCTATGCTCAGAATACAGGTAATGCAAATAAAACACATGTGTGAATAATAACTCCTCCCCTTCACCTAAGCATGTCTTGTGACTCCTCTACCAATAAAACTCTTTAATGAAAAAAACAAAAAAACAAAAAAACACAAGAAGATAAAAAACATTTCCCTCTACAGCACTATAATACAATTAAAAAAATTTTATATTAAATATTCAAAGGAATACCGCCATATCTACCTTTTCATTTAACCCTAATGGACCTGCGGCTTTAGTGCGGAGAATCCATCTAGCTTCAACCTGCAAAAGACGCTTATCATGATTCCCTCCATATTGCGGTGCAGAAACTCTTTCAATACCAGCAAAACGCAGTGCCTCCGCATTTCCACCGTGGATTTTCCTCATGTGTTCTATTAGTCTGGGGACTCCTTTTCCTGTGGTAATTGAATTAAAATATTCTCTAAACCTGATGTAAAGAGGCCGAATTGTTTTGCCAATGTAGAAAAAAACGCATGGGCAAAATAGGACATAAACCACAAAGGCAGTTTTACATGAGACAAATTCTTTTACCTCGTGATACACAGATCCCATTTTTACAGTTTTTCCACTCAGCTTAAAGGGGCACCAAGGACAATTCTTGCACTTGTAGTTCCCTACTGGACTACTGGATTCCAACCAATTGTTCCGTTTATCCTGATATCTATTTTTTACCAGCAAATCTCGGAGATTAGTACTCCGTTTACAGGGGACCTCTGCCGACCACATCCAATAAATCTCTATCACCTTCCAAAAGATGCCAGTTCTGTCTGATTACAGTTCTGATATGTCTGTCCATAGAGCTGAAGGTAAAACTAAACACAGAACGTTTTTCTTTTTGCTTTCTGCTCTGATTATTAGTGATCGCTGAATCATTAACCCTTGATATAGCTGAGTCTAAAATAGACACAGGGTAACCTCTCTGTCTGAATCTGCTGTGTAGTTCACCTGCTTGTTTGCGAAAACCCTCCTCATTGCTATTGAATTTTTTAAGTCTGAGAAATTGGCTGAAAGGTAGGGAATTTGACATAATAGGGGTGTGCACTATTGTAATGCAAGAGAGAATTAGTCGCTGACGGTTTGTGAAAAATTTCCGTGCGCAAAATTCCATTTTCCAATAATAATCTGACGTCCAGAAAATCTATCTGGGAACCCCCAAAATGATATGTAAATTTCATGTTCATACAATTATGCAAATTCAGAAATTCCACAAATGAATCAAAATCTGTTCTGGATCCGTCCCAAACTATAAAAATATCGTCCACATAACGGATGAAAAGTTTTATGTTTCAAAAAAGGATTGGTAGTTGCATATATCACTTTTTCTTCCAAGACCGCTAAAAATAGATTAGCAAATGTACACGCGACGGGCGTACCCATCGCTGTGCCTTCTATCTGCCTGGACCAATTATTGTCAAATTGAAGCACATTGTGGGTAAGAATAAATTTGAGGCCATCAGTAATAAAATTAATGGTCTCTGGATCTTTTCCAGAGCTCTGCAATACCTGTCTTAGGCTGGTTTCACATTAGCGCTTTTTAAGCGCACGCACGGCCGGGGGTAGCTCCGCCCCCAAGCCGGCTCTCTGCCCGGCGTGCCCGCCCCTTGCTTGTAGCGCCGCCTCCTAGCGCACAGCGGAGCCTGCGATCGGCACATCTCTTTAGCATAGGGTGCGCAGATCGTGCGCAGGCCGTGCGCTAGTTGCGCTTTGACCTGCGCTGCGCACTTTTGACGGTGCGCCGAGCACGCCGAAATCCGAAAAGTTTGATTTTGGCGCGCACGGCGCACCATCAAAAGTGTGCAGCGCAGGTCAAAGCGCAACTAGCGCACGGCCTGCGCACGATCTGCGCACCCTATACTAAAGATAGGGTGCGCCGATCGCAGGCGCCGCTGTGCGCTAGGAGGCGGCGCTACAAGCAAGGGGCGGGCACGCCGGGCAGAGAGCCGGCTCGGGGGCGGAGCTACCCCCGGCCGTGCGTGTGCTTAAAAAGCGCTAATGTGAAACCAGCCTTACTGAATCAACCCCACTTTCGTGGGGGATTCTGGTATACAAGCTTTCGACATCTATAGAGGCCATCTGAAAATGTTCCTGCCAACAAATTTCCTTTACCACAGCAACAAAATCTTTAGAGTCTTTGATGTAGGAAGGAATCTCTTTTAGAAGGGGTCGCAATAACCAATCTATATATTGGGATAGGGGCTCAGTGAGTGATCCTATCCCCGACACTATAGGGCGGCCAGGGGGATTAGAACCAGACTTGTGTATTTTCGGGATGTGATACCAATGAGCCTTCCGTGGATACTCAGTAAATAATTTTTCAGCCTTCCGTTTAGACAGCACATTACCCTCCACCTGTTTTTTTAGAAAGGATCGTAATTCTTCTTTATGCCTATTCTTCTTTGTGTATGTGAATTAAAGTAATTTGATTCACATGAACGGTGAGTGCTATCCTGCTTTTTCTCTTTCTCCTTACATCATAATTATAATGTATAATCTTGAAAGGCAACATTGAAGCTGTTATTTTTTCATGAGACTATTTATTTTGAAACGTCTTTTCAGGATAACATTTTTTCCACTTCTGCAATGCAGTGTTGATCTTACATCACATCTCTGTACACCATGTATCAATGCTGTTCTCTGTCATAACACACAGTAATTTGTCACATTAATAATTGCAATATTGACAGTTTCCTCAAAAGCCATAGCCTACCAAAGGCCTCCTTAAAATATGCATTTGGCCTTTCTTAAAACACTTGTAAAAATTACATGAATTTTAAGATTTTTTTTTTTACACTGTTTTATTTTGATTTTCTACAAATGTTATTGCTGGTATTTTTTTATTTCCTTATGCATTTTTTCTGCCATTTTTAAGATTCTACAGGGAAAAAATGTCAGAATAACACCATACCCATGGCATGGCAACAAAAACACCGCAAAAATTCCATAAAATGCTTAGTGTTAGAGATGAGCGACTTTGCCTTTTTTAGGGTTATGAAACCCGACTTTCTCAAAAGTCGAGACGAATGAAATCGGCCGACTATCGGGAAAAGCCGGAGGTCCGACTGAAACACGAAACCCAATGCAAGTCAATGAGGAAGCAAAGTCGGCAGGGAGTGGAGGACAGTAAACATACCTACATGCCGGACTGTTATGAACGAGTCACCGTAGGAGGCAAAAACAGAAATACTAGCTAAGTCCAGAAAACCAGAGAAGTTGGCAGCTATCAGATTGCAGACCCCTGAACCTATCAACAACAACTAGCAGTAGCCGTGGGGGGTTCCTACGGTGCCCTAGACCCCTCGATCACAGCCGGAGAACTAAATAGCCTAAAGACAGAAAGGGAAATCTAAACTGCCCCAGAGCAAACCCCAAAGCAATAGGCAGCCCCCAACATATAATGACGGTGAAGCAAGATGAAAAAACACTCACACAGATAGAAAGATAGGCTGAGCAAATGATGGGGCCCAAGCTAACTAACTAGGACAGGATAGAAAAGCTGCTGTCTGCAATCCATCAAAAACCCTATTAAAACAAGAGCCAACAGACTGATAGGGAAAAAAAAGCCCTAAAGACGCTATGCTTCAAAAAGACTATATCAGTACTCAGGTATTTTCTGAAGACAGAGCAAAAAAGGAATTCAGCTCACCCCAGCAGGGAATGGCAGAAATCCAGAAAAACAAGGCAAAACAAAACCAAAACACAAATGCAAAAAGCAGAGCAGAAAACTTAGCTTTTGAGGAGCAGGAATCCGACTGGTCTCCTAGAATCCCTCAGAGAAATCACCCGCAAGGCAGAAGGGCGTCGACTGCCTTATATCCAGTCAGCAATTCCAGTCACCCAGTCATGATCATTCTGCTCAGGTGCTTGGTAATCAGCCTCACTACCTTCCTTCACCAGAAGAGGGAGTTCATCAGACCTCAATGGTGAAGGGGAAAATGAACTCACAACACCGGACTGCTTTTTTAAAGTGCACGAAAACTCTCTCTCTCTCCGGACGCTGCACATGTCATCTCGTTGCCCACAGTGTACGTCCTTGCTCAGTGGCTGAAAGAAGTCACATGCAAGCATTCTGGGAAATCCGACTTCGGAGCTTGTTTTGCCGACCGCATGGCCGACTTCATGCTGTGGTCGGGTTTCGGTCAGCGAAACCCGACTTTGCCATAAGTCGGCGACTTATGAATCTGGCCGACCTGTTTCGCTCAACTCTACTTAGTGTAAATTCAAACTGAAGACCAAGGACCCAACTTATCAAAGATTCTATCCAAATTACTGGAGCAAAAAGCTTTGAAATGTCTCAAAATGTTGGCACAATCCCGTTATTTTGGTAACTTTTGTGACTTATGGCATTCTCAAACATTTTCACCTAGACTACGACAAAATGGGCGAAACTGTGTTGGGACGGAGGAATGTCAACCCCCGTTTGTCAAATTTATGTCCCCGATTAGCGTAAGATTGGTGGCGAGGCACACTTGTAGGTGCACATTGCTTAACTGACACTCCTGATTAATTAACATGCATTGTTCTTGATGATTCGGGGCCGGAGTCTTTACCAAAGCTAATTATTATATATATTAGTGTTAAAGAAATGAAAATTCTAAAGTAATAACACTATTTTTAATACAAAATAATAATTCTGTCTAATTGTTTCTATATTGCCATATCATTTTCTTTATCAGCACTGTACTATCTATCCTTTCAATACAGTATTTATGAGTACATGAATCTTTATATTTTTGCATGGATGGATGTAAATGTACTTAGAAATTTATAATTTCAGTTGCAAAAAGTCGCAGCAGAATAATGTAGTCTTCATATAATTGAACGCCCAGTTTACCTTTGCTCCAGCCTTGTGTTCTGAAATCTCAGCTTCTCTCCAAATTTCTCTTAACAACTCCCTTTCAGATCAAAAGAGTTATTAAAGCGAGAAACGATGTGGTAATTACCTAAGAAGACTGATTTAATGTGCAGATAGTAAGCCAATGCCCAGCGCTGATAAGATATGAAGGTATGTTCTGGCATTCAGACTCTTCCCGTGAAGTGTGACTATCATTTGAAAAAGCCATTTATCAAGTTGTTCAAGCCAGTCTGTTAGGAAAAAAATACATTTATGCAAACATAATAACTCCACATCTCATAAGTTCCAAACAGCAAAAATAAAACCACCGGACTAGAATGTGTAAATCAATTGTACCACATTGTAGAAGGCACTGAATGAAGGCAATCAATAAGAAATAAAAAGTAACCCGCTCAGGTAATTGAAGTTCATCTCATAGAAGAAATGTTTTATGAACTGCTATGCTGACTCAAAATGTGTTCTCCAAAAATATAGGCAGTTTTCTAGTATGTTTAGGCTTGACTTTATCTTCTGGAGCTAAACTACATTATCTTCTTGTGCATTTCCTGCCTCATACCGTAAGTCATCTATAAACATTTCAATTATTCATTCATTCAAGTGAATTTTTTCCAGTACGACCATAAACATTTACAACTATTTATAGTCAAAGAATTGACAAATGCAACAGGGAAGAGAAGGAAAAATGTCCATTTTAGGAATCCTATTTTATACAAATAATCCATTTGTACTATAGACTTCATAAGAATAAATTAAGCCAAACCCCCCGATATACACAGGGTCGTCTGACAGCCTTATACGTATGGGTGTCTCCCGAATCCATCTGGATTTTCAGCACCGGATCCTTTCGTTTTTGGAAGATAAGCCTTTGCCATAAGAGTCTGACAGTGGACCTCTCATCTCTCGCAGAGAACACTGGGGCATGGGGGGTTCTAAACAAGTGAAGCGATCCAACATAGCAGATTAATATCTTGAAAAGTTGTCAGCTTTCATGTAAATAAATGGGCATTGCGGTTAAATTAATAAAAACTGGAATAGTCAAACATATCTATTTCATCCAAAACAGGGGCGTTGCTAGGGTCATAAAAGATCAGGGGCCCAAAACCAACACATAACCACTCCCCTCCTGCCACAAAAAAGCATAACACCATAGTTAACCCAGTGATAACTATCTGAGCACAGATAATGTAGTAGATGTCACATGCAGTCCTACGTAACACCGCAGAACTCTAAATGCAGACCAGATGGCCCAGGAGGTCCCTTCCAACTCTACGATTCTATGATTCAGATCATATATTAGATAACTTTAGTACTAATAAATTCTGTAAATAAGTAATGTGCGGCAGGGACCGGTGTCACATGTAGGGGGCGCTGTGTGTTCTCCCCAGGATGCTCACGGAGGCCATGAGAGTGCATTGCAGTCACAGGCGTAGCCATGGTTGCAATGCAGAATAAACGTGTGTATACGTCTTAGACATGCTGGATTTCCAAGGCACTTTTAGGGAAAACCTCCTCTGGGCTTTTGGGCTTTGAAACGGACTACAGAATAATAGTGGGGCAGTCTGTTTCATTTCTGGCCTGGGTTTTCCATGTGGCCCATGGCCACAGATTCCAGTTAAAAGGCCTGCAGTAAAGGGTTTGGGTGTGTCAGGGTCAGTGTCAGTTTGGTGTTTGCAAGAGTGCAGAGCAGAAGGGTCTGGTGAGCTCTACCTGTGTGAGGCAACACAGGCAAGTGGAGCCAAACAGCTAGGGTAGCTGAAAGGCCTGGCACCCACAGCATACACAGCGGTGCAGTTTCCAATGGCAACCAGTCTCGGAGGTGGACTGGTGTGTTTATTGGCTGCAATCTGACGGACTCTGTTGTTCCCCGGCTGCGATCCAGAGGATATCCTTTTGTTTTCTACTGAGTAAGCTGAACATTAACCCCTTAGCGACTGCCGATACGCCTTTTAACGGCGGTATTTATCTGTACTAAAATCACAGCGCCGCTAGTTCACGGTGATTTTACATTTAATTTCTCTTTCCTCTGATGTGATCGCACATTAGAGGAGAGAGAAAGAGGGTCCCCGATCCCCCCCGGTACCTCTCCGTGGTCCTCTGTCCCCTCCCAGTGGTCCTGCGTCCCGCCGATGTCCTCTGGTGGGTGCCGCCATCTCGGATCCGGGGAAAATGGCGGGCGCATGCGCAATGCGCCTGCCGGGGGTCTGCCGGCTCCGGCTGGCAGATTCCATTCATTCATGTTGATCACAATGATAAACTATCATCGTGATCAAAATAAACAAAATAGTACATAAACCCCCCCCCCCCCCCGTTTATCACCCCCTTAGTTAGGCCAACATAACGAAATAAAGAAAATATTTTTTTTTTCAGTTTTCCATTAGGGTTAGGGCTAGGGCTAGGGTTAGGGCTAGGGCTAGGGTTAGGGCTCGGGTTAGGGCTAGGGTGAACTAGGATTAGGGTTAGAATTAGGATTAGGGATTAGGGTTGGGATTAAGGTTAGGGGTGTGTTGGGGTTAGGGTTGGAGCAAGAATCGAGGGGTTTCCACTATTTACCACCTTTGGGGGTTCTAAAAACTGGGTCTAAAAAATCACTTTTGTGGAAATAAAAATGACTTTATTTTCACGGCTCTGCGTTTATAAACTTCTGTGAAGCACTTGGGGGTTCAAAGTGCTCACCACACATCTAGATAAGTTCCTTAGGGGGTCTAATTTCCAAAATGGGGACACTTTTGGGGGGTTTCCACTGTTTAGGCCCATCAGGGGCTCTGCAAACGCAACATGACGCCTGCAGACCATTCCATCAAAGTCTGCATTCCAAAATGGCACTCCTGTTACCCTTGTAAAAATAAAAATTTGGGGGCGAAAAGATCATTTTTGTGGAAAAAAAATGGATTTTTTAGTTTCACGGCTATACGTGATAAACTTCTGTGAAGCACTTGAAGGTTCAAAGTGCTCACCACACATCTATATAAGTTCCTTAATGGGTCTAGTTTCCAAAATGGGGTCACTTGTTGCAGGTTTCCACTGTTTAGGCCCATCAGGGGCTCTGGAAACACAACATGATGCCCGCAGACCATTCCATCAAAGTCTGCATTAAAAAATGACACTCCTTCCCTTCCAAGCTCTCCCATGTGCCCAAACAGTGGTTCCCCCCCACATAAGGGGTATCAGCATATTCAGGACAAATCACACAATAACTGTGGGGGTTTGATTTCTCCTGTTACCCTTGCAAAAATAAAAATTTGGGGGCAAAAAGATCATTTTTGTTGAAAAAATGGATTTGTTATTTTCACGGCTCTACGTTATAAACTTCTGTGAAGCACTGGAAGGTTCAAAGTGCTCACCACACATCTAGATAAGTTCCTTGGGGGGTCTAGTTTCCAAAATGGGGTCATTTGTTGGAGGTTTGCACTGTTTAGGCACATTAAGGACTCTCCGAACGCAACATGGCATCTGATCTCAATTCCAGCCAATTCTGCGTCGAAAAAGTCAAACAGCGCTCCATCCCTTGCGAGCTCTGCCGTGTGCTGAAAAAGTGGTTTACCCCCACATATGGGGTATTGGCGTATTCAGGAGCAATTGTACAACAAATTTTGTGGTTGATTTTCGTTTTTAATACTTGTGAAAATAAAAAAAATTGGTTCTGAATAAATTTTTTGCAAAAAAAAGTTAAATGTTAATTTTTTCCTTCCACATTGCTTTAGTTCCTGTGAAGCGCTTAAAGGGTTAATAAACTTCTTGAATGGTTTTGAGCACCTTGAGGGGTCTAGTTTTTAGAATGATGCCACTTTTGGGTATTTTCTGCCATATAGACCCCTCAAAATGACTTTAAATATGATGTGGTCCCTAAAAAAAATGGTTTTGTAAATTTTGTTGTAAAAATGAGAAATCGCTGGTCAACTTTTAACCCTTATAACTTCCTAACAAAAAAAAATTTTGCTTCCAAAATTGTGGTGATGTAAAGTAGACATGTGGGAAATGTTATTTATTAAGAAATTTTTGTGACACATCTCTCTGATTTAAGGGCATAAAAATTTAAATTTTTAAAATTGCAAAATTTTTGCCATATTTCTGTTTTTTTCATAAATAAACACAAGACTTAATGAAGAAATTTTACCACTAACATGAAGTACAATATGTCATGAAAAAACAATCTCAGAATCAGCGGGATCCATTAAAGCGTTCCAGAGTTATAACCTCATAAAGGGACAGTAGTCAGAATTGTAAAAATTGGCCTGGTCATTAAGCTGCAAACTGGCTCTGACGCTAAGGGGTTAAAGAGACTTTTGTTTTGGAACTTTACTGTGGTCACTGCCTGTCTATCACACTGAATCAACCCCGCTGTACTACAGTAACAATATAGACATCCATTGAAGTGGCACTGGCATGTCTGTTATGAATGAGTCACCGTAGGAGGCAAAAACAGAAATACTAGCTAAGTCCAGAAAACCAGAGAAGTTGGCAGCTATCGGATTGCAGACCCCTGAACCTATCAACAACAACTAGCAGTAGCCGTGGGGGTTCCTACGGTGCCCTAGACCCCTCGATCACAGCCGGAGATCTAAATAGCCTAAAGACAGAAAGGGAAATCTAAACTGCCCCAGAGCAGACCCCAAAGCAATAGGCAGCCCCCAACATATAATGACGGTGAAGCAAGATGAAAAAACACTCACACAGATAGAAAGATAGGCTGAGCAAATGATGGGGCTCAAGCTAACTAGATAGGACAGGATAGAAAAGCTGCTGTCTGTAATCCGCCAAAACCCTATCAAAACAAGAGCCAACAGCTGATAGGGAAAAAAGCCCTGAAGACGCTAGGCTTCAAAAAGACTATATCAGTACTCAGGTATTTTCTGAAGACAGAGCAAAAAGGAATTCAGCTCACCCCAGCAGGGAATGGCAGAAATCAAGGAAAACAATGCAAAACAAAACCAAAACACAAATGCAAAAAGTAGAGCAGAAAACTTAGCTTTTGAGGAGCAGGAATCAGACTGGTCTCCTAGAATCCCTCAGTGAGATCACCAGCAAAGCAGAAGGGCGTCGGCTGCCTTATATCCAGTCAGTAATTCCCGTCACCCAGTCATCATCATCCTGCCCAGGTGCTTGGTAATGAGCCTCACTACCTTCCTTCACCAGAAGAGGGAGTTCATCAGACCTCAATGGTGAAGGGGAAAATGAACTCACAACACATGTCACTACACATGGCTGATTGAAGATTTTTGTACTGCCCGAGTTGAAAATTCAAATGGTGTCCTTCCCCACAGTTCAAAATATAACCTGTAATTGCAATTCATTTATTGCTTTTTGGGTTTTGCTTTTAAGCTATTCATTCCATTGCAAAAGTGACCCGTGAACATTATTCTCTTGGTTAGTGCACGTCTGTCATGTCTATTTTTTTCCTTACAGTATGAGTTAATTAGTTTTATATTGTGATAGACCTGATTTTCATGAATATGGCCATAACAAATTTTAAGAATTTTTCATTTGTTCATTTTTAATGGGTGAAGACAGCACTAGAATTCCCATCAGAACATAAATACATCACCAGAACCACTATCTGTCCATGAGTGCAGCACCAGAATAATCCTCAGCACATGAATACAGCACCAAGCAGGCGTTGTCCCTTTAAACAAAATAAACAAGCCATGTTTTTCTCATCATCCCAGAGCCCACTGATGAGTTTGAGCTACTGCATTGGCATCTGGAATTGGTTGCAGCGCTGAGGTCACTTTGACAGTGCAGCAGCCAATCAGTGAGCTCTGCTAGTATAGATGGAATGCCCCGCTCAGAGCCACTGAGCTGAGTGATTCGCTGCCACGCTGTCATTTGTGACATCAGTGCTGTAGCCAATTGCAGACACAGACGCTGGAGACTCAGAGCTCTAGACAGGGGACCGTGCTTAAAGCGCATTTATATTTTTTTTAATAACAAGCTGTGCTTGCAATGTCAAATCTGCACTCACCATATACATTTGTATCTCAAAAACCTACATCTCCCAGTATGTCCTTAATAATTGTAAGAAGAGGCTGAGAGTTATTGTTACCAGCCATCATCAGGCTGCAGACCATACTGCAACCACAGCAATGATGAGATATAGATACAAAATCACCAACAGGGGCCCCAAGTATAACAGCAATAGTCTTTTCAGATGTGAACTATTAGCAAAGCCACTAAAGAAGACTAAAATCCTCCAAAAATTCAGATTAACCAGCAGAAAAAAGGCAGCACTGCTTACCCGCCCAGATCTTGGAACAAATGCACTACAGGGTGCAGCCAGCCCATATAGCAAGATGTCAGCAACACAAGTGCAAAATACTAAATTAACAGCCACTCTCCACCTACCCATTGCTGGAGGGGGTGACTGCCCAGTATACAATTGCAAAATAAAGGCCTGCATAGGGCGTTGTTCACAGAAAGGTACCGCACAGTGTCTGGTTCACAGCCTATTAGTCACGCCCCTTCGATTAGGCAGGCTGGCCAGCACACTCTCAATGCATCCCAGTGTGAACACCCCTCATGCGAGGCCAGACGTGTTTGGGCTTGGCTGCACCCCGAAAAATATAGTGCACACAATACACAATATGATATACAGATGGATGAGATAGATAGATATGGGATAGATAGATAGATAGATAGATAGATAGATAGATAGATAGATAGATAGATTACAGTTATTATTATTATTATTATTATTATTATTTATTTATATAGCACCATTGATTCCATGGTGCTGTACATGAGAAGGGGTTACATACAGATTACAGATATCACTTACAGCAAACAAACTAACAATCACAGACTGATACAGAGGGGAAAGAGAACCCTGCCCTTTCGGGCTTACATGCTACAGGATGGTGGGGAAGGAGACAGTAGGTTGGTGGGTTGCAGCAGTTCCGATGTTGGTTGAGGTGATCTCTCTGGTAGTGGTGAGGAGGCAGCGGGGGCATTGCAGGCTGTAGGCATTCTTGAAGAGGTGGGTTTTCAGGTTCCGTCTGAAGGATCCAAGTGTGGTTGATAGTCGGACTTGTTGGGGCAAATAATTCCAGAGAATAGGGGCTATTCGGGAGAATTCTTGGAGGCGGTTGGGAGAGGAGCGAATAAGTGTGGAGGAGAGAAGGAGGTCTTGGGAGGACCGGAGATTACGTGAGGGAAGATATCGGGAGATTAGTTCAGAGACATATGGGGGAGACAGGTTATAGATGGCCTTGTAGGTCAGAATTAGTCATTTGAACTGGATACGCTGAGGGAATGGGAGCCAGTGAAGAGATTTGCAGAGGGGAGAAGTTTCAAGACTAATTTCTATATTTTAATTACAAAGCCATTATCATTTTTATCAGGTAGAATGTGGGGTTAATTTCTGATATCTAGTTATATGTATGTTTCTCAGCTGAAGCTATTGGCACCAAACATGCAGAGTACAAGAATTTGGAGCTTTTATTTAGGTATATAAGGGGGAAGCGTTTCTCCTTTCAGAGATATTCTTTAAAAATCCTTTAGAGTGTAAATGAACCAATTTAATACATTTCCGCAACATAAACATGCATATTTATGATGTTTACCCATTTTAAAAGCAAATTACATTTTTCCAGAAGGTTTCATCATTATTGACACTTATACAGCATCCACAGCAATTCATTCTTGGAGAAATATTTAGGCTTTCATTACAGAAAACTGAGAAAAGAAAATATTCATAAGTGATGATAATCATATCCCACAGTTACAGGATCTATTGAGTTTTACAGTTTTGAGAGTTCTATGTAGTTGCACATTCCTACAGAAGTTGTAGCTTTTGTGTAAACTTACAGTAGTCCATGGAAAAACAACCCTCCTAAGGATGTGACCGGTATGGCCTCAGGTCGTTTTGGTTTGCTGCATTTTATATTTTGTGTTTGTGTTGTAAAAGTCAAGGTGGAAACATTTGTCATGTACTAAACAGAGGTAACAAAAGGCAATGGGAAACAAAAGAATGACGACACACTAGCGAATACTTCATGCATTCAAGCAGCACAATAGCAATAAGCTTGTTGTCAGACACTAGATACAATTGTATGCAACTGTTGCCATTAAGTTTACTAGAAAAAAGTTCAGTTATTACTTATTTACTTTACCATTAAGTTTTTCTTTGTGTATCTACTTATCTCTGACTGTTTACATGGAAGTTGCATGACCTACTACCAAAAGCAGTTTTGACTTTACGTTCGTTCCACCACTGTCCTGTTAAACTAAAGTCATGCAGCAGTATTTTTGACAATGTAGCAATAGAGGACTACTCGTGTTTAGGGCTGTGTAGTGAAATATGTATATGTATAGATGTATGACCAGCAGTAATTAACATCTGTTCTAGGCTGCAGGTCTCACAAAGGTGATAGCATGTTTCCAGGCTGCAGCTTTTTACAAAGGTCACAACCTATGTTATCTTGAGAAGACAGTTTTCCTGGCCCCTGATCCCCCACGGGGCCTTCCTGAGAACACACACAGAATTGGAAACATTTCACACCTCCCAGTGTCTTTGATGGAGAGATGCCAAATTGCAGCCTGACACTATCTATTTACTATGAGAAAGAAAAGTTATACAAACAATGTTCAGAGAAAAATAATGTATTCATTGGTAGAGTCGCCATGATCCAGTCACAAACCAGCAATTAGAATACTAACATGAGAGGCTGGTCTAGAAATCTGATCTCCAGGTTAAATCTATAAATTAGGCCTTTACACAAAGAAAGATGTTCACAGACTGAGGAACAGCAAAGCTGGTGTGAGCCATTCCATATTCATCCCACCCCTCAGGGAGCAGAATGACACACTGCAAAGTTTAGATATCTCTGTAAGTTTCTCACTTGTATTTTTCTAACTGTTTTGCATATTTGTATGTCACTTTATTTCCATATTTTTTATATGCTTTCATTGTAAGCACTGTACCTTTTGTATTAAAGCTTAAAACTTTAATAAGTTTGAACCTTGTATGCTCTAAAGAATCCATAGCCTTACAGTTTGTGATCCTGGTGATTGGCAGACAGTAGTAGTAGTACTTCCGGGACTCATCACCCGTGTGTTCGGGGAGTGGTGGCAGCGTGTATGAGTGTGGTTCGTGGGTTGTGTCGGGATGTGATTTATGCTCCGATTGCAGCATAGGACAGAGGTTGAATGCTGGACTGAGTGAGAGAAGATAGATTAACTCTTGCTGGCGCAACCCCAATTCACATGCTGAGGAGCAGATACGTGACAGGCTGCTTTAGACATCTGCTCACATTGGTTCACACATGGACGACATGACCTGACTGTGATAGTTTCTAAGAGACTGTAAAACTCGGATTGGGATAGCCACGGTCAGTCCGTGCTCGGACCAATTTGAATGGACGCAAAGAAGCCCTTAACACAAGTAGCCATCTATTGCTACATTGTCAAAAATTAGTACTGCACGGACATCTGAAGCAACCCTTATTTGGTTTCCTCAAGAATTTTAGATAGAAAAATGTCCTACTTAAACACTATCCAAGGTTTGATCTCTTCCATAGTAAATTGATTACATTGATTCAGTTATTTCCCCCCCATTACAGAAACATTTTTGAAAGGAAGAGAAGATTGCATTTTCTTTGGAGGGATCATAAATATTATGTCTGGAGGATTAACCAAGAAAAAAAATCTGCTCATTCAAAATGTGAACATAGATATCAAAAAGAAATCTGTGTTCGCAGTGGAATGCATTCAGATATAATAACACAAGGTTCAATATCCATAAGGAAAACCTTCACCGTAACTAAATTATCATGATGTCATAAAAGTTGTGGAGGTGATAAGAAAAATGTAGAGTTTGCAACTAAAGCTGTAGCATGAAATTGGGGTAATTAAGGTATATAGCTTTATTTGTAACGAATATTCTAGCCAAGGAAAATAGTGGAAATTTTAAATAAAGGATTTTTTATGATTCTATAAAGATCTTTGCACTTTACAAAGACAATATTATACATGGGCACTGAAATTTCCTAAGAGCAAGGATAAGTCTGTTTCATATACTCATCACACAACATTTATAAATCACAATTACTGGCACATCATACGATAAGCATTATGTCTAAGTCTTCTCAGCACCCTTGGAAATCAAAAGTACACCTACAAAGACCTAGTATACTTCATAGCGATCATCTACTCTACCGGTAAAAGAGTAAGGTAGTGCCTCGGACTCTATTTCTTCTTGTACTCTGTCTTTGAGTATCATAGTCATTTCTTTATACTATATAAACTTTTCTTACATTAGACTTATGTCAATTTGGATAATCTCAACATTTTCCAGAGATCTCAATTTTGATTAAACTGGTTGCTCTACAAGCAGAATCATTTTTCAGTTTTACATTTTAATTAATTTGAAGAAAAATGATCCTGTCTCTTGATATTTCTGATATATACAAGTTCTCAATATGCCCAGAGCTAGTGAGAAAAAAGGTGCTTCTACAGGGATGACTATCTTTAGCTGGGGTAGCACAGCAGCTCAGTGATTAGTACTGTAGCCTTGCAGCGCTGGGGTCCTGGGTTCAAATCCCACCAAGGACAACATCTACAAGGAGTTTGTATACTCTCCCCATGTTTGTGTGGGTTTCCTCCCACATTCCAATGACATTGCAATGTTGGAGGGACACACATCCGTCTCTGCGTTGTCTGTAAAGACAGTGAAAAAGAACATGGTCTCCAGGAAGAATTAAAGAGCCAGGTGGTCATCAGAGACCAGGCAGTTACAAAAGAGCGCCAGACACATTAGTCTTAAGGGCCTGTCACACTAAGCGATATCGCTAGCAATATCGCTATAATGTAATATCGTATAATGTAATATAATATAATATAATATAATATCGTATAATGTCACTGGTTTTTGTGATATTGCTATGTCTGATACATGTCTACGACCGCTCCCCCGCTGGTTATCGCTGATCGCGCAAGAACGTCCTGGTCCTTTAGGGTACCGTCACGCTTGGCGACGCACCAGCGATCCCGGCAACTATGAGACCTAGTAGGGATTGCTGGTGCGTCACTACGAGGTCGCTGGTGAGATGACAAACAGTCAGATCTCAACAGCAACGCAGCAACGATACAGAACGATACGACGGTCATTGGGACTCTGTCTCTCAGGCCCGTAGTATTGAGGTCAATCGTCTTTGTCCCTGTCAAACACAGCGATGCATGCTGGCCAGCGGGACACCAGCGATCAAAAAATGGCCCAGGACATTCGAGCACAATAGCAAAATTGCAGCAGGGGCCTGTTCGCCGCTATGTGTCACACATAGCGAGATCGCTGTTGCGTCACAAAAATCGGTGATGCAACAGCGATCTCGCTATGTGAGACGGGGCTTAAATATGTAGTTATCAGCAGTATCGGACAACAGTTTAATGTGCCTCCTGACTCTTCTCTAAGAGATGATGTTAGGGGAAAGAAAAATCCAACCTGCTGATTTTCAGATGTAGATTGTTTTGTTTTGGAACAGAGGTCCATCCTCTTTAGTGATGAGTCCTTTTGTCTTGAATGCATTTATAGATTGGTTTGGAGACCATGTAGGCAATGCCATGAAGAAAGCTTTATGAGGAAATGTGAAAGTGTTCCAAAAGCCATTTTTCAACATGACATTGCCAGGTCCCATGTTGCTGCTACGACTAAGAGCAGGTGTGTGGCTTAAATGATCTACCATGGCTTGTAGCCTCTGCAGACTTGTCGAGCACATCTAGGAAATCATTCATCGCCAATTGCAAAGGCAGCTGCCAGCAGCGGATCATGATGTTTTGCCCAAGTGTATTGAGCATAGCGGAACCTTCCTCAGAAAACTATTAAAACCTCATTGATCGCAGCCAAGATGTGTAAGTGCAGGGAATTTCAATATGTGGAGCTCATACTCTATAATAAATCAAAATGTTTTGAAAATTTTGTTTATATTTATTCATTGTTTGCATATCATCAACATGTCTATCACAGCCTGTGGGAAAAAAAAATTCTGAAATGGGTCAACCCCTTTAGCATACACAATAATGTTAAGCAAACTTAGCTGTAAGAATGTTTTATTGTCAATAAAACTGGAATGTTCCAGCTTGTCAGTGCGACAACAATATTACGGCTCTGGTATGAAATCTCGGGTTCTAAGAGAGATGATTGGATGCAAATAAGGAAATGATTTACAATAGAATGCTGAAGTCTGAAGCCAGCAAAATAATAGCACAATTCATTCTATTTTCAGATAGCAGGATATCTATATTTTCTTTCAGTAATATACTTGTTTGACAATGGTTGAGGATTTGCTACTCTCTGAAGCAGCATTTTATTTCCATTAAAAATGTTCACGCAAATAGCATCGCTGCTACCTATACATCTGCCCTGTATATCACAGTCCATCAACAGAAAAATATATAACACTGATGTGTGAAATGAGCCTTCCTGCACATCAGCAGGAGCAAGGAGGAGAACTAAATCATTACCATGATTTATCCCCTTTCAGTGCTGCTTACCATTGATCCAAACACATAGGTTTTAGCTGAAATATATGACATAGCTGAAATGACAACGGATTAAAGAAATGTTGGATAAAAAAGGGAACAGGCAATTTTTTTCCATTAAAAATACCATATGGTGCCAGAGCTGACTGTATGATCTCATGATTCCCATTTCTTGGAAGTATATATAGTATGTACAATAAAGATATAATGAGGCCTACATGTTGTATGATAGGTTTGTCAAAAAGTCATTAAGCAGTAGAAATTTCATTTAAATAAAAGTGAAAAAAACATAAAAATAATTACATTAAGGTATAATTCAGTGTTTTCACTCTAACATATATTAATTTATACAAAGATGACAATGTTGCGATGTACTGCAAACCAAAGCGCATGGTAATCCTGCAGACAGCACTGTTCTGGAACAGAATTGGCAATGTAATTCTAAGACACGCTCAGGCACACAGCAATAAAACTACTTTATTGTCTAGCTATTAAATGGTTCTGACTTCAAACACAATCAATAGTGCCGTGACAGGAAATGTATAAACATTTCACATGGTATTTGGCATTCAATAAAACAGACAGTTCAACAGGTTGAAATATGAAGTTTAACTAAGTAGAGCAATGAGCCTAACCAAAGTCAAGAAGCAGAAGGGTTCAGCAGTGAATAATATGTAGCAGCGCAGGGTCTCGGGGGTTAACACTGCTGCCTTTTAGTATTTAGCGTATTTAGCACTGGGATTGCTTTTTAGTCCAACTAATGACAACATCTGTATGGAGCTTGTATGTTCTCCTTGAGTTTATGTGCACCCTGCAACACTATAAAAACCATACGGGTAATAGATAAAATTGGCTCCAGTGTTTGCATGTGTCTGAGAAATCAAGACCCTCATACATATTAGATTCCTGTTGCCAAACAATCAATGAGTTGACACCTCTCTCCCCCAACTCCCCTATATATAGGAACAATATGCTCAACCAAGCACTCCCATGTTCCCTATGAGAGAGCAATTGCCAGACAGCTGCATTTACAGAGGGCGAAATAAGTATTGAACACGTCACCAATTTTCTAAGTAAATATATTTATAAAAGTGCTATTGACATGGCATTCTCACCAGATGTCCGTAACAACCCACCCAATCCACACAGGCACAAAAATTAAGCCATAATATCAGCTTGTTTACCTGATGGCCTATAAAAAGGTTTCCCATTACCAAATGTGCCACACAAGAAACATTTCATGATGGGTAAAGCTAGTGAGCTGTCTCAAGGCCTTTGCAACCTTATTGTTGCAAAGCATATTGATGGCATTGATTACAGAAGACTTTCTAAACTACTAAAGGCTCCAGTGAGCCCTTTTGGGGGCATAATACAGAAGTAGGAAGAACATCATTGCACCATAAACCGTCCACAACCAGGTGCAAGACTGAGGAGTGAAAAGAATTATCAGAAGAGTTGTCCAAGAGCTAAGGACCACCTGTGGAGAGCTGTAGAAAGACATGGAATAAGCAGGGACAATTGTTTCAAAGAAAACTATATGTAATGCACTCAACCTTCATGTCCTGTATGCACTCTCACCACACAAGACTCCATTACTGAACATAAAGCATGTTCAAGCTTGTTTAAAGTTCGCTCAATCATAGTTCGACAAGTCTGTTAAATACTGGTAGGATATAGTCTGGTCAGATGAGACAAAAATGTAACCCTTTGGATGCCATAATACACATCATGTTTGTAGGTCAAAAGGCACTGCATATCATCCCCAAAACACCTTCCAACAATGAAGTTTGGAGGTAAGAATTTCATGACACTCAGATCCCAATTTGAAAACACTCAGTGGTACCTTCTTAAAAGAAGCAGCGTTCACACACCCATACCATAAACACCTTCTGGTCAATTAAGGTACTGTCACACTTAGCGATGTACCAGCGATCCCGCCCAGCGATATGACGCGGTCAGGATCGCTGGTACATCGCTAAGTGGTCGCTAGTGAGCTGCCACACAGGCAGATCTCACCAGCGACATCGCTGGGGACGGGGATCGCTACTTACCTGTCACACCAGGCGATCCTGCGTCCTCCCGCCCGGCTCCACGCGTCGCTCGTCGTCACAGCAGGAAGCGCCGCAGGAAGCTGACGATGAGAAACAGTCCTGAACGGTCTCGTGCGATAAGCGATAACCAGCGGGGGAGCGGGTCGTAGGTAAGTATCACACACAGCGATATCGCTAGCAATATCGCTATAATGTCACAAGTTATAGCAATATTGCTAGCGATATCGCTTAGTGTGACATGCCCTTTAGAATGCAGAAGATAATGGGGGGGGTTAGGGAGGGAGGGTGGAGGGAAAGGTATGGTATTTGGGGAATTTACAGTTTACAAAATGTTTTGTATGTCCAGGAGTATTGTATATTCTGAATCTGTTCAGAAATATCTTGCTTTTCATTTCTGTACGATATTGAAACCAATAAAATATATTAAAAAAAAAGAATTTCATGACAATAGTACCTTTAGAAATGCAGCCAAGGAGAAAATTGGTGACTTGTTCCATACTAATTTCATACTAAAAATTTATAGTGAACAAAAGTTTTTAGGAATGCTCGCTTCACGATTATCTTTCATTGCAAACAGACTGCTGATCACCTGATTAACAAGCAAATGATCTTTTGCGTAGTGCAGTGTTCATCGCTTACAGTGGTCTAATGGTACAGACAGTCTTTTAGACAACCACCACTAATCGGTTAATGTTTACCAATTGGCGATGGTTTAGAGCCGCTTGTTGGCCCATGTAAACGGACCCTTATTTGCAGGGAGAGCATAAGGTTCGCCAATTGAAATTTGACAGGCTGAATCTTTCTTTTCCCAACATTATCTGTCAGGGAAGTGCTGAAAGATGCTCATACAAATTATGCTGTTGGCCAACACAGCTGATATAATTAACTTCAATCAATTTTAGTCTTTAAGGGCCCGTCACACATAGCGATATCGCTAGCAATATCGCTGTAATGTCACTGATTTTGTGACGTAGCAGCGATATTACTAGCGATATCGCTATGTCTGATACTTACCTCCGACCGGCTCCCCCGCTGATTATCGCTGATCGCACGAGAACATCCTGGACCATTTCTCGTCGGGCGCTTCCTGCTGGGCTTTCTGTGGCGCCGACGAGCGACGCGTGGACGCGGGCGGGAGGACGTCAGGATCGCCTTATCTGACAGGTAAGTAGCGACCACCGACCGCTGCTATGTTGCTGGTGAGATCTGCCTGTTTGGCAGCTCACTAGCGACCACTTAGCGATGCACCAGCGATCCATATCGTTGTCGGGATCGCTGGGGCATTGCTAAGTGTAACGGTACCCTAAGAGTATAGATTTGGGGGGTCTTAAGATTGTGAGATCTGTTACATACAAAAACTGATGTGAATAAATCATAAGCTCTACACAGCATTGGGGAATATGTTGGTGCTATAAAAGCAGCATAAAAAATTAACAAACGTGACATGAAATTGCAGTCAGTGCTGCCTACATTTTCCAAAACTATAATTACAATGTCATTGCTCATGGTGCAAATCTATCTATATCACGCTAGCTGCACAGCTATGACTTATATCACAGCTCCATGCACACATACTGTAATCAATCACAGCCATCCCTCACAGTCCGTGCTGGGGCTCATAATCTGATTTTTTTACCTGAAGGGCATAAACACTAGAGCTAATTTCATTCAAGTCTATAAAGGAACCAGGGTTTTGTGTACTGTTAACTAGGATTTCTAGAGAAAAAGTTTGGAATTGTAAGAAGATGGACCGGAGATGCCTCTCTTGCGCCGGTTCAGGAACTGTCAGGGCTGTCACCATTGTTGCCCGGGGGAAAGCTTTTCATTCTGGAACAACCTTTGCACTATTCAACAGGGGGCATGTCTTATATAAAAGAGGCGGTGCACGGGAAGGAGACAGGAGACTTGGCGGAAAGGTTGGTGCTTTTTCCTTCGAACAATGTGACAATGCAGGCCCACGCTATAGACCCCCGACTGTTAAGTACAGTGACTTTGAGCAGAGACTTGCTGTGTGCCCGCTGGCTCCCGCATCTGAAAGTGCCAGACGCTCTGGGCCGGTTTGTGCTGCGCGAGACAGACAGGGTGACTTGCATAGATAGAACTGTGTCCTACCTCACCCGCAGTCTTCTGCCAAGCTGAACCACACTTTGGTATCGTCACAGACTACTCCTCACTCTACATGACGAATCCAGACCCAGAACCCCGCACGAAACAGCGAGGACTTGTCGCCACCGTTAGGAACCAGATCTTCAACTTCTTCAGGACAACCCCGGGATCAGCATGCGCCGGTTGCAAAGGCGCCACTGTTGAACATTAGAACTCTTTTGTTTACCCATCACCTACCTGCGTGGAGTAATCCCTTTGTTAATAAATCTGTTAACTCTTGTTCTACCTCCTGTCTGTCACTGCATCCCGCAACCTGCTCACAAAAGCACCAAGAAAGCACAAACTATATACAAATATGGTTAGATTCTAGGATTCCAGTGCTGCATGACAGCAATACTAAACAATGAGACGCCGATACATCAATTAGGATGAATGGAACCTTAAGCAGGTTATAGTAAATTAGCTGCCTGTTAAATGATCATTAGATTAAAATCTATTGTCCCCGACTGTCTCAATACAATTTGTTTAACTTGGCCGAATATGTGTAAAGGTACTGTCACACTTAGCGATGTACCAGCGATCCCGACCAGCGATATGACGCGGTCAGGATCGCAGGTACATCGCTAAGTGGTCGCTAGTGAGCTGCCACACAGGCAGATCTCACCAGCGACATCGCACGGGTCGGGGGTCGCTACTTACCTGTCAGACGCGGCGATCCTGACGTCCTCCCGCCCGCGTCCACGCGTCGCTCGTCGTCACAGCAGGAAGCCCAGCAGGAAGCTGACGACGAGAAACGGTCCAGGATGTTCTCGCGCGATCAGCGATAACCAGCAGGGGAGCGGTCGGAGGTAAGTAACAGACATAGTGATATCGCTATAACGTCACAAAAAACAGTGACATTATAGCGATATTGCTAGCGATATTGCTTAGTGTGACAGGCCCTTTAGTCAAATCCAACCTCTATGTTGCTTCTTAAGGAAAACATTACTAGCCTTATTCAAACCATAAATCATGATGTACATCAAACATTCAAGTAATGCAGTGATGTTATCAAAGTTACTAGCAGAAACAATTGCAAGGCACAACTACGTGGATCAAGTAAGTGCTTACCTAAGAAGCCACTACTGTACTGCACCAGATGATCTAAAAATATATAAAGCTGAGTGTATGTGTGTGTGTTTGTATCAAGCCCCACCCACTCCACATAGACCCGCCCACAGGCGGCTGGACAGCGGGTTTGCAGAGGGAAAGTGCGGGACGCAGGTGGAGAGCGGAGCTGCGAGGGAGGGAGCAGGACACGGATGGAGAGCGGGGCTTCAGAGGGATAGAGCGGGATGGCGCATGGAGAGCGGGGCTGTGGAGGGAGAGCGGGACCCGGATGGAGAACAGGACTGCGGAGGAATAGAATGGGATGGCGCATGGAGAGCGGGGCTGCAGAGGGAGAGAGCGTGATGGCGGGTGAAGAGCAGGATGGCGGAAGGAGAGAGCATGATGGCGGGTAGAGAGCGGGGCTGATAAGGGAGAGAGTGGGACCCACAGTTAGTTACTATGCCCGGGCAACGCCAGGCTCTTCAGCTAGTTATACATAAATCAGAACAATATGTGATTGGAGGAACTTGGCAATTTGCTTAAATGTTTTGTTTTTTTTAACTTAGACCAATGTGAAGTCAAATGGCAGCTTATACAATAAATAAATTATACGAACTGCTCTATTTGTATCCAGCTGCTTAGAAATTAAGTTGGTTATAATTATCAGCCAAAAGATATAAGCTCCAGTTTTTCTCATTAATCTGCCAAAAACTGATCACCCAATTGCAACCTACTAACAGAGTAAATCTGGAAGTGAGAAACAGAGTACACAATAGGATGATACCCTATGGAGGGAGAGTAGGAGAGTGCTGGGTACGGCCACCTTTTGGTGTTGTGACAGGCACAACACCTACATATGTAGGCGTGAAGAAAAATAGCTTTTGCTGCCCGGTGGCAGGTGTATAAATCCTCCAGGAGATATTGTTTTTTTCACTTGAAAAAGATGCCGGTACTGCACTGAAACACATTGTGAATAAAAAGCCTTTTCTTCATCATCAGTTATGAATAATTGATTTACTCCAACAGCGCAGCCCACCTACATGCTTATCCAGCTTGATGCAATCTACTCAAATTATAATCCTACATTGGTAGATGTGTAGATTTTGCTGGTATAGTTCCTGGTATAGTTTGTCAAATAGTGGCCAATCCTATTTTCATAAAGTAAAGGGATGTCTTTTTTCTTTTTAAAAAAAAAAAAAGTCAATTTCATGGGCAAACAGTAAAGGTGGATAACAGATTGGTTGTGTGTTTGATGGCTGTCCAACATTTTTTTTGTAAACTAGCCAGAAAGCAGAGGATGCATTAACCCCTTAACAACCGCCGATACGCCTTTTAATGGCAACAATTAAAGGTACTTATGCCTCAGCGCCACTTTTTAACAGCGCTGAGAAATACAGTAAGTGTATAGCGCCCTGTTATGATTGGGTCACCGAGGAGGAGAGCAAGACCAAGCTAAGACACAGAAAACCAGAGAGGTTGGTAACTAAGCGGATTGCAGACCCCTGATCCTATCCACACAACTAGCAGTAGCCGTGGAGCGTACCTACGATGATCCTAGACGCCTCGACATAGTCGGAGAGCTAAATAAGCCTAAAGCAAGAAAGGGGAAATCTAAAGTGCCCCAGAGCAGACCCCAAAGGAATAGATAGCCCCCAAACATATATTGTCGGTGAGACAAGATGAAAACACAAACGCAGGTAGGAAAATAGACTGAGCAAACGATGGGGCCCACACTAACTAGACAGGACGGGAAAGAAAGACACTGTCTGCAATCACGCAAAAAAAACCCTGCAAAAAATGTCCAACACGTCTAATAGAAAAATACTGAAGTCGCACGACTTCGCCCACTATATCAGCACTCTGGTGTATTCTGAAAGCAGAGCAAAAAGAGGCCAATCTAATAAGGGACAAAAACAAACTGGCACAAGCAGTAACATATGGATGGAGATTCAGCACAGCCCCAGCCAGCACTGGCTAACCACACAAAACTGAAATAGACAAAAACAGATCAAATGTGAACAATAGCAAAAGAACACTTAGCTGAGCATGCAGGGACTGAGCTGGAAACTAAGACCGCAGGAGGCAGGAAAAAATCACCAGCAGGGATAGAGGGAGTCGGCTGTCTTAAATCCAGTCAGAAACTCCAGATCTCCAATCGTCCTCCTCATTATCAGGTGGCAAGCCTCTGTTAATCAGATCAGCTCCATTACCTCCAATAACCACCAGAGGGAGCCCAGAAAGAGAACTCGTGACCCCTCTGTCAATATAACAAGCTCCACTACCTTCCTAGTAACCAGAGGTAGGCCAGAAAGCAAATTCACAACAGCGCCCCCCCAGAGTCAAAATTTCTCCAGGGTCTCAGCTACATTTTTACCGACCCCAGTGTTGCTGTCGCCATTTTTAACAGAATAACGGCGACCACAAAAAGAAAGTCTGATTTCCCATTTAATTTCTCTCTCCTTTGACGTGATCACACATCCATCAGAGGAGAGAGAAATTAGGTCCCCCGATATCTCTGGTGTCCCTGCATCCCCCAAGAAGTCCCCCTGCCGCTGGCATCTTCTTCCGGGAAGAAAATGGCAGGTGCCCGCCGAGATCTGCTAGCCAGCAACCGGTAACAATAGGAAATTTTTCCTATTGGTTCATTTTAATCACTGTGATAGACCCTATCATAGTGATCAAAATAAAAAAAAGTAAATCAAATCCCCTTTCTCACCCCTTTAGTTAGGTAAAAAATAATAAAATAAAAAAAATTATTTATTTCCATTTTTCCATTAGGGTTAGTGTTGGGCTAAAGTTAGGGTTAGGCTAAAGTTAGGGATGGGGCTATTGCTGGGATTACTCTTAGGGGTGTGTTGGGGTTAGGGTTGTGGTTAGGGTTTGTTAGGACTGGCGGAACGCACCAAATTATAAAATAGTAGGTGCGTTCGCAGCCCGGGGTCCACCGTGCAGAGGTGGTACACTGCTGCTAGGTAATGGCAGAAGAATAGAGCGGCGTAAAAACAGTCACACGTGGGTTACGTCACCCAATGTGAACAGGAGCGGACTCACAGAGCCGCACAGCCGCTGAACGTGGATGCCGGAGCCTGTTTAACTCACAGAGCCCGGCCAAAGAGCGCACAGCAAGCGGCCACAGAACTCTACCCCAAGTATCCCAAGGACACTGGGTTAGAGTCCTTTTAGACCCACTGAGTGCGTGGCGTCGCTGCCACGAGCGCCGCTATAGACGTTGACTATGGAGTGCAGAGCACGGGGCACTGAGGTGTGCCGAGTCACTGATGATGGCTAATGCCTGACTCAAACTCTGACCTACCTACGCCTAAGCCTGGGTGCTAGCAGGCTAGGCTGCACAACACATGCGTACCAAGAGTAGGGGTTTCATAATGAGTCAGTCACCAGAGACATTCCTACATGCATACACCACTTACTCCTTATAGACTGAAAATACAGGCTATCCTAGCGCATGGCCGAGCGGCCATGTGAACCTTTTATAGCCGCGAGCGTCCGGGACCTTCCTGTCTTCTCGGATGGGCCAATACGAACATGGGCAGGACCTGAGCACGTGACCTTCGATCTCCAATGGGAGATCACTCCACGGGCATGCTCAGTGGCCTGACATGGGGACTTAGTCCCTGGAGAATCTCGCTGCTGAGCAGCATGTATTGCCATAGCTGTGCCAGAGGTGGCAGCCGCAAGCAAACCCACGGAGCTGGTCTGGGCAGAGCGCCTGGACCGATGAGTTTGTTGAGCAACCTCCTCTGCGGCTGGAGAGGAATAGGAGACTGCTGGAAGTAAGGCTTGGGATTCTCGCTGTGCAGCGACAGAAATCTGATGCCTAACATGGCCCCCCCCTTCTCTGAGCCTCACTCCGCTCAAATTCTGCAGTGAGAAGAGGAGTGTGGATGTTCTCCACCAGGTCTGAGCCTCTGGACCATGACCCTTCCAATCCACCAAGTAAAACTTTTTGCCCCGCATCATCTTGCATCCCACGATGGCATTGACCTCAAACTCGTCTGACGACAGGTCTGATGTCCCGGCAGATGGCTCAAAAAACCGGGACATGTGCACCGGCTTAAGGAGAGACACATGAAATGTGTCCGAGATAGCCAACTGTGGTGGAAGAGCCAGGCGGTAGACCACAGGGTTGATCTGCTCGAGGACCTTGAAAGGGCCAATATAGCGCGGTGCAAACTTAGCGGATTCCACCCGCAGCCTGATGTTTCGAGCGGAGAGCCACACTAAGTCACCTGGAGCGAAGGTCAGAGCCGGGCGCCGGCGAGTGTCAGCGGAGGACCTCATTCTCTCCTTGGAGGCCCAGATAGCATTCTGCGTGCGATCCCAAATGTCACGTGCCTCCACCGCCCAGTCTGCCACCCTAGAGTCGGTGGACAACACGGGCATGGGCACGGGGACGCACGGATGTTGACCGTAATTTAGGAGGAATGGGGTCTGACCGGTAGAGTCGGCCACAGCGTTGTTCAAGGCGAACTCCGCCCACGGCAGCAAGAGTGCCAAATCATCCTGCCTGGCTGAGACAAAATGTTGCAGATATGTCACCAGGGTCTGGTTGGCTCTCTCAACCAACCCGTTCGTCTCGGGATGATAGGCCGAGGAGAGATTTAGCTCTATGCTGAGCAAAGAACAGAGCTCTCTCCAGAACCGAGACACAAACTGAGGACCCCGGTCACTGACAATCTTATCCGGCATGCCGTGCAAGCGGAAAACATGTTTAATAAACAACGCTGCCAGGCCCCGTGCTGAAAGTAGTCGAAAGAGTGGTACCAGATGCACCATCTTGGAGAAATGATCGGTGACCACCCAAATGACGGTGCTGCCACTGGACTTGAGCAGACCCACCATCTCCCAGGGCCTGTCAGTAACCAGCAGAGGATAGAGTAACCCAGCAGGCCGCTGCCGAGAAGGCCGATTCTGGGCGAAAGAGACGCACGTCCGTATATAGTCCCTGACATCACGGGCCATACGCAGCCACCAGTACGTCCTCGCCAGAAGCTCAGAGGTCTGTTTGGTCCCAAAATGTCCACCCAGCCTGGACGATTGAGCCCAAGAGAGGACTTCCGGTCGCAGATGGGCAGGGACAAAAGTCTTGCCTGGAGGTACAGACTCGAGGGCAACCGGAGCCACAGTCCTCAGGCTCTCAGACGGGACTATCAGCCAAGGCTCCTCCTCCAATGACACCAAGGAGCGGGAGAGAGCATCTGCCCGGACGTTCTTCTCCCCGGAGAGAAAATGCAGGATGAAGTGGAATCGGGAGAAGAACAAGGACCATCTGGCCTGGTGAGAATTCAGCCGCTGGGCTGTTTGTAAATAGACCAAATTCTTGTGGTCGGTGAACACCTGGAAAGGGTGGCGAGCCCCCTCCAGGAGGTGTCTCCACTCTGAAAAGGCCAACTTCATTGCTAGCAACTCCCTGTCCCCGATGGAATAATTCCTCTCCGCCGGTGTGAAGGTCTTGGAGAAGAAGAAGCATGGGTGCTTCCGACCTTGCGAATCATTCTGGAACATGACCGCTCCAGCATCGACGGAAGAGGCATCCACCTCCAGAATGAAGGGTTTATCCACATCGGGGCGATGTAGAATGGGAGCGCTAGCAAAATGGGATTTAATAGAGGAGAAGGCCTTGGAGACAGGTTCTGACCACAACTTGGGGTTTGCACCCTTCTTGGTGAGGGCTACCAAGAGCGCTACCAAAGTTGAGAAGTGGGGAATGAATTGGCAATAGTAATTTATGAACCCAATAAAGCGCTGCACCGCTTTGAGAGAATGGGGTTCCTGCCAATCCATCACCGCCTGTAGCTTGGCAGAATCCATGGCCAAACCCTGGGCTGAGATGATATAGCCCAAGAAAGGCAAGGACTCCTGCTCAAACACACACTTCTCCAACTTGGCAAAGAGGGAGTTTGGCCGCAGGAGGTCGAAAACTTTGCAAACATCTCTCCGGTGGGAGTCAATATCTGGAGAGTAGATAAGAATATCATCCAGATAGACTACTACCAAGGTGGTAAGCATATCCCGGAAGATATCGTTCACAAAGTCTTGGAAGACGGCTGGGGCATTACAGAGCCCAAAGGGCATCACCAGATATTCATAATGCCCGTCTCTGGTGTTAAATGCCGTCTTCCATTCGTCCCCATCACGGATGCGAATCAGGTTGTAAGCCCCCCGCAGATCAAGTTTGGTAAACACTCTTGCTCCCCGTAGCCTATCAAACAGCTCCGATATCAGGGGTAGAGGATACTTATTCTTAACGGTGACGGCGATAAGACCCCTGCAATTGATGCAAAGACGTAGTTCCCCACTCTTCTTCTGGACGAAGAAGAATCCCGCCCCCGCTGGTGACACTGTATTGAGACATGGCCTCTGTCTCCGGGAGAGATAGGGGATAGACTCGACCCCGGGGAGGCTCAGCACCAGGCAAGAGGTCAATAGGACAGTCATGTCATGGTTAGGACATGGTTAATGTCCTGTTCTCACAGGGTTAACTTTTGCCGGCCTCTCTTTGGATCTGGGAGGGGTATTTATACTCACTCCAGACTAGGATTCCCTGTCAGCTATGCTGTTATTCTGGCTGTGTGTCTGACATCCCTGGTGTGCGTGGATACTGCATTGCTTGTTTGATTCTGTGTATGACCCGGTCTGTCCCCTCACTCACTTCTCTGTCTCTCGTTTTGGTATTATTGTCTTCTCTGGTTCTGACCTCCTGGCTTGGCTATTGTTACTCCGTTACAGTTTGTCCCTATTGTACCATCTATTGCCCGTTCTGGTTTTCTGATCTATTGCTACATCCTGACTATCCGCTCTGGTTAACCCTTTGATACTGTCCTGCTATCTCATGCCTTGACCCGGTTTGATCTGGTTTCTGTCTCTGTCTATGCCCCTTGGTAACTTGTCCCATAGTTACCTTTCTAGGAGTTTCCCTGCAGCTCCTAGCTCTGTGGAGCTTAGGTCACACTCCCAGCATTCAAGTGCTTCAGGTCCTGATAGTCTGAAGCACGTATCATCACCGCTGCTGCCCTCCTCCACAGGTATCTTTGAGCACTGTTTTTGTACTCAGGACACACGCACTGGCTCAGTGAGCAAGTGCAGTGCGGTGTTCATGACAAGTCATAGGGGCGATGCGGTGGATGTGTCTCCGCCGCCTTTTTGGAGAACACGTCCGCATAATGTCGATAGTGTTTGTGAAGAGAGGAAAGATCTGTGGGGACCTCGGTGGAGGCAACCTGGACGCATTCCCTCAGACATCTACCCTCACATGATTTACTCCAACCAAGAATTCTCCCCGAGGACCACTCTATATGGGGAGAGTGATACCGCAACCAGGGGACCCCTAGAAGGACCAGGTCGATACCCTCGGGCATGACGAGGAGGGATATCATCTCCTGATGAGATGGAGACACCGAGAGTAACAGTGGAGCGGTTTGGTGGGTAATCTGTGAGGGCAGAGTTGCGCCATTCACTACTCTGACGGTGACTGGCTTGGACATCATAAGCAGTGGTATCGCGTGCCATTGAGCGAAGGCAGATGACATAAAATTGCCCTCCGCTCCGGAATCCACGCAAACCTCCACCGACAGAGTGGAAGAACCAAACCCAAGTGTCCCCTTAAAGGACAACTTGGAGGAAAATGCTGCGGATTCTAGTGAGCCGCCTCCTACGGCCACTAGGGGCGAGCGTCTTCCCAGCCGCTGTGGGCACTGGTTGGCAAAGTGACCAGACTGCAGGCAACCATGACAGATCACAGGGGCTCGAGCGGGCCGGAGCGTGGATCCCTCGCGGGAAGCCCCCTGATGCTCGGACCCCCGATCGGGAGATTCCAGAGGTTTAGCAAAACTGGGTGCCAACCTAAACCTCTGCCTACACTGGGTCCGCTACTACCTTCGCTCGTCAAAGCGAAGGTCTATACAGGTGGAAACGGTGATAAGCTCCTCCAGTGTAGCAGGAATCTCCCAAGTGGCCAGAGCGTCCTTCACATGGCCAGCCAAACCTCTCCAGAATGCCGGAATGAGGACCTTATCTGGCCACTCTAACTCCGAGGCCAGGGTCCAGAACTGGATGGCAAAGTGGCTGACCATGGACGAACCCTGTAACAATGCCAGCAGCCGGAGCGCGGTGTCATGGGTGACTCGCGGTCCCAGGAAGACATGCTTCAGAGTGTCCAAGAACCGAGAGGCACTCAGCACCACATGATCACCATGCTCCCACAGCGGTGTGGCCCACTCCAAAGCCCTGCCCGACAAGAGGGAAATAATAAATCCCACTTTGGCCCGCTCGGAGGGGAATCGTGCTGCCAGCAGCTCCAGCTGTATCGAGCACTGGCTCACGAAACCCCTACAAGAGGCACTATCACCCGAGAACTTCTCGGGCAGTGGGAGGCGGGACAAAGTCGGGGCAGGGATAGCAGTGGTCATACGGGAGACAGCCTCTGTGGCTTCCTGAACAGCGACCGCAGTAACATCCGCAGCTGAGGCTGGACGATCGAGAGCCGCCAAGTTGCCACAGATTCTCAATGGGATTTAGGCCTGATCTATGACTGGACATTCACACACATGAATATGCTTTGATCTAAACCATTCCATTGTAGCTATGGCAGTATGTTTTCAATCACACGTAGCAATTAGCATTTATTCCAAAAAGTTCTACTTCGGTCTCATCTGACCAGAGGACCTTCTTCTACATGCTAGCGCGTGTCCCCTACATGGCTTTTTGTATTGAAAACTGCAAATGGGACTTCTTATGGCTTGTTTTAAAAAATGGCTTTCTTCTTCCCACTATCCCACAAAGGCCAGATATGTGTAGTATATGACTAATAGTTGTCTTGTGGACAGATTCTCCCACCTGACCTGTGGATCTCTGCAGCTGCTCCAGAGTGACCATGGGCCTCTTGGATGCTTGTCTATTTATGTTCTCCTTGCTTGGGATGTCGCTTTAGGTGGATGGCCATGTCTTGATAGGTTTGAAGTTGTGCCATACTCCTTCCATTTATGGATGATGGATTGAACAGTGCTCTGCGAGATGTTTAGCACTGAGGCTATTTTTTATAACTAGAGATGAGCGACTTTGCCTTTTTTAGGGTCGAGTCGGGTTTCATGAAACCCGACTTTCTCAAAAGTCGAGTCGAACGAAATCGGCCGACTATAGGGAAAAGTCGTGAAACACGAAACCCAATGCAAGTCAATGGGGAGAAAAGTCGTCAGAGAGTGGAGGACTGTAAACACACCTGGCATGAATTTTAACCCCAGAGGCGGCAAAATCTCTCTCTCTTCTCCCTCTTCTCTCTCCCTCTCCCACTCCAGCTACACTCTCGCTACGCTACGCTTCTCTCATTGGATGAAAAAAGTCACGTGCAAGCATTCGGCGAAACCCGACTGACGCTTGGGTCGCCGACCGAATGGCAAACTTCACACTGTGGTCGGGTTTCGTTTCATGAAACCCGACTTTGGCAAAAGTCGGCGACTTTTGAATCTGACCGACCTGTTTCACTCAACTCTATTTATAACCTATCCCGGCTTTATTCCTCTCTATACCTTTATCCCTGACCTGTCTGGTGTGTTGCTTGGTTTTCATGATGCAGTTTGAACCCTAATGTTCTCAAACAAACTTTTAAAGCTTTCACAGAACAAGGCACAACCAAAATGAAAAAGTATGACTGTTTTATTGTAAAACTGGTAAAGTTGATGTCTATTGTTTGTTTGTTTTTTTGCATTACTATTTTTTCGTGAAAAGGGAAGAAGTGAATGAACTTCATACTATACAAAAAAACAATAGAAAACATAATGCAACAAATTATAATAACAGCATATTTTAGTTTGCTAATTTTCATTTGCTATATTCCCTTCATCTGGACAACTCCTTTGCAAATACCTTACATTATAAACAGAGTGTTCCCTCTGTAGATGCAGTGTGATAGACAGGTAGCGACTCGGCAAAGTTCAAACAAAAGTCTCTTTAATGTTCAACTCACAGCAACACCCAGCACACAATATCATCCGGAACCATATTCTCTGGTTTGCAGTCAATAAACACGCCAGTCCCCCTTCATGACCAGTTGACATGG
This sequence comes from Dendrobates tinctorius, assembly GCF_039654945.1. NCBI lineage: Eukaryota > Metazoa > Chordata > Amphibia > Anura > Dendrobatidae > Dendrobates > Dendrobates tinctorius. The sequence continues at coordinate 11,833,383 of NW_027361876.1, forward strand.
GTGGCTGCACTACCGTGTACGCTGTGGGTGCCAAGCCTTTTAGCTCTGCTTGCTTGTGTTGCCTCACACAGGTGGAGCTCTGCAGAGCCTTCTGATCTGCATGTTTTGCTAGACCAAAATAACACTGACCCTGACACACCCAAACCTTTTACTGCAGGGCTTTTGACTAGAATCTGTGGCCTTCAGCCACATGGAAAACGCAGGCCGGGAATGAAATGGACTACCCCACTTTTATGATGTAGTCCATTTCAAAACACAAAAGCCCAGAGCAGGTTTTCCCTAAATCTGCCTTAGACAACCAGCATGTCCAAGACCTATGCTCATTTTTATTCTGCATTGCAACCACAGCTATGCCTGTGACTGCAATTCACTCCCATGGTCTCAAAAAGCCTCTGTGCACATCCTGAGGGGAACACACAGCGCCCCCTACATGTGACACAGGTCACTGCCTCACACCTCTCATAGATCATAATGGAAGAAGGACACAGAATAACAATGTATTACATTTTTTCCCATTTATTTGAGGGTCTGCAGATATACAGTATTTGTCCAATTCTCACTGCGAGTTAAAGCTGTCGGACTGATGTTCATCAGTTGAGATATAAACTATATTTATCACTGTATATATTTTCTCATCTTGATTCACTGTACTCAAATTGTACTCTATACATAGATGTGATAAAGGCTGTATACATCTCCCCCTTATTTAGTAAGTTGTTAGACAAAAGCTTTTTACAGGGTTTTTTTCTTGTAGACAGTACATTGCCAGCTATAGTGGATTGTTCTGCCTTGAATAAACACATATCAATAAAAATATGTTAAAAAAAATGTGTTGATGGTAATTATGAGAAAAATAACATGTCTATCATGAAGCTGAGTCACTGCAATGACAGGAAGACTATGTGACAATACAGGAGAGTTATTCATCACAGCTTTTAATTAAAAAAAAATGAAAGGCGAGCAGAATGTTATTTTACAGTAATAGCTCCCACTGGCAGGAATATATTTCCACCAGGTGAAACTTTGCCACCTGCTATGTGTAGATTTTGATCATTATTCTCCAGAAAAAGCCATAGACTCCCATATTCAGAGGAAAACAAAATGTATTAACACAACTCCGTGGTTTTGTGAAACACATTAGCACTGACAATCTCTTCACTAATCTGAATTTGCTACTTCATTGAAGTGACATCATTATTAATTTATATACTCTATCATTCCAATATTCTGCTAATTAATAAGCCCGTACAAGTATTTTTCCTGTTACTTGAGAGGAGAGCTAGTTACATGAATCATTTCACATATACAGTGATGCCAAGGCTTGCCAAATAATTCTTATTCATATAGTGTACACTTTGTTCTTTTAGGGGAATTCATTAAAACTTGATATATTATAATTCAACCTATTTCTAGAAAAGAAACTTGAATATGAGTTTGAAGCAAATAAAATAGAACTAAGAACAAGGATTTAAAAGAACAAAAATATTTCGGGGAAGATTTAAAAGTAGTTGTCTATGGCTATTTTTTGTATTTTTACTATGAGACTAAAAACTAACAAGCAGGTAGGTAGCTGCCTGCCAGTTCTACCCGGCACAGTCTCAGAGCGGTCACCGACTGCTCCTGTCGGCAATTCAGCTGCTCCACAACAAAACAGCAGCTCTTGTTCTTCTTTTTCTGGGCTGCTCTGCAATGGGGCGGGACAGTCAATGTCATACTGATTGACAGTCGGCTGATTTTGTGATGGTAGATTTTATTACTTTTTTTACATACATAGGGTGATAAAAACAAAAAATATATATTACAAACAATAAAAAAATATGATTAGTCTAAAAACTTGATCTAAACAATAGGTCATTTTTTGGTGACCATCGAAGCCAATGTTTGGAAACATGTCACATGTCAGCATTTTTTCTGTTGTATCTGCTTTGGGACTAGATTGTGGATAATGCTACATTATTGGACAACATCCTGTGGAAGCCAACAGTTATGGATCAAGTCATACTTGAGTTAGTATGATTTGAATATGGTGTGTTTGATGGCTCAGTTATGAACAGATGCCATGATGATGTGAACAATGGCTTACCTGGGTGATTCACCATTCAGGATTTCAGAAATAAAACACAGCACAAAAATATAGTAGAAAAAAGGCAGCCGTATTCATCAACTATGGGTCACATAACTATATGGTGAGTTTTTTTATTTCAGTATTTGCCAGCCAAAACCAGGAGAGGAGCAGTCATAGGAAAAGTATAATAGAAACTCGTCACCACTTCTGGATTTATCACCCACTCCTGGTTTTGGGCTTACCGATATTGAGGTTAAAATACTGACCAAATACTGATAGTGTGAACATGGCCTCAAAGTCATCAGCGGCATGTAAAATTATTGGTCATTAGATGTGCTGGGTCCACATATAGTTTAGCAATGCGGCCAAAGGCAGAAAAGTAAAAGCTCAGGCCATATTATGACACTGGTTGCAAATCCCTTTTCTAACTTTATCGGTTTGCACTTTGAATGAATAAAATGTTGATTTTTATTCCACTGATGTTATCAAAGCTGAGTCATCATGAATTCATCATCCTCGTCTTGTCTGACATTTCTGAAGTGATGTATATAGAAATTCTGCAACATTTCTTCTGCCTGAAAGCTTAGCAGTGCTCAGCAAGCCTAATGGGAATGCCATGTGACTTGTCTCTCTCTCTTCAGTTCTTTTTATTTGCCATCAACTTAACGTATGATTCATTAGTTTCATCTATCTGTTTCAATGACATTCTATGCGAATGTTCGAATGCATGCAACTCAAAAATGGTAGAACAAGTAATTAAAAACCGCGTGGCATCAAGAATCAACATGTGAAGGGCTATAAAACAATGACAAGGAAGCAAGGAACCACTGAGGCCGGTACTTCCTGTCCCGCTTGGATCACTTTTCAGTAGTAATTTCATCAGACAAGATTACAATGAAAGGTAACACCTATATATAAATAACCACCACCATTCCACCATTTACAGTCGGTGAGTCACAGTTCACCTACTTCATCTTCTTCTAAAATATCCACTGCACAAATCACAGAACATGCCTGGAAAATTCTAGGCAGCCCCAGACTATTGATGTCTACATTCCAAATTGCTGATGTAAGTCATGTCTCTAAATTAACAGCAACACAGGCTGGGTGGCTACCCCCATAATTATGTACGTAAATAAAAAAAACTATAATCAGACATTAAAAACAGATCGGGAAATAAAACAACGTATTTCATTCCATGATTTTAGAGATTAAATGCAATGTATGTGATGCATTCTCTTTATTGGAAATCTGTCATAAGCACGTGACTACTTAAAGGAGTTGTCCACTACTCGGACAACCACTACCACTTTGGAATCCCCCAGACAAATAATAACACTAAGGCTATGTGAACACGTATGCAGAAAATTTCTGCATAAAAACAGGACTCCTTCCCAAAAAACACGCGGCTTTTTCCGCTCGTTTTTTTCACGGTTTTTGCGCAAAAATGCACGTTTTTTATGCGTTTTTTTACACGCGTCCCCAGACACATAAAAAAATAGCAAGAAATGCGGAATTTTCCATGAAATTAATGAGCAAGCTGCGTTTTTAACCGCAAAACTTTTTTTCACGGAAAAAACGCATCAATATGCACAAAAAGTGCAAAATGCATTAAAATGAATGGGAAGCTTCTTTTAAGCGGATTTTTTGGTAAATCCGTGAAAAAATGCAATGTGTGAACACAGCCTTATACTCACCTCCAATGTTGGCGACAATCTAGCGGTGTGGTACTGGCTCTCCCGGAGACCACGTAAGCTCTGCAGCGTATCAGCACTGGCTTCACGTTATTCTCCTTCAGACAAATGAAAATATCTAGAGGAAGTGACTGCAGCCGCAGCTGTCGCTTCCTCTTGATGTCAATTTTGTCTATAGGAGGGGAGAGTGAAGGTGATTGGTCACCCACATGGATCGAATGACATAACAATTCACTGGAACGGCGCTGGCACTAGAGGCGAGTATAAGTCCTATCATTTTACTGGATGGGGTACATAGGGATTCAAAAGGGGTTGTCTAAGTAGTGGACAACCCTTTCAACCAACAATAGCACTAGCTAGGGGACAAAAACAAAGGTTCAAACTTTGGCCTTAGATAGCGTTAGTATTGCCAGAAAGATGGAACAATGCATTATGCCAAAGAACTGGCAAATGCTCTGAGGGTAGCCCCAATTCTGGCAAGTGATCTTTTTCAACAGTAAACCCTCAACAACACCTCCCTTCTGGTGTCAATTGGTTTGGCACATGTGTGGTACTCTCTCTCTGCTATGTGCAACAGTCTCATTGACATTTGCATGTATGAATGTAGCCAAAGGCTACGTTCCCACAATGTATAGGTGTTGAGCTTTTGATTCTTTTTCAGCATTTCTTCACTAAATTAAATTAGGTTACCTGATTTTTTTTTTTGCATTTTTGAGCGCAGTTTCGGGTTTTTTAACAAAGCTGCTTTGTTTTTTTATACATCCTGGTATTTGACTTTGGGGAAAATCTGCACAAAACTCAGGGTACTGAGTAAAGAAATTGACATATTGCAGATTTCAAACAAGCACAACCTGTCAGTTCATGCAGTGTAAAAGAGCACTGTGAGCATGAGATGTCTAGAAATCCCATCCACTTTGCTGGAACTGTAAGATCTACATTTGCACAGTGAGAATATGCAGTGTCAAAACAACTCACCAAAAACTCTTTGTGGGAACTTAACCTAAGGTTGGAGTCACACTGCCGTATTTCTCGTGCGATAATCGTATCGCACGCACTGGCTAGCACCTCTCCTGACCTGAGCATGACAGCGTTATTTTTTCTGCAGCATGTCAATTCTTTGTGCGGATTCCGCAGCTTTTTTAACACCCATTCCATTATAGGAATCCGCAGGTGTAAAAACACGGGCGAAATCCGCACAAAATCTACAGGAAATCCACCTAAAAATGCGCGAATTTAGACCTGCGGATTATGCCAAAAGATGCAGATTTTTGCACAGCAGTCCGCAATGTGTGCACATACCCTTATAGGGGAAAAAAAACACACTGCAGCAGGGGCGGACACTGACAGCTTGGGAACCATGTGCTAGAAATGTGTATTTGCACTCCTCCTTTTATGGCGACAAAGCTATATATAAAAAAAAAGACCACTCCCAATGAGGGGTGAGAAGGAAGTTTTTTTTATATAGCCACACACACATACATGTATACCGTATTTTCCGGCGCATAAGACGACCAGGCGTATAAGACGACCCCTGAACTTTTCCAGTTAAAATAGGAAATCTTAAAAGTCGGGGGGTATTCTTATATGCAGTGTGTCATCTTATATGCCGGGTGCGGAGCAATCTGCATATGGCGGGGGAGTGGTCCCGATGACGAAGGGAGGGTGTAAGTGGAATTATCATCCCCTTTTACCTCATTGGTGGCAGCGGTGCTATCTGCGGGTCTCTGTGCTAGGGATCGGCGGCTCCTCCATCTGCAGTGTGGCGGCTCTGTGCTGGGGGGTCAGCAGCGGCTCCTCTTTGTCCAGCGTGAGAGCGCTGTGCTGGGTGGCGGCTCTCTGTCCAGCGTCAAGGCTCCTCTGGCATTTCCCCAAAGCCCGGAGGTCCAGGCAGCTCCATTGCTGCGATGCGGTGGCCTCCGGGAAAATGGCCGCCAGAGCCCGTGCATGCTGATTCAGATCTCGTCTTCCGAGATCTCGGGACGAGATCTGAATCTGAGCATGTGTGGGCTCCGGCAGCCATTTTCCAAGAAGCCACGGCATTGCAGCAATGGAGCTGCCTGGGCCTCCGGGCTTTGGGGAAATGCCGGAGGAGCCCCGACGCTGGACAGTGAGCCGCTGCAGCCACCCCCCAGCACAGCGCCCCCACGCTGGACAAGAGGAGCTGCGTCGACCCCCAGAACAGAGCCACCACACTGCTGAAGGAGGAACCGCTGCCACCAATGAGGTAAAAGAGGGATGATAACACCACTTACACCCTCCCTTCTTCATTGGGACCACTCCCCCACAATATCCACTTGGCGTATAAGACGACACCCGGCGTATAAGACGACCCCCGACTTTTAAGAAGATTTTCAGGGGTTAAAAAGTCGTCTTATACGCCAGAAAATACGGTATATATTACATAGTCTCCTTTATTATGTATATTTCCAACCCTTATTAAACATTGCCCACTCTTGTTAAGTAAAGCAACGTCCCTTACATATCCGATTATATAGAGCCCTGTCTTTATTACATACCATCCTCTCTTGTTAGATGTATAATGCAATGACGGCTGATGGAGCATGGGAAAGCTTCTTTTCTAATGGAGGAACTGATGGACTGGTCGTCTGGTCACCGGCTCCTCCATCAGCAACCATTTTATATCTAACAAAAGAGGACTCTATGTAACAATAATAAACTATGGAAGAGACAGCACTGTACATAACAGCAGGGAAGCTATATAATAACGCATGGCACGATATATAACTAGAGAGGATGGTGCACAATAAGGGACGGTGTTATAATAAAAGAGGAAACTATGTAACTAAGGACATAAGGTGCTACACATAATAAGTGAGTACACTATATACTAAGGGACTGTGCTACACATAATAAGTGAGTACACTATATACTAAGGGACTGTGCTATACATAATAAGTGAGTACACTATATACTAAGGGACTGTGCTATAAATAATAAGTGTAGCAAAAGAGAAGAAAAAGTCTTAGTTACTCACCGGTTAACGGTATTTTTCGGAGTCCATGACAGCACCACCTGAGAGAGGGGATCCACCCCTTAGGAACAGGAAACCTACAGATACAAAAAGGGTGGCACCTCTCCCACGCATCAGTTGGATTACAGAGCACACGAGGACTTCCAAGGTTAATGCATGATTTATGTACAATATTCTTTATAATTATAAACTTTTACCACCAGTGAGCATATACAAGAAATAGACGTGCACACCCCAATCAAACTATAAGGGAGGGAATATACGGGTGCTGTCATGGACTCCGAAAAATACCGTTAACCGGTGAGTAACTAAGACTTTATTCGGTCGTCCATGACAGCACCACCTGAGAGATTTACAGAGAGTAATATCAGCTTTAGGGAGGGACTACAGCCTGCAGCACCCTTATAACAAAAGAGAGGTCTGTGGAAGCACCCAGGTCTAGCCTATAATGACTATAAAAGGTGCTCGGAGAGGACCAAGTAGCCGCCTTACAAATCTGGTCAATGGAGACTTCTGATCTTTCGGCCCATGAGGTTGCCATGGCTCTGGTGGAATGCGCCCTCAGCTTCCCGGGTGGCGACCTGCCCTTTGAGGTGTATGCTATTGAAATCGCCTCTCTAATCCATCTGGCTAGTGTATTTTTTGATGCTCTACAACCTTTCCTGGGGCCTTGATGAGAGATAAATAGGGCATTATCTTTCTTCCAGGGATCGGTGACTGTCAGATATTCTATGAGGCCTCTCCTGACATCCAGGGTGTGTAGTTTCTTTTCCTTCTCGTTAGTTGGATTAGGGAGGAAGGATGGAAGAACTATTTCCTGTGTCCTATGGAAACTAGACACTACCTTCGGCAAGTACGCTGGGTCAGGTCTAAGTATTACCCTATCCTCTTTGAACTGTAAATAAGGAGGACACCTAGATAAAGCCTGGATATCGCTTATTCTGCGGGCTGATGTTAGAGCTACCAGGAAGGCTACCTTGAGGGACAGGCTTTTTAGGGAAGCCGACGAGATAGGTTCGAATGGGGTCTCTGTCATAGCAGTGAGGACTAGGTTCAAGTCCCACGGCATGAACCTATCCTTCATTATTGGCCTGGATCTACCTGCCGCCTTAATGAACCTGCTTACCCAATAATTACCAGCGATGTTACAGCTAAACAGAGCCCCCAAGGCTGACACTTGTACTTTAAGGGTACTGGTAGAGAGCCCCATGTCCAGACCTTTTTGTAGGAACTCTAATATCTGCATTATAGGCGCTGAATCCCCAGCGACTACTCCTGAGTTTTGAAGGAATTTCTTCCAAATTCTGACATAAATTTTTGTGGTAATGATTTTTCTACTCTTAAGTAGGGTGTTAACTAGGTCTGCGGAGAAGCCCTTCTCTTCTAATAATGACCGTTCAAACTCCACGCCGTCAGATGAAGGCCAGCTACCTGAGGATGGAAGACTGGGCCCTGGGACAGGAGATCCGGGATGTCCGGCAGAACCCAAGGATCGGACACCGACATGGTCCTGAGGCATGAGAACCATGCTCTCCTGGGCCAAAATGGAGCGATGACTATAACCCTCGCTCTGTCTTTCCTGATTTTCCTCATCACCAGGGGTAGAAGAGATAGGGGAGGGAAGGCGTAGGCTAGTTTGAAGTCCCACTTTATCAGGAAGGCATCTACCGCCAGAGGATTCTCTCTGGGATTTAGGGAGCAGAATTGTTTCAATTGCCTGTTGTCTCTGGTGGCGAAGAGGTCTACCTCTGGATATCCCCACTTTTGAACAATCAGATTGAATATGGAGGAGTTTAGGGACCATTCCCCTTGCTTTAGCTGATTGCGGCTTAAAAAGTCTGCCGTGATGTTGTCTCTTCCTTTTATATGCAACGCTGTTAAAGATAGAAAGTATTGTTCTGCTAGATGGAACAACCGCTCTGCTACAATCATCAGGGGTCTGGAACGGGTCCCGCCTTGGTGATTGATATATGCCACGGCGACCTGATTGTCGGAGAACACCCGCACGTGATGGCCCTGTAGATACACAAGGAGCTTTTTAGCCGCCTGTTCTACTGCTGTCAATTCTTTTAGATTAGATGACATTCCTAACTGATCATGTTGCCATTGGTCCTGGACTAATATTTCACCCATATGAGCTCCCCAACCGTAAGGACTAGCATCCGTGGTGACTATGCGGGTTACGTTATACTCCCAGGGCACCCCTTTAGACAAGTTATCCTTGTCTAACCACCACTCTAGGGACTCCCTTGTGTTACGGGACAAGGTTAGCTGACCCTCCAAGTAACCCCCAAGGACCTTTTGATGTAATAAGACCTCGCTCTGTAGTTTCCTTGCATGAAACTGGGCCCACTGGACTGCCGGGATACAGGCCGAAAGAGAGCCTAGAAGGGACATGGCTTTCCTGAGGGACATGGTGGGGTTATTGGAGGCGTTCAGGATCTGATAACGGAGGTGAACAAGCTTCTCCGGGGGCAGACGGCATTCCTGTTTTTCAGAATCCAGGGTTAGGCCCAAGAATTGTTGGACTTTCATTGGTTGCAACCGAGACTTTTTGACATTCAGCAACCATCCTAACCGTTCTAGGGCGGACATTGCCTTTTGTAGCTGTTGTGAACAATGATTCGCCGTTTTACCTACAATAAGAAAATCGTCCAGGTAGGGGATCACCAGAATGTTCGATTCACGTAGATGGGCCATGACCTCCGCTATTACTTTAGTAAACACTCGGGGAGCGACTGCCACTCCAAAAGGGAGGGCCGCATATTGGAAATGTCGAATTGACCCATCCAACTGAACCGCCACTCTGAGAAACCGCTGATGGCCTGCATGGATGGGTATATGGTAGTATGCGTCTTTCAGATCTAACACCACCATAAAGCAGTTTTGGAACAGCAATTTTATTGCAGATTTAATTGTTTCCATTTTAAAAGGACGTATGACCAAAAACTTGTTGAGGGCCTTAAGGTTTATTATTGTCCTAAAGGAGCTGTCTGGTTTGCGGACCAGGAACTGAGGGGAGTAGAATCCCTTCCCCCATTCTGCCTCTGGAACCTCTATCAGGACTTTTTTGGCGCACAGGTCAAGAACCTCGGCCTCCAGGGCAGCTTGCTCTGAAGCAGACGACCTGAGTGGGGTGATTTTAAATTGATCAAGGGGAACCCTAGAAAACTCTAGTCGTAGTCCCACGGCTATTATCCCCAATATCCAGCTGCTATTAGAGATCAGAGACCAGGATGGGTAGAAGGCAGCTAGTCTCCCTCCTACCGGGGTAACTAGTCATTGGGGCGGCTTTTTCGTATCTCGAGCTGGACCTTCCTGGCGCCCCCCTCCAAACATGAATCCTGTACCTTTCCTTTTTTTCTCCTCCCATCTGCCCTGATCTCTGGACGGCCTTCTCCAGAAAAAACCTTTTCTGGTAAAAGGACGTCTGTACGAGGGGTTCGGGAGACTGGGAAATTTCTTTTTGTCATCTCCAGCTTTCTCTAACAATTCGTCCAAGACAGGGCCGAATAGGTACTCCCCCTCGCAGGGAATGGAACAGAGACGGGACCGGGCTTGAATATCTCCTGGCCAACATTTTAACCAGAGCGCTCTTCGCGCTGCATTAGATAGACCCGCGGCTTTAGCCGCCATTCTTGCAGAGTCTGCAGAAGCATCGGCTAAAAACGCCGCGGCATTCTGAATGATCGGCAAACTTTTCCGAATAGATGATCTTGAAGCTCCGTCTTTTAGCTCGGAATCCAGCTGATCTAGCCAGACCATCATCGCTCTGGCTGTACAGGTGGCAGCTACCGCTGGTCTTAACGCGCCTGCTGTCATCTCCCATGTCCCTTTAAGAAAAGAATCCGCTTTTTTATCTAGCGGATCTTTCAAGGAGGCCATATCGTCAAATGGTATGGCAGATTTTTTAGATGCTTTGGCTACTTCTGCGTCTAGTTTCGGGGCTTTATCCCATCTGTTTACTACCGGGTTATCAAAGGGGTATCTCCGCTTAAAGGCTGGTGGCATGGAGCCCCTTTTTCCGGTCTCTTCCATTCTCTGTCAATTAGGTTCTGAACCTTATCGTTTAATGGAAAAGCTCTGCGTTTTTTGGGGTCTAGACCCCCGAACATTATGTCCTGTGCTGAGAGTTCCCGTTTTTTGTCCGCTACCCCCATGGTGGACCGTATTGCTTTCACTAATCTGTCCATCTGGTCTAAGGGGAAGCAGAACCGGCTAGAGTCTTCATCCGAGGAAGACGACGAGGAGTCCGAGGAGTTGTCACCTTTCCTAGGGGCGACTGAGGTCTCGGAGCCTGAACCACCAGCCTCTCTTCTCCTAGAAGGTTCTCTTTGAGGTAAGACTTTCATTTCTGCCCTGATCATCTCTCTCAGGTTCGAAGTGAAGTCAGGTGTCTCTTCCGCTACCTGCATAAACGGGGGAGAGTATAAGGGCCTGACAATCTACCCCTGGACTCCCTGTCTTTAATAACCCCTACCGTTTGCCGAATGCATGGTTGGCATAATTTTTTAGGGTGGCCATCTGGTAGGGGGGAACTACAGAGGGCACATTCCCTGTGCTTCTGTTTTCCCGTAGCCTTCTTCCCCTGAAAAAAAACATAAGGGAACACTGCATCAGGGTACATTCACGGAGATCTCTTACCCATGCAGATGAATCAGGTACCGGATCACGGAGGGAGGCAGGGGGGTCCTTTCTGGAGGAACTTTCGTGGCTCTGGTCGCTAGTTCGTCTCTGTTTTTTCTGCTGGCCACTCGCAAGCGGTTTTGTCGTGGCCTGTTTTTGCGGGCGCTCCTGCGCCTCGTCCTGCCGGTCCAAGGGGGCTTCCGTTGAATCCATTGCTGGGGCCTTCAGAAGCACCCCAGCGGCATCCCCATCTGCCTTATATGGCCTCCTGGTGTCCGGGTCAGCAGGTATCCTGCCATAGCACCACCCACCCGGCTTTCCGCACTCCCTCCCCCATGCTCCGGCCCCCCTCGCCTTACCCGGGTCACCGCGTGACCCCCGGACGGGCATGCACCCGCGGCGCGCGCCGGAGGCCGGCCGGCACCCGACTTCCGGTATCGGCGCTATCGCTCAGCCCCTTCCGCCGCGTCACTTCCGCCGCTCATCAGAGCCCTGCGGGAGCGCGCGCAAAGGAGCCGCGCAGCGCCTCCTGGCCGGAATGCCCCACTGCCCCTCTGCGCACGCCGCCATGAGCCCGCCAGGGGCCAGCACTGACCGGGAGGACCGGCCTGGGGAAGCGCAGCAGGACCGGGACATACGTACCAGGTGCTGGCGTTTTTGGAGACGGCATCCACCGGACCCCTGCTCCACCTGCTCCGTCCACTGCCGTGGTGACCTACCCGGCCCCACCGTGGCGCTTCCAGGGACCCCGCACTGACCGAGGTAGGAGACCCCCTCGCTACCTGAGTCGGTCAGCCGGCCTGGGTACTCAACGACGACTCCATGACGGACGATCTGTAGAGAGTCCTGTCCTCTAGGAACAGGAAACCAACTGAAGCGTGGGAGAGGTGCCACCCTTTTTGTATCTGTAGGTTTCCTGTTCCTAAGGGGTGGATCCCCTCTCTCAGGTGGTGCTGTCATGGACGACCGAATAAACATTGCTTTATCAGCTCACCCATTCAGAGGATCCTCTATGGCAACTTGTATATTTCAGAGCAGTCTGCTGGAAAACCAGATGGTAGGCATGGGCATCACAGCGTGATTAATCCTTGCAAAACTCTCTTCTGCGCAATCCTCAGTAGGGAAACCAGTTATACTGCAGACCCTGGAGTTGTCCCTTCAGTGTAGAGATGGTTTCCTGGCTGCTTGTACTGTATTGGACTGTAACCCAGCGTAGCTTAGTTGGGATTACCTTATTTCTGAGAGATGTAAGGAAATGCTCCATGAAACTTTTGTCCAGCTTTGCTCATTACTTGCCTTGCTTTGAGGAAAACCTATGGGTCCACACCCAGTGCACGGAGCTGCCTAGACCCAGGCAGGAATATGGAATAAAAAATGCTGGATCCACCATTTTTTATATATAATAAGGGAGTACAATATATACTAAGGGAATGTGCTATACATAATAAGGCTACATTCCTGTATCCGTGTGCATTGTCGATGTGCTACCCGCTTTTACAGACGCATTGAGCATGTCCTGTTCTGAGCCTCAAAATTGGATCAGAACAGAACATTCTCCGACCCTCAGAGATCTCATTCTCAGATCCATGATTTTCATATATGTGTGAATGGACCTAAAAAACTCTATGAGTCCGTGTTCCATCAGATAAAAAAACCTGGAAGCACACGGACATTTCACACAAATGTGACAATGTAGAATAAGGGATTTTACAAAAACAAATATCACTCCACATCACACAGTGCAGATACATTATAATACCTACATCCAGGCACTAACCGCTGACGTCTCGTCTGATTAGAGCTGCTTTCTCCTGTTTCTTCTCCATCTGATCAGACCTTCATGTCAACATCTCCCAGCCACGACTGGTCTTGTCACGATGATCATCACAACCCTGAAAATAACAAGGTCACATACATCTTTTTTCCCCCTGAATACAGAGACATACCCCACCATTAATATACTATTAGCCACACACCATTAAAAATATAAAGTGATAAGCAGCACTGTGTCCCCATTAACCATAATCTCTGACTCCCAATAATATAAATAACTCAGTCTGTGACTCTCCCCAATTACCTGTAAAACTATGTGCATACGGAAAGTATGCAAGGTTGTACAGTACAGGAAAAGTAAATGAGATCCGTGAGGTCTCATGCACACACTGCTTATTTTTTCCTTGCAGATTTGCAGCAGATTAAAATCTGCATAATGTTAATTCTTGAAGCGTATTTCACCCATACTAATGGAAAAAATACATAACAAAAGCATGGCAAAAATGTGGAAACAAAATAAATGCATTTTACGCAACTTTCTTCCTGCCAACACGTTAGGATATGCACCAGAATTTCCTCCTGCAAATCCTGAACGTGTGTAAGTAGCCTTAGTCCCTGTTCTGTGTCCCCATCATTCATTATAAGTCCTTGATAGCATCATAATGAATTTGGAAGTGGGAGAAGACGTTATTGAGTACTGAGCATCCTTCACCACCTCCCAATTCATTACAAGTCCCTGACAGCGTCTTCTCCCACTTTTCAATTCATTATAAAGGGTCATATGCACCTTACTGTCTCCTCTTCCAATCCCCAATAAATTTTAAGCCCCCTATAGATCACAATGAATTGTGAGACGGTGGAGAACGTTATCAGGGGCTTAGCATCCTCTTCCACCACCCAATTCAGAGGCTTAGCACCCCCCCTCCACCGCCCAATTCAAGATAGTCCATTCTACGGTGAAATGAGGATTTATGCAATATTCAGTCTTTTTCTTTTTTTCATTCCTATAGCTCTTCAAGGAATGAAGGGATATTAGGAGAAATAGACTTCCTGCTGCCCATCCCAGCCACAGGTGAAATGCTGTCCATCCAATCAAATTTGAAGTCCTCAAAAGGCTGGAAGAGGCACTATGAAGAGCGAACTCTTCCTAGGTAAGTAAAAAGTGAAAATTAAAATCACGAAACGATATAATAAAAAGATATAAAAACACATATGAATTAAAAAGGAGAAGGAATCCCTAAGGAACCCCACCCCTAAGGAGATACCAAAATAGTAGCTACAAAAAGGAAACAAAACCAAAGCTCTCATTAAGACCTTCGGGCGTGAGTGTGCCTAGGCGGTATATTGATCTGCTTTCGTACCGTGCCAAGATTTTACTGATATCACCGCCTCTGATGCCTAGGTCTACTTGATCAATGCCCCAGATAGTAAGGCCCTACATTTCTGTGTTTTTTTCAGTCAAGATGGGGTGCAGAGAGTACATTAATGAAAATGAACTTTTTTGAATTTACCAAATGGCTGCAATGAATCAAAGAGTGAAAAATGTAAAGAGGTCTGATTACTTTGGGTACCCCCTGTAAGTCTGCCCCTGCACTGCGGGTCAATTTATGCACAGAAAATTTACAAATAAGGGTACTGTCACACTTAGCGACGCACCAGCGATCCCGACCAGCGATATGACGTGGTCAGGATCGCTGGTGCATCGCTAAATGGTTGCTAGTGAGCTGCCACACAGGCAGATCTCACCAGAGACATAGCAGCGGTCGGTGGTCGCTACTTACCTGTCAGACGAGGCGATCCTGACGTCCTCCCACCCACGTCCACGCGTCGCTCGTTGGCGCCACAGGTAGCCCAGCAGGAAGCTGATGACGAGAAACGGTCCAGGACGTTCTCGCACGATCAGCGATAATCAGCGGGGGAGCCGGTCGGAGGTAAGTATCACACATAGCGATATCGCTAGCAATATCGCTGCTACGTCACAAAAAACAGTGACGTTAAAGCGATATTGCTAGCGATATCGCTTAGTGTGTCAGGCCCTTAAGATATAATTAAGCTGATAATGACCAAGCACTGTAAAGTTATGGTACTTCGTCCTGGGCTTAAAATGAAAGCTTCTGCAATCTAGCAGGAACAGGCCCAATCCCCAGCTGTTAGACACATAGGGTGAATGGGTAGAAAAAAGAAGTGGTCTATTACCACTTCTGTCTTCTACTTTTGGCTTATTCACACTACAATATGTCCCATTCCCATAAATTCATGCCATCATCCCATCCCCTGATGACACCGCACACACGGTGAAACATGTTGGGGGGACAAGTGCTCTAATCCTATTTGTCCTATTCAGCCAATAAGTACTGACACCCCTGGGTCTCATCATCTTCATATGTCCTAACATACTACAGGACTAATATAATCTTTAGGCATAATAGGGACAATCTTTTATCATATTTTTGTACCTCAATTTTTTAATTATCTAATATATAAAGCTCAAGTGTGTGTGTATGTATGTACGTACAGTGGGGCAAAAAAGTATTTAGTCAGTCAGCAATAGTGCAAGTTCCACCACTTAAAAAGATGAGAGGCGTCTGTAATTTACATCATAGGTAGACCTCAACTAAGGGAGACAAACTGAGAAAAAAAAATCCAGAAAATCACATTGTCTGTTTTTTTTTCATTTTATTTGCATATTATGGTGGAAAATAAGTATTTGGTCAGAAACAAGCAATCAAGATTTCTGGCTCTCACATACCTGTAACTTCTTCTTTAAGAGTCTCCTCTTTCCTCCACTCATTACCTGTAGTAATGGCACCTGTTTAATCTTGTTATCAGTATAAAAAGACACCTGTGCACACCCTCAAACAGTCTGACTCCAAACTCCACTATGGTGAAGACCAAAGAGCTGTCAAAGGACACCAGAAACAAAATTGTAGCCCTGCACCAGGCTGGGAAGACTGAATCTGCAATAGCCAACCAGCTTGGAGTGAAGAAATCAACTGTGGGAGCAATAATTAGAAAATGGAAGACATACAAGACCACTGATAATCTCCCTCGATCTGGTGCTCCACGCAAAATCCCACCCCGTGGGGTCAGAATGATCACAAGAACGGTGAGCAAAAATCCCAGAACCACGCGGGGGGACCTAGTGAATGAACTGCAGAGAGCTGGGACCAATGTAACAAGGCCTACCATAAGTAACACACTACGCCACCATGGACTCAGATCCTGCAGTGCCAGACGTGTCCCACTGCTTAAGCCTGTACATGTCCGGGCCCGTCTGAAGTTTGCTAGAGAGCATTTGGATGATCCAGAGGAGTTTTGGGAGAATGTCCTATGGTCTGATGAAACCAAACTGGAACTGTTTGGTAGAAACACAACTTGTCGTGTTTGGAGGAAAAAGAATACTGAGTTGCATCCATCAAACACCATACCTACTGTAAAGCATGGTGGTGGAAACATCATGCTTTGGGGCTGTTTCTCTGCAAAGGGGCCAGGACGACTGATCCGGGTACATGAAAGAATGAATGGGGCCATGTATCGTGAGATTTTGAGTGAAAACCTCCTTCCATCAGCAAGGGCATTGAAGATGAAACGTGGCTGGGTCTTTCAACATGACAATGATCCAAAGCACACCGCCAGGGCAACGAAGGAGTGGCTTCGTAAGAAGCATTTCAAGGTCCTGGAGTGGCCTAGCCAGTCTCCAGATCTCAACCCTATAGAAAACCTTTGGAGGGAGTTGAAAGTCCGTGTTGCCAAGCGAAAAGCCAAAAACATCACTGCTCTAGAGGAGATCTGCATGGAGGAATGGGCCAACATACCAACAACAGTGTGTGGCAACCTTGTGAAGACTTACAGAAAACGTTTGACCTCTGTCATTGCCAACAAAGGATATATCACAAAGTATTGAGATGAAATTTTGTTTCTGACCAAATACTTATTTTCCACCATAATATGCAAATAAAATGAAAAAAAAACAGACAATGTGATTTTCTGGATTTTTTTTTCTCAGTTTGTCTCCCATAGTTGAGGTCTACCTATGATGTAAATTACAGACGCCTCTCATCTTTTTAAGTGGTGGAACTTGCACTATTGCTGACTGACTAAATACTTTTTTGCCCCACTGTATGTATGTGTGTATGTCCGGGATTGGCATCGGCACCGTCGCAGCTACAGCCACAAAATTTGGCACAGTCACACGTCTGGACCCCGAGAGCGTCATAGGCTATGTTGTTTAACCCCGCGCGTTCCAATTCAGCAAACAATTTTGCCCCTATCTACATAATGGGGAAAAAGTGTGTGTGTGTCAAGCCCCGCCCCTCATTATGATGTCATAATGGTTGCCATGGCGACGCTGATGTCATCATAGGTTGCAAGCCCCGCCACTCATTATGATGTCATAATGGTTGACTATGGGATGGAGGATGTGTGATGGGTATATGGGCACTGGACTATGGGATGGAGGATATGTATGATGGGTATATGGGCACGGGACTATGGGATGGAGGATGTGTGATGGGTTTATGGGCATGGGACTATGGGATGGAGGATATGTATGACGGGTATATGGGCACGGTACTATGAGATGGCGGATATGTTTGATGGGTATATGGGCACGGGACTATGGGATGGAGGATATGTATGATGGGTATATGGGCATGGGACTATGAGATGAAGGATGTGTGATGGGTATATGGGCACTCGACTATGGGATGGCGAATATGTATGATGGGTATATGGGCATGGACTATGGGATGGAGGATATGTGATGGGTATATGGGCACTCGACTATGGGATGGAGGATATGTATGATGGGTATATAGGCACGGGCCTATGGGATCGTGGATATGTATGATGGGTATATGGGCACGGGACTATGGGATGGAGGATAATTATAATTTGCTACAACTAACCACAGTTTGTTACTATGCCCGGCCAGCGCCGGGCTCTTCAGCTAGTATAGAATAAAAGTTAAATGTTAAGGTTTAAAAGAGAGGAATTTCTTTTAGGCTCTCCCCATTTGGTAATATTTCCAAAAGCCAACCTTTTCTCACCTTTCAAACTGCTAAAACTATTACTGTCGCTCTTATTCACTCTCGTCTGGACTACGGCAACTCTCTTCTGATCGGTCTCCCTCTTACTAAACTCTCTCTTCTCCAATCCATCCTGAATGCAGCAAGCCAGGGTGGTATTTCTGTAGAGCCGCTTCACCAAAGCCTCCATCTTGTGCCAGTCATTACACTGGTTACCCATTCTCTACGGAATACAATATAAACTCCTCTCTCTCACCCACAAAGCTCTCCACAGTTCTGCATCACCCTATATCTCCTCCCTCATCTCTGCCTATTGCCCTATGAATCATAGAATCATAGAATCGTAGAGTTGGAAGGGACCCCCTGGGCCATCTGGTCCAACCCCCTGCTCAAAGCAGGATTCGCTAAATCATCCCAGTCAGATGTCTGTCCAGCCTCTGTTTGAAGACTTCCATTGAAGGAGAACTCACCACTTCTCGTGGCAGCCTGTTCCACTCATTGATCACTCTGTCAAAAAGTTTTTTCTAATATCTAATCTGTGTCTCCTCCCATTCAGTTTCATCCCATTGCTTCTAGTCTTTCCTTGTGCAAATGAGAATAAAGTTGATCCTTCTTCAATGTGACAGCCCTTGAGATATTTGTAGACAGCTATTAAGTCTCCTCTCAGTCTTCTCTCTTGCAAACTAAACATTCCCAAATCCTGCAACCTTTCCTCATAAGACAGGGTTTGCAGACCGGTCACCATTCTGGTCGTTCTTTTCTGAACTTGCTCCAGTTTGTTGATGTCTTTTTTAAAATGTGGTGCCCAAAACTGGACACATTATTCCAGATGAGGTCTGACCAAAGAGGAGTAGAGGGAAATAATGACTTCACATGATCTAGACTGTATGCTTCTGTTAATACATCCTAGAATTGCATTTGCCTTTTTTGCTGCTGCATCATACTGTTGACTCATATTCAGTCTGTGATCTATTAGTATACCCAAGTCTTTTTCACATGTGCTGTTGCTTAGCCTTATTCCTCCCATTCTGTATATGCTTTTTTCATTTTTATTGCCCAGATGTAGTACTTTGCATTTTTCCCTGTTAAAAACCATTCGGTTAGTTGCTGCCCACTTCTCCAGTTTATTTATATCTTTTTGAATCCTCTCTCTCTCTTCTCTAGTATTAGCTATCCCTCCTAGCTTTGTGTCATCAGCAAATTTAATCAGTTTACCCTCAATTCCTTCATCTAAATCGTTGATAAAGATGTTGAACAATACAGGGCCCAGGACAGAGCCCTGTGGTACCCCACTTGAGACATTCTTCCAACTGGATGTGCAGCCATTTACGACCACTCTTTGGGTCCGATCACTAAGCCTTGTCCATTCCATACTTAGTCATTTTTTCAATAAGGATTGTATGAGATACTTTGTCAAATGCTTTGCTGAAGTCAAGATATACTATACTATACTATATCTACAGCATTTCCTTGATCCACCCAATCAGTGATTCCATCATAGAAGGAAATTAAGTTAGTCTGACATGACTTATTAGTTACAAACCCATGCTGACTCTGTTTAATCACTTCATTCTTATCCAGGTACTGACATACATGTTGTTTAATAATTTGTTCAAAGATCTTTCCTGGTATAGAAGTCAGACTCACTGGCCTATAGTTGCCTAGGTCCACCTTCTTCCCCTTTTTGAAGATAGGAACAACATTTGCTCTTCTCCAGTCTTCTGGGACTTCTCCTGTTCTCCAAGAATTTTCAAAGATTATGGAGAGGGGTTCAAAAATTTCTTCTGCTATCTCCTTCAGTACTCTGGGGTGTAATTCATCTGGACCTGGAGACTTGAATTCATTTAGGTTAGCTAAGTGTTTCCTCACTATCTTTCTGTTTATAGATATCCTGGATTCTTCTATTCCCTTAATAGGACAGTGAAGAACAGTTGATGTTACATTTCCTTTCTGAGAGAAAACAGATACAAAATAGGAATTTAAAAGTTCGGCCTTCTCAACATCCTGTCTTACCATTTCATCATTTTCATCCTGTAAAAATCCTATAGCATCTTTGACTTTTCTTTTACTTTTGACATATCCCCAAAATCCTTTATTATTGCTTTTAACATCTCTTGCAAGCCTCAATTCATTGTCAGCTTTAGCTAATCTGATTTGTGCCCTGCAGGTTCTGCAGACAGCATTATATTCTTCTTTAGATATGCCTCCCTCTTTCCATTTTATAAACATTTTTTTCTTCATTTTTAGCATGTGCTTAAGTTCTGTGTTCATCCATCCAGGTTTCCTTAAATGCTTCCTATTCTTCCCTCTTTTCGGAATTGTTAACATTTGTGCTTTGAAAATTTCATTTTTCAAGATTTCCCATCCTTCCTGGACATTTTTGTCTTTAAGGATATCCAGCCATTGGATCCCTCCAATTCTCTTTCTGGATCCCTTAAAATCTGCCTTTCTGAAATCTAACCTTGACGTCTGAGTCTTCACAGGTCTTCCTCCTCTAGTTATCCAAAATTCTAAAATAGCATGGTTGCTACCTCCTAGGGTCCCAGCCACTTTTACCTCCTCAACCATTTCCTCCCTGTTTATAAGGATTAGATCCAAGGTAGCAGTTCCCCTTGTTTTCTCCCCTACCTTTTGGAAGATAAAGTTGTCAGCAAGAGAGGATAAGAATGTCCTTGACCTGTTAGTTTTGCCTGAGAGAGATTCCCAACAAATGTCTGGATAGTTGAAATCTCCCATGACAACTATGTCATATTTTTTGGAGAACTTGGCCATTTGATGCATAAAGAGTTCATCCATATCTTCAGCTTGCACAGGCGGCCTGTAGTAAATGCCTACAATGGTGTCCTTTCCATTGTTCTGTCCTTGTATTCTTACCCAAACAGTTTCCACAGAACTCCCGGTCTCTGAAGCTTCAATCTCTGTGCAGATATACGCGTTTCTAACATACAATGCGACACCTCCTCCTTGTTTATCAAGTCTGTTTCTTGCAAATAAGTTGTATCCTTCTAGCCTTGTATTCCAATCATGTGTATTGTCCCACCAAGTTTCAGTGATTCCAATGACATCATATTTATTTTCCTGTGTTAGTAGTTCCAATTCTCCTTGTTTGTTGCTCATGCTTTGTGCATTAGTATAGAAACATTTTAGTTTGTGATTGGTTTCTCTTTCTCCAATATTTTTATTAATTAGATTCTTATGTCTTTGTTCTTCCTTTCCACTTCTAATACCAGAGTTCTCAATAGCATTTGTCAGGTGTATGGCTTTTTCTGGTGTTTTGCTTCCCTTCCCACATTGTTCTAGTTTAAAGCTCTCCTTACAAGTGTAGCAAGGCGACTTCCAAATACATGTTTTCCAGTCTTCGTAAGGTGCACCCCATCTCTAGCAAGTAGTCCATCGTAAAGGTAATTCACTCCGTGATCCATAAATTCAAATTGTTGCTGACGGCACCATCGACGTAGCCAGTTGTTCACCTGCAGAATCTTATTCCACCTCCTTGTTCCATGGCCATCCACTGGGAGGATGGAAGAGAAGACCACCTGCACTCCCAGTTCTTTCACTTTCTTGCCTAAGTCTTCAAAGTCTCTGCAGATGGTTTCCAGGTCATTTCTTGCGGTGTCATTTGTCCCCACATGTAGTAGCAGGAATGGGTAGTCATCTGTAGGTCTGAAGAGTCCTGATATCCTGTCAGACACATCTTTAATTTTTGCACCTGGAAGACAGCACATTTCTCTTGAAGTTATATCCGGTCTGCAGATAGCGGCCTCTGTTCCTCTCAACAGGGAATCCCCCATGACCACCACTCTCCGTTTCTTCTTCACAGCATTTTTTTTTCTCCATCCAGGAGGACTCTGAAGGCATACAAGGTTGTTGTTTGTGGGCAAAGTCTTATCTTCATGCGTTTCTTCATCGTTCTCCTGCATGAGAGCCTGGTACTGCTTACTGAGCAGTATGGGTGCTGACTGCCTCCTGATCCTCCTGCTTCTCTGGGTCACATGTCTCCATTCCTCTGTTTCTTCAGGTGCACTTCGAATTTCTTCTCTTTCTGTAACATGAAGAGATAATTCTGCTCTGTCTAAGAACTGTTCACCTTCCTTAATGATCTTCAATGTAGCTAACCTCTCTTCGAGATTTTGCAACTTTTCCCCCAACAGGGACACAAGCTTGCATTTGTGGCATGTGAAGTTTGGCTTTTCCACTGGTAAGTCTGTGAACATGTAGCAAGAAATGCAGCTCATCAAATGGCTCCTGGCCTCTTCCATATTGAGGTTTCTTAAAAACAATGAAAGATGAGCTAAAATTCCGATTTCCTCTTTTCAGCTGCAACGGCCAAAACCCAGTGATCGTTGAGCTCGCGGAGACTCTTCAGTTATCCCAGAAGGCACTGGGAATTTGCAAATGATCTCCTCAAGACTCTTCCCCTGGTTTTCTGATTTCCTCTTTTCAGCTGCAACGGCCAAAACCCAGTGATCGTTGAGCTCGCGGAGACTCTTCACTTATCCCAGAAGGCACTGGGATTATGCAAATGATCTCCTCAAGACTCTTACCCTGGTTTTCCGATTTCCTCTTTTCAGCTGCAACGGCCAAAATCCAGTGATCGTTGAGCTCGCGGAGACTCTTCACTTATCCCAGAAGGCACTGGGAATATGCAAATGATCTCCTCAAGACTCTTCCCTCCGTTCTGAAACTGACCTAAGACTAACATCCTCCATAATTCGAAAATAGCACCTCAGTCTTCAAGACTCCTCTCATGCTGTGCCAGGTCTCTGGAATGCACTACCCCACACGATTTCACTGTTACCTAGCCCCCATGCTTTTAAGTGTGCTTTAAAAATAACTCTTTAAACAAGCCTATCACCTAAACTCGCTGACCTAACTCTCCCCTGTTCCCTCCTTCTAAACATTATTCAGAATCTGCTCCCTCCTATTCATCTGTCTCCACAACCTCCATGCACATGATAACTGTACCTAATAATTGCACTTAAACAAACTGGTAAAGTGCTGTGGAATATGTTGGCGGTATATAAAATCATTATTATCATTGTATAAAAAAAAAAGTAATACAAATTAAAAAGTCTTGACTAAAAATAATTATAAAAAATAGATTTTTTTCTTGCAACAAACATTTTAAAATAAACATTTTAGATATTAGCATGTTCTACATAACCAACAAGGGTATTCATTCAACCGCATATTTGATGTTGAACGTGAACACTAAAAATAGAAATAAAAAAAGTGTTACTTATGTAATTTATATGTGCACCAAAACGGCACGAAAATAAATACAGTTTGTACCGCATAAAATAAAGCCTCATGTAGCCATGTCAAAAAACTGAAAAAAGTTATTGTGGCTAAAAAGCAAAGAAGCAAAAAAGAATTAAAAATGGTTGGTAATTAAGGCCTGGTCCTTTTAGGAGCTAGACTCTCATCTTCTTTGCTGGTACTGTATCACACGGCAGTATTTCTCATAGCAAATGCATTGTGTGTACTTTTACAATTAATAAACAATTTCACTTGTAGAGGATTTGAGTGTGAAAAATCATGTCTTAGCTGTAGAGGAAAAGCAATAGGTCCATTTATCTTCTTTCTCTTGGCTAGTAATAAGTGTACCTGCAATGCATGGAAGGCCTGAGCAGTGTAAGCAAAACTGACACTATCGAATGAATATTTCATGAAAATGTGAACCCATCAGAGTAACCTCCGCAGATGTCAAGTTAAAACTTACCTTAGTGCATTTTTTCCAGTTAAGTCAAGGGTTCCTATCAGGCAATTGCCAGCTGGTCTCAGATCGCAATCTAGCATGTTCTGGTGTTTCCTTTAAGAAGGAAAATCCACATTTCACCAGTTCTTTCATAAAGAACTGCCTCACAATTGTAACAGAGAGAAAAAAGGCATAAAAGAAAAAAAACTATACCACCATAATGGGCATAAAGTAAAAATTATGTGCCAGGTTATAACTCCACAACTATTTGTCGTAGATTGAGATCTCAAGATTGTAAATTCTAGTAATTCATCATCAGATCTTTCTATCCTCAGGCTATGTTCCCACGATGCTCTTTTAGTGAGTTTTTGACACTGTGTACTATTGCTATGTAAGGGAGGGCCAGGGCTGTAGTCCTGGCCACACACTTATTCATCTCTGTGCCCTGACCTCCTCTTACATGAAAATAATGTCAATTAGGCCAGTTTCACAAGTCAGTGGCCCCGTTATGTGTAGTGACAGTTTCCTCACGTACCAGAGACACTGACACACATAGACCCATTCAAATGAATGGGTCTATGCATATGTCAGCATGTTTTCACGGACCGTGTGCAAAACACGCTGACATGTCAGTGTTTGTGGGAGCTCACGGTCCGCAAACGTGCTGAACACATGCACACGGAGAACAGTTCACGGACGGCCGCCGGGGAAGAAGCGCTACAGTAAGCACTGTTCCCCTACGGCTGATGCTGAACACCGCTATCATTCTTCTCTCCTGCTCTGCCAGCAACAGCGAGCAGGTGAGAATGAATTAATGAAAACCCGACGTGGGGTCCCCCTCTGTTTGTGAACCAACCCGGCAAAACTCACAGCTGGGGGTTGCTATTCTCAGGCTGGTAAGGGGCCATTGATCTTGCCCCCACTCAGCCTAAGGGCATGTGCACACGCTGCGGATCCGCAGCAGTTTCTTCTGCATTGTACAGTACCTTTATTTTCTATGGAAAATGAAAACCGCAGTGCACATGCTGCGCATTTTTCCGCGCGGATTTGCTGCAGCTTCAAATCCGCAGCATGTCACTTCTTTGTGCGGAATCCGCAGCGGTTTTACACCATTGTCCAGGTGTCAAACCGCAGGGGAAAACCGCAGGCTAATCCGCAGATAAACCGCAGGTATTTTGACCTGCAGATTTTGCCAAATCCGCGCGGAAAGATCCACAGCAGAATCTGCAATGCGTGCACACACCCTAAAAAGCCTAAAAGCCTGATGCGGCACACGTGCAGCACACGGTTGCCACACATGTGCCACATGGATGTACCACGTATCCACACGGACACAGATAGCTCCGGTACAGTTTTTACCGTTACCGGAATCATCTGGATGTGTGAGACTGCCCTTAATCAGCATACCTGTGTCTCCAGGTCCAGCTCCTTCAGGATCTTCCTATGCTGCAGTAGACCCTTTCCAGGCAAATTTGCAAGAATTGAGACACAGTCCATACCAACTTTAACAACTTTACTGACTTCAAGACACAGCACATACCGTTCTGTTACAGCACTAACATCACGTTTCAAGCAGTACATATCTTCTACTTTCCCTGTACTTCTCTCACTGTCACACAGCACATACCCGGGTCAGACCGTGACACACGGCCCCCTCAGCATCCTCCCTGTCCAGACTCACTTTCACTGGTGGTTCCCTTAGCTGTCTTGCCCAGGCTGTGAGAGCATGCACCCAGGATGAGATCTGCGACGTGGTGAGTGACCTGCCCATCCTTTCTGCTGTGTCCACAATTAGAGCACTGGTCTCTCCTTGCACTGGCTCTGCTCTTACTGCTGTCACTGCTGCAGTCTTCATCCCACTGGCCCTGGATGGCTGGGATTAAGCTTCAAACATTACGAGGCTACTGCATTGTCCCCAAGGGTATTAGCCCCCTGGACGGTGAGGGTCTCTTTGGCCCCAACTGAGCTGCTCCAGCTCCCTAGCCCGACTGACTCAATACAGGAAATCCAGCAGCTTAAGGCTACTTTCACACATCCGGTGTGTGGGCTGCGGCGAAAAGCCAGGCCGCTGGATCCGGCCTGCAGCCGTGACACAGGATGTATATGCAGCGAGACATACGGCTCAGACATGATTTAAAGGAGCCGCAGGAGGAGGTGGACAGAGGCAGCCGCTGAAAGGGAGGTGAGGGGAGGGGAGGAGAGGAGACAGAGGAGAGGAGAGGAGAGAGGAGAGGAGAGGAGAGGAGAGGGGAGAGGGGAGGAGAGGGGAGGGGAGGGGAGAGGGGAGGGGAGAGGGGAGGGGAGAGGGGAGGGGAGAGGAGAGGGGAGAGGGGAGGGGAGAGGGGAGAGGGGAGGGGAGAGGGGAGGGGAGAGGGGAGAGGGGAGGGGAGAGGGGAGAGGGGAGGGGAGAGGGGAGGGGAGAGGGGAGGGGAGGGGAGGGGAGAGGGGAGGGGAGGGGAGAGGAGAGGGGGGTGGAGAGAGAGACATGGGGGTTAACACTTAGTGTCCAGGCGAGAGAATCTCTCTCTCTTGCCGGGCACTTGTGGGATTAACCCCACAGAGAGATCTCTCTCTCTCACCCAGACACTGTGAGTGTTAACCCCACAAGTGCCCGGCGAGAGAGATCTCTCACAAGTGTCCGGGTGACAGAGAGAGATCTCTCTCTCGCCGGGCACTTGTGGGGTTAACATTCACAGAGTCCCGGGCATGTGCTGTGGAAAAAGCCGGTCCGGCGCTGACAAAAAACGTTGCAGAGAACGTTTTTTGCAGATGCCGGACGGCTAATTCTTGCCGTGTCCGGCAGCAACCGGACACGACGCATAACCATCCAGCACGATGCGGCGACCATGAAAGCTTATGGGACAAAACCGGATCCGGTGCTGGATCCGGTTATGAAAAATTTCGCCGCATCGTGCCGGATTACAAAAACCGGATGTGTGAAAGAGGCCTAACTTACAGCAAGCCCCTCCTAAGCTAAACGTGTCCTGACTTGTCTATTAATCTAAGAACTGTGTGTACTGAAATGCCCACAATTTTGTGGGCAAATTAAGGTACTACGCTCTCCCTACAAACCACAGTGCACAACTTATGTACATGGCAGCAACAAGATATAAGACAGTATACATAAAGACATAACAGAACATATATACACGTTATAGATTTAACTTCTAAGGTAATACACCAGTAGGTGTAGAAATACCGTTAATATGAGTGGTAATACACTATAAGTGTAGCAGTACCATAACATTTTTGTCATACCCTTACAGCTGCACCAAAAACGCCGCATCTTATAGTGGATGGGGATTTCTAAAAATCTCATGTCCAACATGTTTTATTTTACTCAGCATAAACTGACCCGTGGTGCGTGTTTAAAACCCACAGTATGTCAATTTCTCTTGCGGGTACACTGATTTTCCTGTACTGATTTTCCCCATAGACTTGGAAATTCAGCAGGTAAAAAATGCACAAGCTTTCTTAGCACGTTTCCTCAGTAGAAACTCATCAAAACACGTGTAATCCACAAGAAGTATAAAAAACAAAGCAGGGTTGTTTAAACGCATGACAAACCAACAAGAGACAAAAAACAAAGCGTCAAAACTGCAATAAAAATGCATGTTAAAAACGCACACAAAAACACAATGAAAAAATGCAAGTAATTTAATTTAAATAAAGCTATGTTCACACTAGGTGTTTTTGTTGTGTGTTTTTTCTGCAAAAAAATCTGATCTCTTGGCAGGAAAGAAGCTGCAGCAAAAAATGCAGGTTTTACTGCCTTTTTGGTGCTTTTTATGCTGTGGTTTTTGTCATGTTACATTTCTCTCTTGCATGCTGATAAAGTTTAGTGCAAAAAAAAAAATCTCATTCTATTTAATCAGGTATTGGCACAAAAATCCGGATATCGGCTTTTTTGGTGCGGATTATTAGCATTTTTTCACCACCCATCAATTTCAATTGGTGAAAATACTGAAAAACACACTGAAAGAAGTTACATGCTCTATTGTACAAAAAATCATGCAGAGCACAAAATCCTGATGAGAAAAAAAAACAATGTGCATGAGATTTCTGAAATCTCATAGACTTTGCTGGTACTGTAAAACACAGCTGAAAATTTGCATAAAATAACTGAATAAAACACCTAATGTGAACTTAGCCTAATAGGTGCAGAAATCTAGTGTCAAATACTCACCAAAGAGAGAATGAAGCTGCATATTACAAGTATTTTACTGCGGACATGAACTAAAGACTCATATGTGCTTTTGTCTGTGGATTTTCCACATCTCTTTCAGGTTTATGGGGAAATTGCTAATAAAATGCATATTTACCACAAGAGAAATCATTTAAAAAATGTTCCTTAAGTCAATTTCCACTGTGTTAAAAACGGCACAATAAACAAGATATATATATGTAAATCCTATACACTTTGCAGGAACTGTAAAATGCTGCATTTTTTTGTGCACGAGAGATTTTTGTGGAGCAGAAATAAAACGCACCAAATAGTGATCCTGTGAACTAACCCTAACGCTCTATGGTGCAGTTGTTTTCTTCTGTATACTATTATTAGACAACTATCCCCTTCCAGACTCAGATTGGCCCACAAGGCAAATGGTGAGTTCCCTGATGGGCCATTGTGCAAGACTGGGTCTCCCACGTGGGAAGTGCTTGTCACAGTTCATCAACTTCTGACATAGGCAGCATCTCATCATTCATTTACTAAACTATCCAGTATATTATTATATTTAAGAAAGGTAGATTTGCGATTGAGGGTAATGTAATATCTGCATGTAGCTACACAGGAGACCACCGGAGTCAATGGGTCGCCCTCCCAGGGCTGTGGGGTACTCGGTACCGGGCCGGTGTCAGGGGAATGTGTCACAGCAGCGGTGACCCGGTCCATGGCCCTGGGCGCCCAAGTAATGGGGGAATGTAGTTAATGGAATGGAATAGTTTGTGACGCCACCTGTGGTGCTCGGCAAGGGAGGTGTTAAGCCGACGCTGCATGCAGTTCCGCTGGGACTGATGGTAGGGTGCAGCAAGGATGGAAAAGCTCCCCACAGGTGAAGCTATAATCCCAGGGCAGTGTAGAGGTGGTTGGCATGGGGATGTAGCAGTGCCGTAAGAGTAAGAAGCAGGCAAGACACAACGGGGTGCAATTTCTGTACCTTTACTTGATAACTGCAGTCCAGGGTCCTGATTACAGATGGTAACGGAGCAGGCTAGCCTGGAAGCAACTCAGGGATTCTCTCTCAGCAGACGGGCTGTGCAGTCTCCTTCCTAGCGCTTGTTTGAATGAAGTACTCCTATTACTGAGTTACACTGAAGTTCCTCCTGTCAGATGTTCTCAAGAACCTTACTTGTACGGCAGACAGCTGTAGCCTATCTCGGGGGCTCCTTTGTCCTGAGTCCCGACTCTCTATCAAAGCTGCTGTTGTGCCCTCAAGTCTTAGATGGGAGTAGGGCATTCACAGCCTCCTACTCCTCTGGTATCTGTTGTAGGACCGTTAGTATCCGTACAACCGTGGAGACCAGGCTCCAGTTCATGCGCTCAATGTGAGGGAGCTCTCCTTTCCCAGCTCAACCTCCAGCTTCTCTCTACACGTCTGCACACTTCACCCTCCACAGACTAACTCCCCATTCCTTCCTCTTGGCCCTCAGCACTCCTCCCTTTAATCCCGGTTCAGAGTTCCCCCTGCTGGCCTGGAGTGGAACTGTGTTGCATGCATAGATTGACTGCGAGAGAGACCCATCATTGCCTCCAAGCCTGGCATTACCCTCCCCTGGAGGAAGGCAAAGCCACTGTGGCGGCCATATTCCTGGGGGCACCACATTCTCCCCCAGTGCAAGTCAGCACTCCTGGGCTGAACAAAAACATGAACATATAAACAGTTAAACAATAATAATTGTACAAGATTTAAAAATTAAAAAGTTACAAAAACCAAGAGCTTCAAAAATGGTCCTATGATGATAAGTCCAAGCATCAATGTCCATGGTCCATTCCTGGGCAAATGGTGAAATATTTACAAGGAAAGTTTTTGACCACACACAAGTCCTGTGGTACAATGTCCATAAAACAAACTGGAAAATCTAAAGGAAACTCTTACAGGTTACCTGTAGGCACAAAACTTGAAAACAGTTACATATATATACATACAATTTCAACATTTACATTTACCTATATACGATATCTGATGGGTGGTATCCCTTGTGTAATGCGGGTAGACCTGCGTAAGACTGGTGTAGTGGGTAATGTACTGGATACACAACTGGGGGTTCTGCATGGCACAGGGATCCTAGATTGTCTGTGAACTCTTAGACTCACCAGGGGCATAACAGGTTCACCACTGGCAGGGTGAGGGTTCTCTGGCTCCACAGCTGGTGTGGCATCTGCTACCCGATTTTCCTGACTCTCTTGAGTCACTTCTCCCTGTACTACCAGTTGGGGAAATGTCAACACTGGCACCACTATAGCATTGTTCACTTTAGTCCAATTCACAGGGAATTCTCCAAGCACTGTGCTGACCTTCTCTTCTTCCACTATGGGTTGGATGTTATCTGGTTCTTCTTTTCTTTCTTTTAACTGGTCAGTGCATAACTTCAAATGATCTCTCGATACCGCTGCTGAGGTCTCTCCTCCATCTTTACTAACAAGGCATACCTTAGTATTATCAAAGTTCGAGGGCAGAATGGTATAAGGTTCAGCTTCCCATTGATCATCCAATTTGTGCAATCTTCTCTTCCTTTTCAAGACTTGCTCTCCTGGCGACAAAGGAATGGCAGGTGCATTTTGATTGTAAAGCTTCTCCTGCTTTTGTCTTGCCTGAGCCAGACTCCTTTCCACGCATTCTTGAACTCTCCTGTACTGTTGCTGTCTCTCCGTGTCCCAATCAGCATCTGGTGACGCTACTTCAGGTGTCAGGACTCCCATGTCTAAGTCAATAGGCAGCTTACCAGGTCTTGCTCTCATTAAATAGGCTGGGGTACAGTTGGTAGAGTTCACTGGAATATGGTTGTAGAGGTCCACCAGATCTGGCAACTTCTCTGGCCACAGATTCCTCTCCTCCAAGGGCAAAGTCTTCAGGAGGTCAATCACTACCTGGTTCATCTTCTCGCACATGCTATTGGTCTGTGGGTGATACGGTGTTGTCCGGATCTTCTTACAACCATACAAGTTACAGAATTCTTGGAACACTTCTGCCTCGAAAGCTGGACCTTGATCTGTCAGCACTCTTTCAGGGTATCCATGTGGTCTACAGAAATGCTGTTGGAATGCTCTGGCTGCTGTCCTGGCTGTCTGATCTTTGCAGGCACAACTACCAGGAATCTTGAGTAGTGGTCCACAATGGTAAGAGCATAGATGCAGCCTGACCGGCTTGGAACCAGCTTCACATGGTCCAGGGCTACCAACTCAAGGGGCTGTTTGGTGATAATTGGCTGTAGAGGAGCTCTCTGACGGTTTTGCTCCTTTCTGCGCAGGTTACATTGTCCACACTCCCGACATCACCTCTCAATGGCTTTCCTCATATCAGCCCAGCAGAACCTCTCTCGGAGCAATGCTTCCAACTTCTTCCATCCGAAGTGTCCAGCTCCATTGTGGTATGCTTCCAGGACCATTGATGCCTCTCTCTTTGGGACTATCACCTGCCAAACCAGCTCATGAGTGGGGGCATTGATACTCCTCTGACACAGCTTCCCTTTATAAATGAACAGTCGACCTCTCCTTCCGCAACTACTGAGTTTCTTCAGGAGCATCCGACTCTGGACGTGAGTCAGCTTGGGACAGTAGCTCCTTCACCAGGCAGACTGCAGGGTCGCTATCTTGCGTTTCTGCCCAATCATGATGGGGCAATGGATTCAGGGTGACCTCCTTCAAGCCAGACCGTCGGTTTCTCACTCCTTGGGCACGTTGGGCCGCAATTGGCCGGTGGAAGGGAGGTAACTCTGTTTCTTCAAGAGCCTCAGGGTCTTCTCCTGCATCTGGTAGGTTAGGCATTCTGGACAGCGCATCAGCATTGGCATTCTTGTGCCCTGCCCGGTACTTGATGGTAAACTCATAGTTCGATAGCCGAGCCATCCACCGCTGTTCCAGTGCGCCTAGTTTTGCAGTGTCCAAGTGCGTCAACGGGTTGTTGTCCGTGAAGATAGTGAACTTGGCGGAGGCTAGGTAATGTTTGAACCTTTCAGTGACAGCCCAGACTATGGCAAGGAACTCCAGCTTGAAAGAACTGTAGTTCCCAGGGTTCCTTTCAGTGGGGCACAGCTTCCTGCTGGCGTAGGAGATCACTCTTTCTTTCCCATTCTGTACCTGCAACAGTACTGCTCCTAGTCCCACGTTGCTGGCATCAGTGCACAGCACAAAGGGTTTGTCATAATCTGGGTAGGCCAGACCTTCATCTCCTGTGAGAGCCATCTTCAGCCAAGTGATGGATCTCTCCAACTCTTCAGTCCATTCAAAGGTGGAACTTTTCTGTTTGGTCTTCTTGGACTGTCCCACCAGAAGGTTTTGCATAGGGGTGGCTATTTCGGTAAAGCCTTTGATGAATCTTCGGTAGTAGCCTACCAGTCCAAGGAATTGGCGTACTTCATGAAGGTTGCTGAGCTTCGGCCAGTCCCGGATGACTGTGACCTTGTTAGGATCTGGTGCCACACCTTCTGCACTGACCACATGACTGAGGTACTGTACCTTGGGCTTCAGGAGGTGGCATTTGGAAGGCTTCACCTTCAGGCCAAAATTGGACAAAGCTTCAAACACTTCAGCCAGGTGTTCCAGATGATCTTCACAGGTTTTGGAGAAAACAATGACATCATCCAGGTACAACAGGACCGTCTCAAAGTTCGTGTGTCCCAGGCAGCACTCCATCAGCCGTTGAAATGTTCCTGGAGCAGTGCAGAGCCCAAATGGCATATAATTGAACTCACAAGGACCCATTGGAGAGGTAAATGCTGTTTTCTCCTTGTCTGCCTCTGCCACGGGAACCTGCCAATACCCACTGGTGAGATCCAAGGTGGAAAAGTAATTAGCAGTTTTAAGTGCAGCTAATGATTCCTCAATTCTGGGTAATGGGTAGGCATCTTTATGTGTAATGCTGTTAATTTTCCTGTAATCAACACACATTCTCATGGTACCATCCTTTTTCTTTACAAAAACTATTGGAGCTGCCCAAGGGCTACAACTGTCACTGATAACCCCAGCTTCCTTCATCTCTCTCAACATACTCTTAGCACATTGATATTGTGTTGGGGGTATAGGTCTGTCCCTCTCTTTTATGGGTGGATGGTCTCCAGTGGGGATATGATGTTGAACCCCTTTTGCCTGCTCAAAATCTAGTGGGTCTTTGCTGAATACCCGCTCATACTCTTGTGTCACTCTGTAAACCCCATTTTTCTGGTATGAAGGTCTAGAGTCAGTCCCCACCTGCAGTTGCTGGCACAACCCCTCCGGCTGCTTCACAGAGCCATTGTCCTCCACCTGATCGGATGAGACCAAGGGCTCTGCTGCCTGCAAAGAGTTGCTATTGACAGTGAGCAGCTTAGCAACTGTGGCATACCTAGGTATCGTGGCCTCCTCTTCCCCACAATTCAAAAGGCGTACAGGTACTCTCCCCTTTTGTACATCAACCAACCCTCTGGCTGTCAGGACAGTGGGCCTGCTATCGGAGTATACTGGTTCTACCAATGCCTGGTAATCTCTCCCACTAAGACCTATAGCTGCCCGACACCAAACCAACATTTCACATCTGGGGGTATTGCAATGGGGAAGGGATCACTCACTCTGACACTGCCAATTTCTCCACCAGAGAGTTCTACCTGTTGTCTTTGCATCAGGGCTCTGATCTCCTTCTGCAGGACTCGTTCACTGGAACCAGCAGTCTCAGCCACCTGTTGCAACAAGACAATAACCTCGGACAGACAGTTTTCAATTACATTTGTACCAAGAGTCATCATGGGATTACATTCACGTCGATCAATATCAACAACTATCAGACCTTGAGATTTTAGCTCTACCCGACACACTTTAACAGTAATTTCTTTACATCCTATCTGCGGCAAAGACTGACCATTACTGGCAAATACTGTCAGTTCATCAGTTGGGCCACGGTTAAGTTCTTAATCAGCCTAATACCTCTTGTAAAGAATGTACGGCATAGTGGTCACCTGGGAGCCAGTGTCCAGCAAAGCGTTCATGGGGATGCCGTCAATCACCACAGGAAGGATTGGTCTCCCTCCCACATACTTGGCTGTCCAGTTCCTTGGGCCTGGGGATCCTACTCCTGGGGGTTGGCCCTCTGCCCCAGGGGTTGCTCGTTTAAAGGACAAAATCTTGCAAGATGGCCTGCCTTGTAGCAGCGACGACAGATGGGACGTCCGTCCTAGTCATAGCGATCGTTGTTCCTTCCTCAAAGTGGCGGGGTTCTCCTCCTCCGGAGCCATGGGACATCCTCTGGACTGGAAGCAAGCTGGATCTTTTCTTTGGAGGACACTTGCAGGGACTGCACGGTTTTCGTAAGTGCAGCCATCCCTTTGGTCAACTCCTGGACCTGAAGACGCAGCTCCTCAGTTGGATCTTTATCCAGAGTCTGTGCATCAGCCTCCACAGGGATGGAAGGAAAAGATGTTGCTTCCTGATAGTAGGTGATCGCTGGGCGCCTAGGGGGCGCTGGACGGCTGTCAGTGGATTCCTG
This sequence comes from Dendrobates tinctorius, assembly GCF_039654945.1. NCBI lineage: Eukaryota > Metazoa > Chordata > Amphibia > Anura > Dendrobatidae > Dendrobates > Dendrobates tinctorius. The sequence continues at coordinate 11,867,934 of NW_027361876.1, forward strand.
CAGTACCCGAATAGCCCTGTCCTTAAAATCAGCAAAGTCCAGATCAGGGTTTTGCAGGGTTATGATACGCAACTGTCCTCTGTGGGTACTGGATAGGAGTCCTTCAATGAACTGCTCCTTTAACAGTTTATCTTCCTCCTTCACACTGTCAGGATCAACTTGCTTAACTGCTCGCAGCGCCTCCTGCAGGTTGAGAGCATAGTCCCTGATACTGTCCTGTGCCTTCTGTTTACAGCCAAAGAACCTCATCTTGATTTCAGCGGCAGTACGGGTGTCAAAGGTGCTTCTCAGCTTGGCCAGGATGTTTGCAACAGTCTCTTTATCAGTATCCTGCCAGGCCTTCACTTCTCTCTGCGCTGCACCCGTTAGCTGTCCAATCAGGATATTCAATTTCTGGCTTTCAGACAGAGGGCATACTTTAAACAAACTGCACAGTCTCTCTTTAAATTCACTCAGGGTATGCGACTCACCAGAGTACTGCGGTAGCCAGGCCGCTCCCGGTATGTAGGGCATGGACAGCGGCATTATGGAGAACGCTGCGGCAGGCGCTCCTCCTTGTGGTGCTGCGGGGTTGGCAACGGCGCCTGCCGCTGCATTGCCGTCTGGCGCGGACATCCTCTTCCCCCTAGTTAACGTTAGCCAGGGCCGGGGGTTATGTGAGCTCACCGGCGGCCGCTTCACAGGCCCGACGCTCCGGGCTGTAGGCCTCAGTTCCTCTTTCTCTTGTGCGCTGTCCTCTCTTCCCACGCGGCACTTCACTTCTTCGCGCTCTGTGGCAGGCTCCGCCCACGAATGCCTGCCCCTTCTTCCCGCGCGCGCCAAGCAGGACGGCAATGGCGGCAATTGGCGCCAATTTTCACACACAGTCTATGGCACACAGGACCCGGGGGTACTGGGCTCCGTAATCCTGTTCGTGACGCCAAGGTGGGTCACCCTCCCAGGGCTGTGGGGTACTCGGTACCGGGCCGGTGTCAGGGGAATGCATCACAGCAGTGGTGACCCGGTCCAAGTAATGGGGGAATGTAGTTAATGGAATGGAATAGTTCGTGACGCCACCTGTGGTGCTCGGCAAGGGAGGTGTTAAGCCGACGCTGCATGCAGATCCGCTGAGACTGATGGTAGGGTGCAGCAAGGATGGAAAAGCTCCCCACAGGTGAAGCTATAATCCCAGGGCAGTGTAGAGGTGGTTGGCATGGGGATGTAGCAGTGCCGTAAGGGTAGGAAGCAGGCAAGACACAGCGGGGTGCAATTTCTGTACCTTTACTTGATAACTGCAGTCTGATTACAGATGGTAACGGAGCAGGCTAGCCTGGAAGCAACTCAGGGATTCTCTCTCAGCAGACGGGCTGTGCAGTCTCCTTCCTAGCGCTTGTTTGAATGAAGTACTCCTAGTACTGAGTTACACTGAAGTTCCTCCTGTCAGATGTTCTCAAGAACCTTACTTGCACGGCAGACAGCTGTAGCCTATCTCGGGGGCTCCTTTGTCCTGAGTCCCGGCTCTCTATCCAAGCTGCTGTTGTGCCCTCAAGTCTTAGATAGGAGTAGGGCATTCACAGCCTCCTACTCCTCTGGTATCTGTTGTAGGACCGTTAGTATCCGTACAACCGTGGAGACCAGGCTCCAGTTCATGTGCTTACTGTGAGGGAGCTCTCCTTTCCCAGCTCAACCTCCAGCTTCTCTCTACACGTCTGCACACTTCACCCTCCGCAGACTAACTCCCCATTCCTTCCTCTTGGCCCTCAGAGAGCACTCCTCCCCTTAATCCCGGTTCAGAGTTCCCCCTGCTGGCCTAGAGTGGAACTGTGTTGCATGCATAGATTGACTGTGAGAGAGACCCATCATTGCCTCCAAGCCTGGCATTACCCTCCCCTGGAGGAAGGCAAAGCCACTGTGGTGGCCATATTCCTGGGGGCGCCACATCAACGCTACTGGTGGGCATTGGGCACCACAGTCCTACATGGTCTACTTCACTATTCCATTTTGATTTCTTCTAATAGAGTTTTAACCAAAAAGTACAGGAGGAAGTTGTACCATCTTGCACGTCAATCTGAGGTCATAAATGTGACAAACACGGATTGCTAGGTAACACAGCATTGCAACAAAAGAACAAAACATATAATTGCTTTGAAATCTGTGGTTTGACCCAGCCATAATAATTCACATTTAACATTTGCTCACATAACCTCAGTTTAAAATTCCTTAGCATTTTTTTTAATTTTTGACCAGTGAAAAGTTCACAGCCAATGCCTACATTTTAAAACGCTTTTTGAACACCCAATGTAAGATAGCGTTCACTGTATGTGTTAAGGGACACTAGCTTGGCAACAAGATTAAGGCACACAGGAACAGTTTCTCACTTAAACAGACCCTTCAGTTTATTTAGACACAGCATAAATAGGAAAGAGTACAGTCTGTTTCATTACATACACTCAACATAGTAAGGCACCAGCCTGTTCATGTAGCAGATACACCTCCCTGCCCTTCTTACAACCTCCTTGTCTGAGGTTACCTTCCAGGAGCTCTGCTCCACACGCTGACTCCTTGTCAGTCCTGGCTTCCAGGGAAGCTGCCTTACTGGGATCACTGTCCCGGACAATGACTTGCCCAACAGGTCAAACCCGACAGTTCCAGCCTCAGAAGGACGATAGCTTCCCCAATGCAGTTAGCCATCACAGATTCTGCAGGTACATGGCCTCACCATGTGCTTTTCAGGAAACCTGTCCTCTTGCAGGACCTTCCAGCACAGAGACCATGTGACCAAAACTGGGTCTCATTATATCCCATGAGACACACCCCTAGATGGGAGGTGTGTGGTTAGCCCAGCCCCTTATAATCTAAACAAAGCTCCTGTCTCATACCAAGTACACTACTACAACTTCTAACATTCAATGGTACACAGGATAGACCTAAGTCTAGAGTAATCTATAAAGCCAGACTGCCAATGACAGCAAACCATTGTTTATGGAACAGAGGAGTTAGTGGCTGCCATCCAGGTACTAAATCTCTAACATCCACTAGGGTTACTTTTCATAGAAAGGCAAATAGTAAAGGGTTATTCCCATGTTCTACATGATTATATTTGAGATACAACAAGAAAACACAGAATGACAGATTTGCAAAAATACTCTGCAATAAAAAATGGCAGTAATCAGCAAGTGCTGGATAACAAATACAGGGTAATTAGTCGATTTTTTTTTTGCACAAAAAATGTACACCAAGGTGCTCCACCACGTCAAGGTAACCCTATTGAAGCAGTCCCTATCTAATGTATTAAAAACCTGAACAAACTGCAGAGGGAACCAGTATACATGGAGCACACCAGCTTATCAGCTGATCAGTGCCACAGCTGCATGTGTCGTGGCAATGTGACAGTCACAGCACATGCATATGTAACAAAGGCGACCAGGGGAGGGTAGTTAGAGCCGGGTTCTTAAAGGCACAGTACAGGAATAGAGTCCACCAAGCAAACTGGTCAGCAAGCACTCCCCTGGTCCCTTGCACATAGACAGTTGGGACCAACACAATCTTCCGTACAATGTACCTTGTTCTCCGGCCGCAGCAGCCCAGGAAATAAGGGATCCAGGGATGCAGCAGCTTTCCAACGGGGAAAATAACTTTTATTGGATGGTGGTAAAATAGGAAGAAGACATGAGTACAATACAGGTTTTCCTGCTCTGTCCTTGTCACACTCTCCAGCCACACCCACAGCAGCTGAAGCAGTCAAAGTTCAAAGGAATTCCATGCGCCGGGATTAACCCTTCAGAAGAGGGGGCCCTTTGGGAGTCCTGAGGCCCGTATTGCAGTCCTTAGCGTTCTTTATCCTGTAGTCCTTGGGAATCCAGGGCAACAGTTCCCTCCTGTCCTGGAGGCCTGGCAGTGCCCTGTGTCATATACGCCTGCCCTGTCCAACGTCTCAGGCAGTTCTGGAGGGAAACAGCACCTTCCTGTGGCCTTAATGCTGCTGGCCCAACCCACAAGTTAACTGTTTCTGTCCCTGCCTCTATTAGGTACTTTACAGACATGGCAGACACAGCACATTAAAGGCAAACATCTTAACAACTTATAATATATTGATATAGAAACACATACATTACTTAAAGTGCACGAGGGGTCATTTGAATGGAGGAGAGGGCACAACTGAGGGGATCTGCTACCTCCTTACACACGGATAGCCCAATACACAGGCTCTCCATGCATGTGTTGTGACTGTGACACAGCTGCAGCACATGTAGCTGTGGGCGCTGATCAGCCGGCGCGCTCCAGGAACCCAGGTTCCCTCTACAGCTTATTCGGTAAGCGCTATAGCTTGCCGAATATGCAGGGACCCGAACAAATTCACTCAACTCTAGTAATAAGTTTCCTAACATAATTTGCTAAGAAAAACAGAAAATAACAGCATTGCTCCAAGAAAATAAAACAGTTTTGAATCCTCTTGTTTTAGTTGTTAAGTAACAAAAAGTCTACAATTTTCTCACATCTACACTCCTCTCCACGTTATAAGAATAGATAAGAATAATATTATGTGGAAAATGCTAAATCACAGACTGTCTACACCTGACAAAATAAAAGCCAATATGAAAAAGGTTGCAAAAACTAAAAAATAAGTCATGTTTACCGCTTCCATGTAATTTAAGAGAATTAAAGCCAGGTGCCAATATTCAGTAAATTTGTTCTTCATCTGTAAATAGTGCTCTGCTCTGGAAGTAACAGTGCACATCGTGTGAGACAGGTGCACTCTAGACAGAGACATCTACGAGATTAAGACGTGCCCATTATAGCGTGCTGGAAACCACTTCAGTGTTCTAGATATATTTGGCAGCACAGTTAGTGAAGGCGTCGATGCCTGTCCATGGCTCTTTTAACTTTCTTGGCAATACTTGTTCATCAGGTGCCGCAATCAAATAGGGCTTCCCTCACACTATGCCAGCCAGCGGACAAACTTACCTGTTAGGAGGGAGCAGAAGGAAATACCAGAGGCTTACCTTTTGATTGACGTCTTGTAGATGTCCTCATTTATAATAATATCAACATCCAAAAATATGAATAGAAAGGTCCCAAGATGAAGGAAAGAGCTTTCTTGAAATAAAGCCAATGAACATGCATCTGTTAGGATGAAACTTGTAATTTCACACAAATCCTAAAGCCTCCGATCCTGTCTGTAATATTCTCTCTAAATATGTGTGTCGTCTTTGGGTTGATAATGAATAATTTGGGCAAAACAGTTTTAATACAGTGGTTCCCAGAGAATAGTTTGCAGCCAAATGAATGGCAGCTCTGTAAGTGAAAACAGACTTACAAGACCATCTCTGAACACACGACACATTAAATTATGAAGTCGATGGGTACTGCTGTCAGATTAAAACCACTGCTGTCAGATAAGAAGAGAAAGCCGGAGCCATAGGGAGAGCAGACTCACCGATATTGAAGAGTGCAAATTAAATCCGCGTTACCTGGTCAGATGAGCCCATTGATCCATGCTGCCGAGTGGTAGTAGGATAATGTGGACAAGAGGAGTTCAGTTTGCAAAAAATACCCAAACTGATACCAGGGCTATTATATGGGACGTGGTGCAGGGAAGATATTCATAGCAATGTGCATCTGCACATTCTGCATTGATTTTAAAATAAACCCAAATCAGGAATGCTTCTGTGGCGCCCCCAGGAGTATGGTCGCCACAGTGGCATTGCCTTCCTCCAGGGAGGGTGATGTCAGGCTTGGAAGCAATGAAGGGTCTCACTAGCAGTTAACCATAACATGCAACACAGTTTCCACTCCGGGCAAGCAGAGGGAGCTCTGAACCAGAATTGGGGGAGGAGTGCTCTCTGAGGGCCAGGAAGGGAAATTAGGAGTTAGTGTGAGGAGGGCAACGTGTGTAGATGTGGAGAGAGAAGCTGGAGGTTGAGCGGAGAATAGAGAGCTCACTCCTAGTGATAGTGCATGATCTGGAGCCTGGTCTCCAAGGTTGTATAGATACTGACGTTCCTGCAACAGAAACCAGAGGAATAGGAAGCTGTAAATGCTCGATTCCCACATAAGACTTGTAGGCACAACAGCGACGGGTGAGCCAAAAGAAGAGATAGAAGGCTACAGCTGTCTGCCATATGAGGTAGATCTAAAAGGAAACAAGAAGGAGGAACTTCAGTGTAACACAGTACTGCATGTCCCTCAAGTAAGCGCTAGGAAGGAGACTACACAACCCATCTGCACAGAGAGATTCCTGAGTTGCTTCCAGGCTAACCAGCTCCTGTACCATCTGTAATCTGGACCCTGGACTGCATTTACCAAGCAAAGTAAAGGTAAAGAAACTGCACCCTGTTGTGTCCTTTCCTCCTTCCTTCAAATTTTGGAATAAATTCATGGACTTCAGTGCGCTGCTAGACAAATTCACTAATCCAGGTTATGAGAAAGATTAATTGTTTATTTCCCTACGCGTTTCAAAGTGTATACCACTTCTTCCTCAGGGGATGACATATATGAACAGATAAAGCTGTCACAGATTACGGTATATACATCCATGATTCAAAAGAACTTGGCGCCAATGATCACATGTCAGACGGTACAAGAGTCAAAGTTCAAAGTACACCAATTGAAATGTCATATTACTTAATCTTTGTTCTTTAAAAATATTTGTTCTTTAAAAAATGTATATTATCTTTATTATTTTGCAGATAAAAAAAAAAACTATAGAAAAGTTAAAAAATCAGGAAAAGAAAAAATAAAAAATACATGAATATGTTTCAAAAACGAACTCCTGCTGTTGAGAAGACAGAAAAAGAAAAAGCGAGAGGACAATCTCACTCAAACCACTATACCAGAGTCAGATCTTGTCTGAGGGGGAGGAGAAAAGAAAGAATGATTATTAAAAAATATATATATATAAAAAATGTATAAAAATATATATATATATATATATATATATATAAAAATGTATATAAATAAAAATGTATTTATAAATATAATTTATATGATAATAAAAAACTTTAAAAAAAAAAAAAAAGTTTTTTAGTTTTTTTTTTTTTATCTGCAAAATAATAAAGATAATATACATTTTTTTCATGAACAAATATTTTTAAAGAACAAAGATTAAGTAATATGACATTTCAATTGGTGTACTTTGAACTTTGACTCTTGTACCGTTTGACATGTGATCATTGGCGCCAAATTCTTTTGAATCATGGATGTATATAATCTGTGACAGCTTTATCTGTTCATATATGTCATCCCCTGAGGAAGAAGTGGTATACACTTTGAAACGCGTAGGGAAATAAACAATTGATCTTTCTCATAACCTGGATTAGTGAATTTGTCTAGCAGCGCACTGAAGTCCATGAATTTATTCCAAAATTTGAAGCTTTAAGCGGTCACAGAGCTGACCCTTGGACGTGCAGCAAGCAGACTACTGATCCTATATGCCTGAACCTCTCCTGAAAAGGGTGAGTACATTCTAAATTATTCTTTTAATAATAACCCGGATAAGACCCTATTGCGCTTTTTTGTTCCTTAGTTTGATTGCATTGACTTTCCTCCTTCCTGAAACATCTCTGTGCCAGATACTGCACCCTCTTCCCCAACACCTATCTACACTGCCCTGGGACTACAGCCCTGCCTGTGGAGGGCTACAACATCATTGCTGCACCACACCATCTGTCCCAGAGGATCTGTTTGCAGCTTTGGTTTAATAACTTCGTTGCCGAACACCACAGGTGGCGTCATGAATCATCCACTCACAAAACTTTATTCCTATCTCTCAACTCCCTTTTACATGGGCGCGCAGGGCCCCGGACCGGGTCACCGCTGCTGTGACACCTCCCTCTGAGAGACCGGCCCGGTACCGAGTACCCCACAGCCCTGGGAGGGCGACCCACTTCAACCAAGGGGGCAACAAAGGAAAGACAAATTAATGTGAGGTAGGAAGGGGGCAAAAAAGTCTTTACATTGTTTACCAGTCAGGATTTTACTGCATAAAAAGGAACTCCAGGGATTACAGGAAAAGGTTCCACAGGTAATAACTAGTGATGAGTGTGCTGGTTCGGAAAAAATGCTATCCGATCATGCTCGTGTGCTAATCGAGTATTTTCTGCGCACTCGAATACTAGGTTCGAGTCCCCGCGGCTACATGTCTCGTGGTTGTTCGACAGCAACAACATATGCAGGGATTGCCTAACAAACTTGTAATCCCTGCATGTGTCACGGCTGTCGAGCAGATGAAAGACATGCAGCCACGGGGACTCAAACATAGTATTAGAGCACGGTGAAGATACTCTATTAGCACATGAGCATGCTCAGATAAGATGTTATGTGAGCACGTTCACTCAACGCTAGTAATAACTGAATGAATGATTATCCATTTGACAACTATTATATTGAACTATAGGGTAAGCACCACTAAAATACCTGCCTCAACCATTTTCTTCTAGCATCTGAATGTGGTGTAAAATCCAGATTGTACCATAAGCAAAGTGTCACGATCGACATGTGACTGGACACACCGCCTCCAGCAGGGCGAATTTAAATAATAAGACAAGCAGCCGAATGCACCGCCTCCAGCAGGCGAATTTCAGAAATACATGTAAAACCGGATACACCGCCTCCAGCAGGGTGAATTTAAATAATAAGGGGAAACACCAGGGAAACAATAACAATGGTGGGCCCTGCGATAGGGAGCGGGGACATGTAGACCTCCTGCACTCCCCTGAGTCAGTGTCTCTACACTCCTACCGATCCCTAGGCCGGTTCTGCACCGGGTGCCGCTCAGGATACCTTTAAACCCTAGCTCGCCCTGCACCTACCCCTTTCTAGTGTAATGGCCGGTGCAGAAACTAATCCCACCACTGCACTGAAACACACACAAGGGAAAGTGAGAAAACAGGGAACACCACATAGCTCTGCTCTGTTGCTCTTGCTCCTAGCAACATAGTCCACCACCAGAATGCAGCTTTTCCTCCAGATTCACTGCAACCTCACCAGGCCTTGTCAGAGCTGCAAGGAACTCTCTCACTAGCTCCTTCCTCCACCAAGGATGGTTGGAAATGAATATCACCAACAATCAGTGAGAGCACATGACACACCTTTATAGTAAGCCAGAGGAATCACACCTGCTTAATTATCATGTGCAATGACACTTACCACCATCGGGGGCAAACTAAACTGAAACTACAAACGTGCAATGACCCTAATGGTCACCGGGGGCAAAACTAGGAAGAAGACACCACTGTGTAATAACCCTTAATGGCCACCGGGGCAAAACCAACCCTGAGCAAACAGCTCACAAAAAAAGAGGTTACTTGTGTTTTTATCTGACATGATCCAGCATGGATCATGACACAAAGATGGTCTTGGGATATAACTGTTAAGGTGGCTACAGACTGCATATATAGTATGCATATAAAAATTACCTATAAGGCACCATTCAGACATCAATTTTTCATGTAAGTGTTCTATGTGTTGTTTCCAATTATAATCTATGGAGCTGTTCACATCTTAGGGGGTTTTTTTGTGGACCTCAGACATTTTAATTTTTAATATTTGTCATGGACCAAAATTAATCATACAAGTCTTTGGGTCCATGAAAATCATGGCAGCACTTAGATGCAATCAGTTGGTTGTCCATAACTAACATTGAGGTAGCAGCAAGGAGAAACTCTAATATAAATAAAATGTAACTTATAATTAATAATTCTAAAAACATAGGGATAAGCCCCAAAGCACAATAAGAAGAGCTAGGTACGAACAACCTAAACCAAAGAATAGAGTATGGTTTGAACATGCACCAACATCACATAGGTACTCGATAATAAATTGCCATATATAAACTGTGCCAGTAGTAAATGGTATGATCTCACCCAATTCAGAAGAGAAGACCTTATAGTTCAAGGAACTTCTGTGGGCAGCAGGGTTGTCTTCCAGTCTGAAAACACCGGAGCGATCCGGCAGGTGAAAACCTGCAGAAGACTGGCCAGAGCAAGGCACATAACAGAAGAAGGTAAGTATGAGACTAGGTGCAGAGAACGTAGATTGGTGGCACCACACCGGTGGTAAAATAAAGTGCTTGAAGTCACTTGGATCATTATTTACGCATGTGAAAAATCACTGTCTGAATGAGCCCTAAACATTCATGTAAATGTTTATCTGAAAGCAGATTGCTACTTACACACATATTCTTACAGACCGATGCAGAATCCAACTATTGATGGTACATGTCCCACTTACCATATCTAGGACTTCACATACAATAGTAAAGTTAATGTTCTACCGGAACTGAAATTCAGTGTGGGCGGATAAATGAATTTCCCCAATCAACACTTAACCAGTGTAACCAGTGTTATATCAAACAGTGGCTGCATTTGCTAATATGATGCAAGAAGCTAGTAATATCATAAAGAAAAATATATTATCAAGACATTCCAAACCTACAAATGAGACTGGAGAATTGAACTCATTAAAAATCTAAGTTTATTACAATGAATAAACTACATATGGCATACAAATAAAAAATACACAGTGAAAAGAGTTCAAAAAGGCCATAAAAACATCCCAAGTGATGTGCAGACTAGAATTTTCTATATGTATAATATCAATAAACAGGTAAGTATAGGGTAAGTATCAGTCTACAAAAATTACATAGTAAGTCTGTTAGTAATCCTAAGGCCGGGGTCACACTTGCAACTGCAATGCGAGAAACTCGCGTCTCAATACCAGGCACAACCGCCGGCACTTGAGACTGGAGTGTGTGGCTCCATGTATTTCTATGCAGCTGAGCACTCCGGTCCAGAGTGCTGGCGGCAGTGCCGGGTATTGAAACGCGAGACTCGTGCAAGTTTCTCGCATTGCAGTTGCAAGTTTGACCCTGGCCTAAAAGTAAATATACTGGTAAACATAGACTGGACTGGAGGTTTACTATACTTGTGAGCCATACAAAGGTTAATCCTAATAAGTGCTATTCACGATAGAGAGCAAGAGAGAGAATGCAAGAGAGAGCGCTCAAGAGAGGGAGCACACGAGAGAATGAGCGAGACTAGGACGCTTCCATTGTTGTGAAGGGTATAGTCACAGCATGCACTGAATGAGGCGCCATTTTATTCAACTGTCAAATAAATTGTGCCGACCCGTCAATAGTGAGCAGGCGCTGGGCATAGTCGTGGCATGCGTTGACTGAGATGACAAAATTAACTTTATTCTCCCCGCCAGCATTTGGTTTCATAAGTTATAAACCTAGCACTCAACTTTAGGATATTCAGAAGAATATTTATTGTAGTACGTAAAAAAACGTTTCGGTCAAATTTTGACCTTCTTCAGTTACGTACTGTACCAAATACGTGGTAATAGATAATAAACCTATTGTGAAGATAGGCTGTGGGACAGATCTCCCCAGTGAACAGCATACGCGCATATTTTGCCACCTCTAATGGCTTCTATAAGCATACTACAACAGGCAGTGGGACGGACCACCCCAATTAAGAGCACATGAATCTTCACAATAGGTTTATTACCTATTACCACGTATTTGGTACAGTACGTAACTGAAGAAGGTCAAAATTTGACCGAAACGTTTTTTTATGTACTACAATAAATATTCTTCTGAATATCTTAAAGTTGAGTGCTAGGTTTATAACTTATAACTACTTGGTTTGGCAACCTAACTTTTAGCACCATTAAGTTGTGCTTACAGTGTTTTTCCTTCTAAGCATTTGGTTTCAGTCACGGGGCGCTGCCGCCTGTCACAGAGTATACAGAGCTGCCGCTGTAACCGGCTTCCAATCCTGTCTGACACTGGCTCTACATTGAGGCCGGCTATAAGTCAGGGCTGAGGACGCGGTGATAGCCAGTGACTGAACCGGAGGTGTCCTGCCCGTATGACTGAAACCGAATGCTGGCTGGAAGAATAAAATTCATTAAAGGGCAGCATAATAATGCTTTTAACCTGTAAATTAACCGCATATCTACAGGTTAACAGCGTTATTTCTGTTGACAGGTTCCTTTTAATATAGCACAAAAATATACCAATAAAAATGCTCGTCACCCGGGCATAAAACGGTTTCAATAGCTAGTAATATATATAATAACTAAAGAAACTAACAGTGAGAAGTCAAAATTATATCTGTATTCCCAGCTGTTTGATAATATGGTATTCATTATGTAAGAAACACCATATAGTTCCCTAAAAAGGCAAAGCCACAGGAGACAATGCTACGACAATGCTACATGCAAAACTTCTTTTTCCATTAAAGGAAGAAGTGAATTATTCAGATAGAAATCAAAGATTCATAGTGTCATCCAGCACACAGATGGCTGCAGTGACACATAAGAAGTGGGTGTGCGTGCTTATCTCTTCGGGGAATGTCCAATGATTTTTCCATAATAATATTGCATGATAGGAGATGCTGCATATTAGCAAATTAATTTGGATACACATATGAATTATAGATCTACAGTTAGTGAAATTGATGAGGAAAGACGGCACTGCAGATTAACATTGTCAGAACCATAGTTAGGTAGTAAAGATAAAAGAAAACACATGCCCATGTTCAGTCGAGGGATGGGAATGGATAAAGGGTCTCCAGGTATTGTATAACACTACTGCTCCAATATTCCTATTCTTGCAGAAGGTCTGCTTATCAACAGCACCTCAAGGTGCAACAGTTTCCGGTGTCCACCTCTAAATACAGATGAGGGAAATAAGATTAAACAAGTATTATTAAAAATACATAGTTATATTCCTGCTATGGAATTTCCTGCAGAATTGCAAATGTAACATACAATGGCATACCACTAACAGCGGCAGAAAATGTGGCCGCTATGGTGGACCATAAGTCGGGGGCATCACCTCCGCCCAGCATCACACTTTCAACTGTATCTGCATTCAGCCATCAGCTCCCTCCTCTATTAATCTCCCTGTGCATCTGAGCGTACACGTCTCAGCATGGTGGGCACGATGACATCATTACATCGTGCCCGATGTGCAGAGCTTTGGATTGCACTCTGCAGAGACCGAAGCACCGGGGAACAGGGAGATTTTTTTTATAAATTAATGAGAAAATTTTGGGGGCCATTATACTGTTTGTAGGGCTATGTGGAGGCCATTATAAATTTTGGAGGGCTAAGTGGGAGCCATTGTACTATTTGGAATGTGTGGGACCATTATACTGTTTGGTAGGCTATGTGGGGGCGATTGTACTAATTGGAGGGCTATGTGGGGGCCATTATACTGTTTGGAGGCATATGTGGGGGTCATTATACTATTTGGCAGGTTATGTGGGGGATATCATACTGTTTGCAGGGCTATGTAAGGGCCATCATACTTATTGTAGGGCTATGTGGGAACCATTATATGGTGCAAAGAACTATTTAGAGGACATGTTACTGTTTGGAGGGCTATGTGGGTGTCATTATACTGTTTGGAGGGCTACGTGGGATCCACCATACTTATTGGAGGACTGTGTGAGGGCCATTATACTGTTTGAAGAGTTATGTGGAATGTATTATACTATTTGGAGGGCTATGTGGGGGCCATTATACTGTTTGAAGAGCTATGTGGATGGCATTATACTATTTGGAGGGTTATGTGGGGGTCATTATACTGTTTGGAGAGCTATGGAGGCATTACGCTGTTTGGAAGGATATGTGGGGGCCATTATACTGTTTGGATGGTTATGTGGCAGCCATTATACTATTTGGAGGGCTATGTGGGGGCCATTATACTGTTTGGATGGTTATGTGGCAGCCATTATACTATTTGGAGGGTTACGTGGGGGTAATTACACTGTTTGAAGAGCTATGTTGGGACCATTATACTCTTTAGATAGCTATGGGGGGCACTATACTGTTTAGATTGCTTTGTGGTGGGCAATTCTGCTGTTTGGAGGGCTATGTGGACAGCCATTATACTGTTCTGTGGTCTATGTGGGGGGTGGCATTATATTGTGTGTGGGCCATTATACAGTGTAGAATTTTGTAAGTGGTTCATCATACTGTATGGAGGGTTGTCTGGGGAATATCATACTGTGAGGAAGGGTGTGGGAGCCATTATGCTGTAGGAAGGACTAGTATACCCTATGGCGGGGCCATCCTATTGTATGGGGAGGCCATCACAATGTTTGGATGGCTGTAGGGGGCATCATGCTGTGTGGGAGGACTGAATCAGGGCATTCATACTGTGTGTGGAGGACTATGCATCCATCACATTGTGTGTTTGGGACAGTAGGGGCCATAGTACTGTGTGTTTGGGCGAATGTGAAACCGCATATTGTGTTAGGATCATCATGGTCTATTGGGGTCACTATAGGGACACCATACTGTGTTGGGGTGACTGTGGGGGTATCATAGTTTGTGGGGGAGGTGAAAGTCTTTGTCAGCTATCGGTATTATGTATATCAGTATATGGTGACTTCCAGTCTACAACATATGACTATTGCAGCCAATGACTGGGCTCAGTAGTATCATGCAGACTCTCTCTGCATCACCATTGAGCCCAGTTATTGGTAGCAGTGGTCTTGTGCTGTAGACAGAGCATCATTGCTACATCCCTACTGAAAAAGCCAAGAGAGCAGTAAGAGCTGTAGCAGGAGAAACTTTAATATTCAAATATTGCTAATTTTGTTATTTTTAAGCATTGCCTGTCTGTTACAAACTTTTCAATGAGACTTCATAACTTTTTCAATCATACAACTTAGACAACTGTCAGATCTGACAACAAGCCAACATAAAGTATATGGGAGCAGCTCGGCTGTTGCCTAATGTCTGCTGTTGGGATAAGAACAGAATGGTCTTGTAATACTTCTACATGCCCTGTTGTTATTTCATTGGTAGAGCTAGAGATGTCTGGCTTAATTCTCTCTTCTTATTCAAAAACACAATTAAGCAGTTATAGGTAAGAGTGGTTGGAAGAAATAGCTGTAGGCCCACTGAGCGTTCAGTCAACAGCTATCCCAGATGTATGAGCAAATTTAAGGGGTTGCCCACTACTGACTTTTATATTCAACTTAGGTCCAAAGTGGTTTAAAGAGAAGAAAACAGATAATCAGCTAGCGGACATCTGCTGCTCCTGTGCCTTGCTGCCTTGGTCCTCAAAGGTCTCCTTGCCCACTCTTACCGCAGAGAACATCACTTGACTGCTGCATCCTATTTGAAGCCACTACTGTAACTTGCTGTGGCCTTGCTATACTGTCCAAGCCAGACAGCATTGTTTCTTCTGGGGAGTCACTATTGCACCATCCTAGGCCTAATTTTAATATTAAAAACAGTAAAAGGTAACTTGGAGACAAGACTGAAGAGCAGTTGTCCTTTTTGCCCTCCCTATCATCTTGCCCGGGGCTGGGGCATTAAAATTCAGTAAATAATCTATCCCAATTTGTGAGTATGCAAAAATGTCATGATTATGTCTATTACATGTCACAAAAGACAACAGATGAAAACTAAAGTAGCACTTACAAAGCAACTCAATACTTAGACACACCGACAGAGATACAAATGAGTTCAAGAAACGCCCCCCAAAAATTATTTTTTGATAATTACGTTATCAAGCATAGAATACACACAGAATACTATCTTGTGCAAAAGGTATAAATATTTTATTAAGCAATTACATCTCTTAAAATATCAGTAAATACAAAATATGAGTCAGTATATGGTGGAAGACTACATGACCAGAACACCCGGTAATAATGATGTGATCGGATGAATAATAGCTTGCAGGAAAGGGTTAAGGAGAAAGAATTTCCCCAGGTTCCTAATTAGGCACACAGTCTAAGACTACTCATCTGTGCATATACATAAAGTGCCCTATCAAAGGAAAATTCCTATGTGCAAAATTGCAAGGCTCAGTGGCCATCCAATTAACCCCACATAATGGTCCTGAGTTCCTATCATTCAGCCATCAGTGCATATCACATAAAAGTTTTCTTACCCATAGTGGTAAACCGGGGGTCCCGCCAATGCCTCTACGCGTTTCACACACACAGGGCTTCCTCGGGGGGCCATATCTTAGCATAAACTTTAGTTCTGCCTGCTACCCATAGCCTGCAAAAATGGAAAATCGTCTGATTTTTATGGTTCCTTATTTGGTACAGAATTGCAACATTAGTGTACTGAACATTTTTGTCTGCCTCCATATTCCTGTGGTCTGTTCTGTGCAGTAAAGGCCAAAGGAGTTGGATGCTGCACTACCTTCAAAGAACATGGACGATATTATAAGCTTAGAAGCATTGCTGCATATTTTCTAACACAAAAAGACCACTTTAGGTTGTACCGGGCTCAGTAGGCTCATAATTTCTGTTTTTAAGACATTCCTAAAGTAATTGCAGAAAAAAAAGGAAGTTCACAACACATTTCCTCCAAAATGCTGCAAGAAATTAGCTATTTGCATAGTTTTTCATGACTCTATCAAATTGTATACAGTTGGAATGTATACAATCAGAATCTATTTCGCAGATTTGTTTTCCCCCCACATGGACTGGTGATGTCATAGCAGCCAATTAAGTTATAATGGGCATTGTCAATGGCTGAAATGGGTAATGACATCATAGGTCATAATGTCCAAATGTGTTAAAAAAAAATCCAGTATCATACATTGAGCAGCAGTGCCTAAATGTCAAAAAATTGGCTGTACCCAAGAGCAGGTGTTGTCAGTCTTGGCGTTGTAGTGTGTCACCTTTTACACTCCATACTGAGAAATGATGTAACTGGGGTGGAAGTTGTAGGGAACATAGGGAACATATGCTAATGGTTCCCCAGTAGCGCACCCGGGCACTTGATGATGTCATAGGAGTGGTCAAGTCTCAAGAGTGATGACACCATAAAAGTAATTATACAAAAGCCTAGGCCAAAACTCTAATTGTACACATGCTAAGACATCACAATTATTTAGTTTGGTGTTGGCTGGACAAAAAGGGTTTTGTTAGGGGCTGTTTTTCCTCATTTAGGTCACCAGTGCATGTAATAAAAACAGTAGGGTGAGGACATCATAGACATGATGTCACATAGGTAACAATGTCATAATTTGTCATTTCAGTGACACTATCTGACTTGACTTGTCCCTTTTAATACCCCAGTGTGGTACTTGCCTATCCTCTGGATTTACACAGTGTATATCTAGATTTTATTGCATTGTTAGGTTTAATTGCAATCAATATATAGAAAGCTACCTGTGAATCAACCAAAAACAATTAGACTCTAGTGATAAAAAAATATTAGTTTCAAAGTCTGGCCCCCCCCCCCCATACACATAAGATGGCACATTTGGAAAGTGCTTCTGTTTTCTCTTTGAAAAATCTGCAGGCTAAGGGCGTGTTTGCACGGTCAGTATCCGGCAGCACTTTGGACGCAGTACATGTCCGCTCCATCCAAAGCGCTGCCGGCTTTTGAACGGGTGACTTCATCTTGCAGAGACGGAGCGGCTCCACAAAATAAATAGACATGCCGTGGTCTGGAAAGAAGCACCGCATGTCCGGTTACGCAGAGAAGCCGGGGGCGTCACTGCACACATAGTGGAGATGGGATTTCATGAAATCCCATCCACTATGCTGTAACATCTGGCCACTGCGGCTGTATGCAGCGTCCAACACGCAGCGTTTACTGACCATGGAAACATACCTTGCGAGGGTGATGCGTGAATTTGCGCGAGTCTCTTGCCTCAATACCCGGCACTGCGCTGGCACTCAGGACCAGAGTGTGTGGTTGCATAGAAATACATGCAGCCACACATTCCAGTCCCGAGTGCCGGTGTCAGTGCCGGGCATTGATGTGCGAGTTTCTCGCATCACACTCGCATGTGTGACCCCATCCTAACATGTCGGCTGGTGGCTGTTATGCTGGCCACTCTTACGCCTTCTAATTGCCACCCAACTCACCGCATATTTTGCTCAGTTCCACCCAGCACCTGACCGTGGGCTGCCTTGTGCTTCTCTTCCAGCTCTGCTGTTTGTGAGCCATTGGAGGGCATGTCCGGACCCTGCAGTAATTAGTATTCATTCTATCCTGCAGAGATTTGCTTCCCCGGCCTATCACTTGCCAGCAGGTGAAATATCAGACGACTGCACCCTCCATTTCTCTAGATTCCTGTATTGGCATATTCCAGTTTTGTCTCACCTGTTATCGACCCCGCTAGCATTCTCATTTATTCTACCTCCACTTCTGACCTCGCCTATGAATTTTGATCCTGTGCTGCCTGTCCTGACCTCGGACCATATGACTACCCTTTTGTCTCGCTGTTGCAGTCTCAGTGGCTGCCCTGGAAGTGTATCTGGTAACTGCCGGCGACCCAGCCTATCCTCACCATCAGAGGTTTTAGAGATCGCAAGCAAGATCGCTGATTTTGTGATGCCACAGCGATCTCGCCAGCGACATCGCTGTGTGTGACATGTATCAGCGACCGGCCCCCCTGCCGGGTATCGCTGATCGCGCTCGAACGTCCTGGGCCATTTTTTGATCGTTGATCTCCCGCTGGCCAGCGCGCATCGCTGCGTGCGGCAGTGAGAGACCAACGATCAGCACACTGGGAGCTGGTTTCTAATGTAAACAGCGGGTATCTAAGAGCCGCGTGGCTCTTAGATACCCGCTGTTTACCCTGGATACCAGCTTGCTCGCTTGTCCTGATCGCTGGTGGGTCTGTCTATGTGACAGCTCACGAATAGTGTTGAGCTTTCTGATACCGCAAGTATCGGGTATCGGCTGATATTTGCCGTATCGGAATTCCGATACCGAGTACCGATACTTTTTCGTATCGGATACCGGAATCGGAAGTTCAAAATGCAATGAGCCACTTTTGTGGCTCTGATTGGCTGCCGAAATGACTTCATCATGATGCGCTGTTTGTGCGCATCATGATGCGCCGTCAGTTCGGGCCTTCGCGGGGGCTGTGCCGACTGTCCGGGGGGTCTGTACCGGCCTGCCGGTGGTCTGTGCAGGCTCCGGTGGTCTGTGCCGGCCTGCCGGTGGTCTGTGCAGGCTCCGGTGGTCTGTGCCGGCCTGCCGTGGGGCTGTGCCGGCCTGCCGGTGGTCTGTGCAGGCTCCGGGGGTCTGTGCCGGCCTGCCGGTGGTCTGTGCAGGCTCCGGTGGTCTGTGCCGGCCTGCCGGGGGGCTGTGCCGGCCTGCCGGTGGTCTGTGCAGGCTCCGGTGGTCTGTGCCGGCCTGCCGGGGGGCTGTGCCGGCCTGCCGGGGGGCTGTGCAGGCTCCGGGGGTCTGTGCAGGCATCGTCCGATGGGACTACAAGTCCCATCGGGCGATGCCTGCTACCATGACAGTGATTGACACATTAGCCAATGATGGGACAGTAGTAGTCCCATCATCCGGCTAATGTGTTGAATGTAAAAAAAAAAAAAAAATTTACATGCTACATACATACAACATACATACTACATATATGCTACATGTAACATACATACTACATACATGCTACATACTACATGCATGCTACATACTACATACATGCTACATACATACTACATACATATATACTACATGCATGCAACATACATACAACATATATACTACATGCATGCAACATGCATACTATATATATACTATATATACTACATGTAACATACATACTACATATATACTACATGCAACATGCATACTACATACATGCTACATATATGCTACATACATACTACATACATAATACATATATACTACATGCATGCAACATACATACAACATATATACTACATGCATGCAACATGCATACTACATATATACTATATATACTACATGTAACATACATACTACATATATACTACATGCATACTACATACATGCTACATACATACTACATACATACTACATACATACTACATACATGCTACATACATACTACATACATACACTACATGCATGCAACATACATACTACATACAGTCATATGTAAACGTTT
This sequence comes from Dendrobates tinctorius, assembly GCF_039654945.1. NCBI lineage: Eukaryota > Metazoa > Chordata > Amphibia > Anura > Dendrobatidae > Dendrobates > Dendrobates tinctorius. The sequence continues at coordinate 11,887,801 of NW_027361876.1, forward strand.
GGGCACCCCTATTAATGTTAACCTTTTTTCTTTATAACAATTTTGGTTTTTGCAACAGCTATTTCAGTTTCATATATCTAATAACTGATGGACTCAGTTATATTTCTGGATTCAAATGAGGTTTATTGTACTAACAGAAAATGTGCAATCTGCATTTAAACAAAATTTGACCGGTGCAAAAGTATGGGCACCCTTATCATTTTCTTGATTTGAACACTCCTAACTACTTTTTACTGACTTCCTGAAGCACTAAATTGGTTTTGTAACCTCATTGAGCTTTGAACTTCAAAGCCAGGTGTATCAAATCATGAGAAAAGGTATTTAAAGTGGCCACTTGCAAGTAGTTCTCCTATTTGATTCTCCTATAAAGAGTGGCATCATGGGCTCCTCAAAACAACTCTCAAATGATCTGAAAACAAAGATTATTCAGCATAGCTTTTCAGGGGAAGGATACAAAAAGTTGTCTCAGAGATTTAACCTGTCAGTTTCCACTGTAAGGAACATAGTTAGGAAATGGAAGAACACAGGTACAGTTCTTGTTAAGCCCAGAAGTGGCAGGCCAAGAAAAATATCAGAAAGGCAGAGAAGAAGAATGGTGAGAACAGTCAAGGACAATCCACAGACCAACTCCAAAGACCTGCAGCATCATCTTGCTGCAGATGGTGTCACTGTGCATCGGTCAACAATACAGTGCATGCATAACGCCTTTTTGTATGACCAAACAACTCAATCTTTGTTTCATCAGTCCACAGGACCTTCTTCCAAAATGTAACTGGCTTGTCCAAATGTGCTTTTGCATACCTCAGGCGACTCTGTTTGAGGCGTGCTTGCAGAAACGGCTTCTTTCGCATCACTCTCCCATACAGCTTCTCCTTGTGCAAAGTGCGCTGTATTGTTGACCGATGCACAGTGACACCATCTGCAGCAAGATAAAAAGTGTCACATTGCGCATTGTATGCATATTCTTCTGGGGGCTTCAATAAGTGTATAGTCATTTCTTCTCCTGTATAGCATTGAGCCTGCTTTTTATGGGTATTTATTTAACCCTATGTTGAAATTTATTATAATTCAACATTACGCATTTATTTGGGATGCCTTTTTATTTATTTTAAGTGTACACCCATTTATATTTCAATAAAGGTGTTTTTATTTACTTTCACGTGTTGCTGCATATATTATTTTCATTTGGCACTCTGTCAGTATCATCTTCCACCATACTCATTGGTATTGGGTTCTTCTACCGGATGGTCTGCCATCCACATTTCTAGAGGGGTTGTGGATTTTTATTATTATTTAATTATCAGTATCAGTATATTACCCTCATTGTTCTAAGTGTTACATTTTTCTGTGTATTGCACAGGCTGAGGTATACCCTGAGATGGATTTCAAGACCAGGGAGCTATCCTGGCAGGGCCAAGTGAATAATGTGTTTGGCAATTTAAGTGCAACACGTGTATCTAACACGGATGGTTTGACATTTGACTCTCTACTTAAATCTATTAAAAAGGTGCTTTTTAAGCGCACTAGGATGTGGTGGACTAGAGCATTTTTGCAGAATTATATACAGAAATTACTGATACCAAGAGGTTTGAGGGTACGGGTGACTCCGACCTTCATAGTAACAGATGATGAGTTTGTGACTTCTTGGGAGAAAATATGCAATGTGACTTCATGGAAATTAATGGAGCTTTTGGTTGGGTTAAATACTAAATTAATCACTAATGTGGATAAAGAATTGGATGATTTATTCGACAAAGCAAAATCCACTCTGTCCTCTGAACAGTTTAACATTCTTAATGATTCCCTTGACAAAGATCTGGAGATATTGGTGAAGGATATACAACATAAACTGGCTCGCTCTTGTCATCTGCACCTCAAAAACATTTCTAGAATTCGACCTTTTCTTACTTTTGACTCTGCAAAAACTCTTACTGTTTCTCTTATTCATTCTCGTCTCGACTATTGTAACTCTCTTCTAATCGGTCTCCCTCTTACCAAACTCTCCCCTCTCCAATCTGTCTTGAATGCTGCAGCCAGGATCATATTCCTCACCAATCGTTACACCGATGCCTCTACCTTGTGCCAGTCATTACACTGGCTACCCATCCACTCCAGAATTCAGTATAAACTTATTACCCTCACCCACAAAGCCCTCCATGGCTCAGCACCACCCTACATCTCCTCTCTTGTTTCAGTATACCACCCTACCCGCGCCCTCCGTTCTGCTGATATAACAAAAAGACACGTCACTCCGATAATTCGATAAGGGGTGCTCAGAACAGGATACCAGTCCCAATAAATCATATAAGAAAAAAATCCGGCACTCCCAAATGCAAAAAGAAGTTCCTTTTTATTTTTCACAGCTTAATAATCCACATGATGTACATTCAATTTAAAGAAGTTCCTTTTTATTTTTCACAGCTTAATAATCCACATGATGTACATTCAATAACGTTTCGGTCTCTATAATGGACCTTCTTCAGACTGAAAGTGACACAATGAAAGAAAAAAGAAAACAAAAATACATAAATAAAATAAATAAAACAAAGCTGGTTCTCAAAACGCCTATCAAAATACAAATACTATCAATAAAGACTAGATCTGCACAGGAAACCAGATTATATAAGAGTGAATCATATGCGCATCATATTTATCTAGTGGTCACAAAAATAAGAACACATAGTAATCATATACAAATTTCAGAGAGGTAAAGTATCCCATATGAGACAACACCAAAAAAAATATCATACAGCATAATATAGAGAAATACAATTACAGATGGAACTCCCAATGCACGGGTTACTGAAGAGATCTTCCATATAGCTATCAAATCGTCATTTAGCTAATATCATTAACGAAAGCAAGTGCCCAAAAGACTGACATCAGAGATCTTAAAAAAAAAAAAAAAAAAAAGGGGGAAAGGGATAAATAGCTAGTAGAGCAGAAATACTCAATGACCTAGTATATGTCTAACAACTTGAATAATATTATTAAGGTTCAAAGTGACCCAATAAGTCACAATCATGTTGGTTAATCTAAATAGACTCCACTGCTTCAAAAAACAGAGGCTGAACAGTCCAACTGACATTCATAAACGCAGAAAAAGTGCAAAAAAAGTAATGCAATAGTGCTTACCATGTGGAGCTGTGAGGATCGTCACGTGCAGGAAAACATGCGCTGTCAGTTGTATGCTGCCATAAGAAAAAGTGCGCTACTGGCGGTTATATGCCGCCGGGATATATACCCGATGGGAGTGCGCGCACATGCGCACTGGTGTAAACTCACAACTGGGGAGAGGCCGAGAGTGAGGGGTGAAACGCTCCATGGAGCGCAAACCGGAAGTGCGTCATAGAGACTGCCCGCGACCGGAAGTAGTGGAACGCAGTATAGATGAAGCGATATATTCAATGGTGACTCATTCCTTCAATGTGGCTAATCCCTCAATGCAGTGACACTAGGTAGAAAGAAACAAATGCGCGTTATATGGCAGCAATTTATATGTTGCGTAATGTACAATGTTAATAAGAGAAAATAAGGAAAATTAATTTATTATCATGCTCAAACAAAAAGAAGAATAGGGAAAAGGGGAACAAAGAAAAAATATAAAGTAAAAATATGCATAAAACTAGAAAAAAATTAGAAAATAACTACATAAAAAACAGACAAATAACTAAAAAAAAAAAAAATAAAAAATATAACTATATGATGGGAATCAGAAAAACAAAAAATGAAAATTAAAAAATAACAAAATATTATAAACACCATACCCCTCAAAAGATACTTTCTAACGAGATTGTTGCTGCTGTGAAAAAATGAAAAAGAGGGGGGGGGGGGGGGGAAAGAAAAAGAGGGTTAAAAAAGATCTCATGATATCAACCTTAAAATAAACTCATAACATCGTATTCTCTATTCAACCCTTTGGGTTCCAAAGTTTGTAATGAATGAATCCAAAAGGCCTCTCTGAGCTTTAATGATTTAACCTGATTGCCCCCTCTTCTATGTGCTGGAATGTGTTCGAGGACAAGAAACTTTAATTGGGCTATAGTATGTCCCGCATTATGGAAATGAAACGGTATGGGTAGATGATGGCGTCCACAACGTATATCTGACTTATGGTGAGAAATCCTATCTTTCACGTTCTGTGTCGTTTCACCTACATACAATTTGCCACAAGGGCATTTAATCGCATACACCACAAATTTAGAATCACAGGTGTAGTACCCCTTGATAGGGATGTCTACACCTGTCTGTGGATGTGAAATAGAGGAACCTTTCAAGACATTAGCACATTGTGCACACTGTAAACACGGAAAGGTCCCTCTTTTCTGTGTTTGGAGAAAACTTTGCCTAGAAATTTTTAATGCAGAGCCAATATCTGCTCGAACGATCTTATCTCTCAGATTATTGGGTCTCCTAAAACATGGGAGAAAAGGGACCTGAAAATCGGGTATCTTCGGGAAACTATCCCGAAGTATAGACCAATGTTTACGGATTTTCTTGTGCAGTCTGTACATGAAAGGATGGAAAGTATGCACGAAGGGAATTCTAGAACCCATACTCAGTTTATTGCGGGAACGGTTGTCATCCCGGCATTTCTTGAGCAAATGGCGGGGATAACCCCTCTCCACAAATTTATCTTCCATACTGTTTAATCGTGTGGAACATATTAGGGGATCACTAACAATCCTTTTAACTCTATCAAATTGTGAAATGGGAATTGATTTTTTCACTGCCACTGGATGACAGCTTTGATATAGCAACAAGTTATTCCGGTCCGTTTCCTTTGTAAATAAATCTATCGAGAGATTACCAGAGGAATCTTGTATAATCAAAGTATCTAGAAAACTAATACTAGTTTTATGACTATTCAAGGTAAAGGTCAATTCAGGCCAAACACTATTGAGGTATATATGAAATTCCTCTAATGAGTCAAGTGATCCATGCCAAAGGCAAAATACATCATCGATGTACCTACGCCAAAGTAAACAATGAGATTGGTAGTTGTCATGTGGATATATGAATTCTGATTCAAACTGAGCCATGAAGCAGTTGGCATAGGGGGGTGCCATATGCGACCCCATAGCTGTCCCCTGTATCTGAAGATAAAAAGAATCTTCAAAAAGAAAAAAATTCTCTGTCAGTACCATTCTCAATAAATCCATCAAAAAATTAATGGCATTAGGCTCAATTGTAGACCTCTCTAATAGAAGTTTAGTTGCTCTCATTCCCTTCTCATGTTGAATAGAAGTATACAAGCTGTTAACATCAAAGGTCACCAATAAGGTGCCTTCTGGTAATTGACCAAAACTCTTTATAATCTCCAGAAACGCCCCAGTGTCCAAAATAAAAGAGGGAGTATCCTTAACTAATGGAGTAAGTGTTCTCTCTCCGTTCTGCTGATGACCTGAGGTTAGTATCCTCAATAGTCAGAACCTCCCACTCCCGTCTCCAAGACTTTACACGTGCCGCGCCAATTCTTTGGAATGCACTTCCCAGGTCAATACGATTAGTCCCCAATCCCCACAATTTTAAGCGTGTCCTGAAAACGCATTTATTCAGACTGGCCTATCGCCTCAACACATTAACCTAACCTATCCCTGTGTGGCAGAGCCAAAAGTTTTACCATAACCATGTTCCCCGCATCATGTTCCCACATGCTTTATGCATCCATTAGCCCTCTGTGTCTGTACTGTTACACACTTAACATTATGGCTGGTCCATACAATCAGAGCAACTGTTACCACCCACCTTTCGTGTCTACCTCTTTCCTCATAGACTGTAAGCTTGCGAGCAGGGCCCTCACTCCTCTTGTTATTTGTTATAATCTACTGTATGTGATTATTGTTATGCTGTAATGTCTATTGTCTGTACAAATCCCCTCTGAAATGTAAAGTGCTGCGGAATATGTCGGCGCTATAAAAATAAAATTTATTATTATTATTATAAACACACCAACAAATTGACTAGGGACCAGATTGATTTGTCCTCTGGTAATATCTATCATTGGAAAAGACATTTGAATGCTAACTCTAACAGAGAACGCTCTGTGTCTGTTGCCTCCAATTCGTCCATTGGTGATGCATCTGTTGCCTCCTCTTCTGCCTCTGTTACATCCATGGTTACTCCTAAGAGGAAAAGAAATCTGCGCTTTCCTCCTAATAAGAGAAATTACCATCCGATCCGATACTATTAAGTATCGGACGGTATCGCTCAACACTACTCACGAACGATCAGCTAACTATGTAACAGCAATCCCATCCACATCAGATCGTTGGTGGGATTGCTGGGACATTGATGCGTGTAACGGGGCCTTTAGTCACGCACCTCCAGGGTAGGCCTGGCCCGTGGCGCAGTGGGTCCACACCCTCCAGCGTTACAGTGGCTTATCTCCTGGAGAACAATGTGATCAGCAATCCGAAACTAGACATGCCTGATTAACATCTGCTCCAGTGATTAGTTGGCCATCGCCCTCATACACATTCAATTGTATGATGATATTGGTGGGTTCAGTTGGGATTAATGTGTATGAGGGCTTTTATCTACAAGTTCCTTTTAGTTAGCACTTTTGGTACCTGTCCTACATACAATAATTGTGCATACTATAGAGTTAAGTTGAAGTTGCACTGCAAAATAATTGTGAGTGATCGTTGTTTAAAACGCTTGTGTCACAATTATCCTGCCATTTGAATGGGCTGCCAATCACCTGATGAACAAGGAAAATGCTAGTTCATCTGGTGTAATGATCTTTTTCACAGCATAACAGATCGTCGTTCTTGGTGGTGCATTATTCTATGTAAACAGGACTTACACTGCAGAAAACAATGGCAGACTATGCGCGCCTATAGATCTACTATAGATTGCTTACTTTGGTCTTCTTGTGTGAACAGACATACAAATGACCACTGATTGGTAAAAGTTTACCGATCGGCATTTGTATTGTGTCGCCAGTCGGTCTTTGTAAATGGACCTTTAAACATTTGGCAACCAGAGGATCATCTGGTATTCTGGACAGTTCAACTCTCTTACCACAGTTTCTTTCTTGTCCCAAACATAGATCCCCTTTTGTAGTTTCATTCTTATCAGTATTTGCTTATTTGCTCATAATATTACTGTATATCTCAGCAAACAGATGTTTCCTCACTGCTGCAAAAACATTTAAAGTGGCATTTCACAATCTTTTTCATGTATAAGAAGGGTCCTGGATGAGTTGTGCACAATGTTTTATGAGCCCGTTTATTACACCACTATTCACGCTAAACTTGCTGAATAAAGGGAAAAGGCTTACCTAGGTTACTCATAGTATATGCGCAGTCTGAAGAAAGGAATTAAGATCTGCAATTTCACAAGTCGTAAAGCAATATAATGCGTTTTATAATCTCAATGGAAAAAATGTAACAAGTTTATTATTGTAATATAACATATAATACATTTGTAAACATATTTTGTTCATTAAATCAGCAGTTTCCATGAACGTGCAAAAGTGTCCTAACATTGTGGACTTATGCCATATACTTTAAACAGGAGAGCTGCGTAAAACAAAGTTTTATGAATATTCGTAGTGATTTACATCTGTGCTTAAATCCATTTATTACTACAGTGTGAGAGGTTATCGCTACATGATTACTTGTTTCCAGCTACATTTTCCACAACAAAAATATTTTCCATAGCAAGTCTTTGAGAAAAAAAAAATAAAAAATGGTTGATCACAATGCAGTTTACATGATAAAATATGCTCCTGAGGACAATAGTCAGCACATTGTGAGACCCATTTCCTTTTAAGATATTGTAAAATATGACGGAGATATTTTGTGTTTGCTGATAAGGGAAAATGTTCATGCTACTATGTCACTTCAAACTTTTGCATTCTTATGTGCCAAAAAAAGGGAAGGAGAAAAAAGAATACATTTAGAGAAATGCATTTTGAGCTCTCCTATTTGCAAAACTAAATACATTTTTACAGAAGGAATTTTTACAGAAGGAATAACAAGCAAAGTTGGCACCGTCTAAATATAGTTTTCCATAGAAAGTGGTGGGATGATTTAGAGACAGGCAAATTAAAGTTGAGCACCACCTTTGTTCATGTAAAAAAAAGAAAAACATTAAAAAAGGTACCTATCACTTACAAGAATGTTTGAGATATTGTAGGAGCTGCTATGGCCTGCTTTTATGTGGGGGTCTTGGTCATGATCTGCACGTGCAGATAAATGTATGGGTTGAATTGTTAGTTATCATTCTGTGTTGAGCGCGATACACTAATCTTTAGGACACGTTCAGTTGTCCGTGCAAATCGATTCGAGATCAGACCGTAATGCATGGAGTGGCCACAGGTCTCCAGACCCAGGCGTTAAAGCTTCAACTACCGTATTTCTATGAACCTGTCACACTGAGGTCGGTAGACCTGCGGCAACTCTGTGCATTGCGGTCCGATAACGGACCGATTTGCAAGGATGTCTGAATGTGCCCTTATGCAACTTATTGTTGAGCCCATATACCACTCATGCGCGAGCTGCTCATTTCAAAGCAGTGTTTTGACCAATTGATGGAGGTCTCAAGAACCAGACCACACAGATCAGCAGCACATATCATTCTCATAATGAATTAAAAAAAATTGTAACGGGCGTTACGTCTTAAGGCTGGAGTCACACTGCCGTATTTCTCGTGCGATAATCGCATCGCACTGCACGGACTGGCCAGCACCTCTACTGACCTGAGTATGACAGCGTGATGGATTACTATGCAGCTGTCAAGCTCAGGTCAGAAGCGCAGACAGCCATTGCAAGTTTTACCATGCGATCTCGCAGAGAGATATGGCAGTGTGTCTCTGCCTTAACCCCTTCAACCCCGGGGAAATTTCCGTTTTTGCGTTTCTCGTGAAGAGATTAAAGGGGAGTCTGGACAGGGCATCTGCAATTCCATGCAGTTTTCCTGGCCTGTACTCAACATGAAAATTAAATCCGAGAGCGCTAAAAGCCTCCAAGTCACCCAGGCATTCCTCCCCCTCTTTTCCCTCATCCATCTCATGGGTACATGATCTGACACTTGCGTGAACTTTCTGCCTGCCAGGTAGTATCTCAGAGTGTCAATTGCCCACTTTATGGCCAAGCACTCTTTCTCTACGATAGAAACAAAATAGGAGAGAGGAGGGGGCGCTCCTGGTGTGATACCCGGTGGTCAAGTTGAGGAGGTTAAGAACAAAGTACACTAACCTGCCGTGGTTATGCTGCCGGCATAACCACGTTTGCAAAACCTGCTGTGCTTATCGTGCACCATTCGTCGTCCCGGCTTTCGGGTTCAGAGGTTAGCCGGTTACGTGGGGCGTCACGTGATGCTGATGTCACCACAGGTCCTTCGTCTCTCAGGTCTTGTAGGATGGTTGAAAGTCTGCTGGGTCCGTGCTGCCCCAAGCCGCTCACCCAGAAGGGTGTAAAATGCAAGGAAATAGAAGTATGGCTTATTAGGGTGATCACCTGATGAAGGCGGATTCACAGCCGAAAAGCTTTGTGAGGACATAATGACCAAGTAAAGAAGTTTCTTTTCCATCAAAAACAAGTGTCTGTCTTGGTCTGAGCGCCCTAATCAGCCGTACTTCTCTTTTCTTTCTCTACAATGGCATAGTTCTTCTCACAGGAGAAGAGTTTCCTACTCAGATTTGGGACTGGATGTTCGTCCCCATCTATTTCCTGGGGCAAGACAGCTCCAAAGCTGACCTCAGTGGCATTCGTCTTAGTGAAGTCAGGTGCAACCAAGACCGGCTGTTTGCATAGGTCGAGCTTCAACTCCTGCAATGCCATTTCCGCTTCAGAGGACCATTTGACCATCGACGTCTTTGTGCCCTTGAGAAGATCAGTCAGAGAGGTGGCTATCATGGCAAAATTTGGGATAAATCGCTGATAGCATCCCACAATTTCCAGAAACGCCCTAACCTGCTATTTTGAGACCGGCTGTGACCACTTTTGGATTGCCTCCATCTTATCTAACTGTGGCTTTATTTTGCCCCTTCCGACGATGTAGCCCAAGTATTTTGCCTTTTCTTTCCCCAGGGTGCACTTCTTTTGGTTTATGGTAAACTCTGTCTTCCTTAGTGCGTCCAGTATCGCCTGGACCTTCTGCATGTGACTTTCCTAATCTGGACTGAAGATCACGATGTTGACCAAATAAGCAGCGTTGTACTTTTTGTGACAAGCTAGGATTCGGTCCATGTCTCTATAATAATAATAATAATAATTTTTATTTATATAGCGCCAACATATTCCGCAGCACTTTACAATTAAGCGGGGACATGTACAGACAATAAATTCAATACAAGTTAAGACAATTCAAACAGTGACATTAGGAGTGAGGTCCCTGCTCGCAAGCAGAGCTGAGGATTCTTGTAGTCCACACGGCATCCTGGTATACTGAAAGCACCCATCAGGTATAGAGAAGGCCATCTTCTCCTTGGCACTTGGGGACAGAAGAATTTTCATTACCCTTTTGTTAGGTCCAGGGTGGTGATATATCTGGCTGACCCTAGTCTCTCAATAAGTTCATCGACCTGGAGCATCAGATACACGTGAAACTTGGACACCTCATTTAGCTTTCTGTAGTCATTACAGAAGCACCACTCTCCATTCGGCTTCAGCACAAGGACAATAGGGCTGGACTAACCGCTCTTCGACTCCTCAATGACGCACAGCCTCAACATTCTCCTCACCTCTTTGGAGATCACGTCACGGCAGGTTTCGGGAATCCGATGCGGCTTTTGTTTCACCCTCACATGTGGTTCAGTCAGGATTTCGCGCTCCACTACCTACGTACAACCTGGTAACTCTGTAAGCGGTTTCACTGAAGCAGCTCATGGCATTGTTGTTTCTGGGCCAGTGACAGTGTCTCTGCCACTGTGACATCCTCGATCCTGGCTTCAGGACTGGCTCTCAGGCACGTAGCTTTCACCGGTTCCCTGTCTCGCCATGGTTTGAGCTGGTTGATGTGGTACACTTGGTACAGCTTTCATCTCCCTGGTTGGTGGACCTTGTAGGTGACATTACTAAGCTTTTCAATCACCTCGTATGGCCCTTTCCACTTGGCCAGGAACTTACTTTCCATTGTGGGGATCAATACTAGCACCCAGTCTCCAGGGCTAAACTGTCTCAGTCTTGCTGACCGATTGTGGACCCTTGCCTGGGTCTCTTGCACTTGAAGGAGGCTCTCCCTGACAATTGTCATCACCCGCGCGGTCCTGTACTGCATTTGGGCCACATGTTCGACTATGCTTCTATGGGGTGTAACCTCTGCTTACCAGGTCTCCTTTGCAATGTCTAGAAGTTCACGAGGATGCTGTCCGTATAACAGTTCGAATGATGAGAACTCCATAGAGGCCTGTGGGACTTTTCTAATGGAGAACAGTAGGTATGGCAGCAAGGAATCCCAATCTCAACCATCCTTCTCCACGTTTTTCAGCATAGATTTCCGGTTCTAGTTCAACCTCTCCACCAGGTCGTCCATCTGCGGATGGTGCACCGACATCTTGAGTTGGGTAATCTGGTGGGCCTTACACAACTCACTCATTGCCTTGGACATGAACTGTAGCTCTCGTGCTATACTCCTGAAGGAGTTTCTCAGTGGTAGCGCCTCTGGGTACTGTCTAGCATAGTCCATTACCACCAGTAAGTATTGATAACCTCTGTTGGACGTACGGTAATTAAGGGCTCAACCAGATTCATAGCAATCTGGTCAAATGGGACTTCGATTATGGGTAAAGGCACTAGGGGACTGTAAAAATGGAACACGGGAGCAGTTAGCTGCCAAATAGGGCAAGATTGGCAGAAAATAACGTCTTGGTGACACCCAGGCCAGTAGAACCTCTGAAGGACACATTCTTGAGTCTTCTCTACACCCAGATGCCCACCCAAGACATGAGGATGGGCCAGGTCTAATACCCTAAGCCTAAAGGGACCTGGAACCATCAACTGCTTTATCACATCCCCTCTAGGTTTAATGACCCGATAAAGCAATTCTTCATTTAAATATGAAATATGGAAACCTGGTGTCGGCCCCCGTCTCTTGAGTAACCCCATTTATCACAGTCACATTACCAAAACACATTTTTTAAAGATCCTGCATTTGGGCAGTCCCAAAATTCTCCTCCATCTCAACCTCACTGGTCACTGTCTCATGCTCTTCACCAGCAAGGACACACGGGGGGAACTTATCCTCCACCGACTGTGATGGAGAATCTTCATGGGTGGACCGGCTCCTGTCTGTGTTAATGTGCACCCTCGTCTTTTCCCACAAGTCCAAGAACAGGCTAAAGTTCCGCCTGATGATCACCGGGTATAGCAAATCTTTGACTACCCCAATCTCATGGGACTTGGTACCATCGTTAGTTTTTATCCTTATTCTATTGACGGGGTAGTCCTTGGCATCACCATGGATACAGCGGACGCCCACGTTTTCCTGGGATAAACTGGTGGGGAAGTGTGGAAGAGACCAAGAGTCCTCACATCAGCACCCCCTTTATTGTCACGGGACATGCCTGCGGCTCCTCACCAGTCTGATAGTCCACACTGCAGGTGGGGTACACATAGAACGAGCAGAGTCTCCCTAGGCTGCAGTCCATTTCTTCGGGGGACAAAGGACAATGGGCGGCTATATGTCCCAGACAGCGACATCTCCGGCAGAGCAAGCCTTTACCCACGGCCCTTGACAACTCCTCAGCAACCCCTTGGGATCTATAATCATAGAATCGCAGGGTTGGAAGGAACCTCCTGGGCCATCTGGTCGAACCCCCTGCTCAAAAGCAGGATTTGCTAGATCATTCCAGACAGATGTCTGTCCAGCCTCTGTTTGAAGACTTCTATTGAAGGAGAACTCACCACCTCTCGTGGCAGCCTGTTCCAATCATTGATCACTCTGTCAAAAAGTTTTTTCTAGGACTCACCCCCCCCAGCGGTGGCTCTACGAAACCTCTTTTGGGACTCAGGATCCCACTGGGTATCAAAGTATGCGGATGCACCACCCCCTGGCTTTCTTAGTGACCTCTCGACCACCTGGTACTGTTCCCCTTGGCCCACCAGTTTGTCTGCATTCTGGGGATCTCCCTGGGAAACTCAGGTCTGCACTGGCCTAGGTAGGGAGTGAACAAATCTGTCCATGATAACCCACTCAACCTTCTGCGCTGGAGTGGAGGTTTCTGGCTGCAACCATTTTTAAACAAGATGAAGTAAAGCAAATATTTGGGACCGAGGTGGTTTGTCCCCATAATACGCCCAGGGGGTCAACCCTTTGTCTTCTGACCAACATAGTAGAATATACAATCACTGCACTCATAAAGGTTGAGGAGGTTTGCTTCAAGTGAATCGTTTATTACAGGTGATGGGTGAACTGACAGGCAAAAATTAACGCTTTGGCCAGTTAATGGCCTTTATCACAATGCCGCTGAAAATAAGTGAAAGAAAACAATAAATCATACAGAAAAGACATAAAATATACATATTTACATACAGTATATATGGCATGGCAAAAAACAAAATACATGTACGGGAGCATGACTATAGGTTACCAATGAAGGTCTAATTACTTATCCATACATATTTTAATTTTTATACATCACACCACAAGAGTTGAGTGCTAGCCTTCTGCTCTTCTTCTGACCAACATAGCCAGCATTTAACCAGTGACTTTGTCACAATGGACAGATTGCAATATTTTAAAAAAAACCTTGAAATATGATGGGCTAATTCTGTAGTGTATCTGATTTGTTACATGGCTTTCATTATTTTATTTGGTCTAGTATGACATTTTTTCTTACATGAGCTTGTTGTTCTGTTGATGACTTTATACAGAGGTGGTCAAAATTGTTGGTACCCCTCGTTTAATGTCAGAAAAACCACAATGGTCACAGAAATAACTTGACTCTGACAAAAGTAATAATATATCAAAAATCTATAAAAATGATCAAATGAAAGTCAGACATTGCTTTCAACCATGCTTCCACAGAATGTTTAAAAAAATAAAACTCATGAAATAGGCCTGGACAGAAATTATACCCTTAACTTAATATTTTGTTGCACAATCTTTTAAGGCAATCACTGCAATCAATCAGTTCCTGTAACTGTCAATGAAACTTCTTCACCTCCCGACAGGTATTTTGGCCCACTCCGCAAACTTCTCCAGATGTCTCGTATTTGAAGGTTGTCTTTTCCCGACGGCATGTTTCAGCTCTTTCCAAAGATGCTCAATAGGATTGTCAGGGCTCATAGAAGGCCACTTCAGAATAGTCCAATGCTTTCCTCTTAGGTGTTTTTAGTTATGTGTTTTGGGTAATTATCCTGTTGCAAGACCCATGAGCTTTGTGTCTTGTCAACAATTTCCAGTCTGGCTTTTTTATGATTTTTTTTTTAACAATGGTGTCCTCCTTGGTCATCTCCCATGAAGTCCACTTTGGCTCATACAAAGATGGATGGTGTGATCTGACACTGATGTTCCTTGAGCTTGAAGTTCACCTTTAATCTGTTAAGAAGTTTTTTGGGCTCTTTTGCTACTATTCGTAATATCCATCTCTTTGATTTGTCATCAATTTTCCTCCTCCACGTCCAGGGAGGTTGGCTAGAGTCCCATGGAGCTTAAATTTCTGAATAATATGTGCAACTGTAGTCACAGGAACATCAAGCTGCTTGGAGATGGTCTTATAACTTTAACATGTTTGTCTATAATTTTCTTTCTAATCTCCTGAGACAACTCTTTCCTTCGCTTCCTCTGGTCCATGTTGAGTGTGATACACTAGATGCCACCAAACAGCACAGTGAGTATCTGTAGCCCTCTATTTAGGCCCACTCACTGATTCCAAGTTTGTAGACACCTGTGATGCTAATTAGTGGGCACACCTTGATTTATCTTGTCCCTTTTGTCAAATTACTTTCAGGAGTACCATCATTTCTGTCCAGGCCTATTTCATGAGTTTTACCTTTTTAAAAATTCAGTGGAAGCATGGTTGAAAAGCAACGTCTGACTTTCATTTGCTCATTTTCATAGATTTCTGATTTATTATTACTTTTGTCAAATTCAAGTTATTTCTGTGACCATTGAGGGTTTTTCTGTCATTAAACGAGGGGTACTAACAATTTTGACCACATATGTAAGGTAATAACGAGTGAAATAAATAGATGCACTTTTAGTGAACTACAACCCACAGTTAGATTTTCCTTTGACATTTTATAATTATTATTATTTTTAAATAAGAATGTACACTTAGGCTGGACCAAGGCTACTGTCAAACAGCCATGTAAAAGTAAGATAGCCAGCGCTCCCTGCCAGGGACTATAATTTATTAAAATAGAGGAAAATGTTCAGATACAAAAGTAAGCAAGCCATGTGCTTAAAAAAACTCTGACGTGCGCACATGCTATGAAGCCTTTATTTCTTCTTGATTCCGTTATGGCCTACATACTGTATCCTTCAGGGACTCAGTGAATTACAAATCTGAAATAGAGTTTATGAGAAATATTCACATCAAAGGAACTGCAAAATGATTTGAGAATTTTTATAGGCAAGCTTTGGCAATCTTGAAATGTTTGCATACTATTAAACATTTAGAAATGTAAAATGTAGAAATTACCCCTGTATTACCTTAAAGGATATGGACACTTTCTAAATGTAAAATTAAGCAACCTTTTAAGTAGCGTTCATTACAAAGTTCTTAATTTTCTGCTCCTGCAGAGTCTATCTAGCTCCTCACTCACTTCTTTATCCTGCTGCTTCAGTCTTAAATCTGACAGCATACTGCTCATGGGTATGTAGGCTCTGCCCCTCCTTAGAGATGGCAGCATGGAGCAGGAGAAATTCATGTCAGATCAGAGAGGGAGAGCAGGATCCAAGTCTTCAGGGAGGGCAGATGTCACAGACTTTATTTGCTATATTGTGAATAGGGAGGAAATCACAAAGAGCAATCTACAAGTGTGGTGGGAATACAGAGATAAAGCTATACTTGTATATAACATCTATAGTGGCTTGGGAAAGTATTCACCCCCTTGACTGTTTACCTATTTTGTTACATTACAACCTGTGTTTAAATATGTTTGTAATCCAATTTGTGTGTAATGCATCAGCACTAAATAGTCTAAATTGGTCAAGTGAAGCAAGAAAAATATAGGCATAAATTAAATGTATTGGCTCAAATAACTAAAAATTGGCATGTGCATATGTATTCACCCCTTTTGCTATAAAGCCCTTAAAAAATTCTGGTGCAAGCAATTACCTTCATAAGTCACATGCTTAGTGAAAGGAAGTTCACCTTTGTGAAATCTAAGTCACATGGTCTGTCAGTATATACACACCATTTCTGAAAAGCCACAAGACCATTAAGAGGCACCACTAACGAAACACCACCATGAAGACCAAGGAGATCTCCAAACAAGTCAGGGACAAAGTTGTTGACAAGTCAGGGTAGGGTTATAAAAAAAAAATATCCCAGTCTCTGATGATCCTCCAGAGCTCCATCAAATCCATTATCATCAAACGGAAAGAACATGGTACCACAACAAACCTGCCAAGAGAGGGACGCCCACCCACACTCTCAGCCCGTGGAAGGAGGGCATTAATCAGAGAGGCAGCACAGAGACCAAAGGTAACCTTGGAGTATCTGTCCATATGACCACGATAAGCATTACACTCGATTGAGGTGGTCTTTATGGAAGAGTGGGCAGAAAAAAACATTTACTTACGCATAAATATTGTAAGGCTCATTATGAGTCTGCCAAAAGGCATGTGGGAGACTCCTCAAATGTATGGAGGAAGGTACTGTGGACAGATAAGACCAAAACTGAACTAATTAGCCACCAAGGCAAATGCTATATCTGGTGCCAAACCAACACAGCTTATCACCCCACGAACACCATACCCACAGTGAAACGTGGTGGCAGCATCATGCTGGTGGGATGTTTTTTGACAGAAGTGACAAGGAAAATGGTCCAAGTCAAGGGGAAGATAGATGGTGTGAAATATATGGATATTCTAAAAGAAAACCTGCTTCAGTCTGTCAGTGATTTCAGTGTCAGGATTCGAACCCAGCAGATCTTATGCAACAGGCAGCAATTCTTCCCTCTAAGCTATTCAGCTTACTGGATAGTTCCTTGCTAAATCAGATACTAGTACCCGAATTGTTCCTGATGTCTCCAACCTGAGTTCCTGATGTCTCCACCCCAAGTTCCTGATTGTTTCACCCTGTGATCTCCTGATTAGGCATCTTACTTAAACCTGTCACTGCACTTTCTTCATTGCAAGAATATTGAGTTCCCAACCTTTAGTCTAGGTTCTTCCCACCTGCTGCTTATCCTCAAGATCCTACTGCTGCTCCGTGTGTACCGACCTCTGGCTATATCCTAACTACGTTACCTGCTTATCCTCCCAACTATACTGCTGTTCCATGTACTGACCTCTGGCTATATCCTAACAATACCTGCTTATCCTCAAGATCCTACTTCTGCTCCGTGTACCGCCCTCTGGATATATCCTGACGATTTCTGCTATCTATACAACTACACTGCTGCTCAATGTACTGACCTGGCTATATCCTGATGACACTACTTGCCAATGCTGCCCCTAGTAGTTGCAATATCACTACTCCAACTCAGATCAGTCCATAACATTGAGACCGGGCCGGAGGTTCACCTTCAAACAAGACAATGACTCAAAGCATACTGCTAAAGCAACACACGAGTAGCTTAAGGGAAAACATGTAAATGTTTTGGAGTGGCCTAATCAAGACCCAGACCTTAATCCAATTGATAGTCTGTGGTCAGACTTGAAGATTGCTGTTCACAAGAGGAAACCATCTAACTTCAAGGAACTGAAGCAGTTTTGCCTTGAGGAATGGGCAAAAATACCAGTAACAAGATGTGGAAAGCTCATAGAGACGTCTCCAAATGACTTACAGCTGTAATTGCTACAAAAGGAGGCTCTACAAAGTACTGACTTTAGGGGGAGAATAATTATGCACACAGAAGTTTACAGTTATTTTGTCCTATTTGTTCTTTGCTTCATAATTAAAAGAAAACCAAATGTTGTAGGCATGTTCTTTACATCAACTGATGCAAACTCTGAAAAAAAAAGTGAAATTACAGGTTGTGAGGTAGCAAAACACGAAAAACGACAAGAGGGGTGAATTCTTTCGCAAGCCACTGTACAGCAAGCATCAGCGTTCTTAAACTACAGACGTCGAATCCTGCATGTTTTACTGACAGCGACTCGGCTGCAAAACAAAGTCCTGAAACTAATAGCATTTTGGAAAGTGCATATCAGGTTTCATGTGCACACATGCATACAGTGATGTACCAAGAGCACTATGAGTACACAGAACAAAGTAACTCATAGTATCCTACTTAGTGTCTGGTTGAGTAACATGCAATGTGTTGAATATCATTTTTACAGAAGAATAAATGTCTGTGTAACCTGGGAAAGATATGGAGATACACTATGGGCCAATACCAGTCTATGGGAACAGTTTTTGGAATCTGTACAACATGGATCCTGAATATAATAATAATCTTTATTTTTATATAGCGATAGGATACCTATTTTAATCATTAAGCCAACACTTTTCTAATGTATGGTACTTTATCTACAAATTCCCTGCCCTTCACCTGGTACTCTAACTTTGAATCTCTGCATTTTTTTTTTTACTTACAATGATGATTCATTTGAGTCTCCAGCATACCCTGGGGATTTTCAAATGGATCGCATTGAGGGGGCAGCTGTCACTCATACAGCATTCTTTTCCTACCTGAAATTAAGTGTCATTGGGGGGCGGCGCTGTGGGGATTCCCCGCCTTGCAGTGGGACATCATCAGGCATTTCCTTTTTGTGAGGCCGGGCTGTCACTTCCACTGAGCATGTGCCAGTTGTCAGTTCCAACACATGCTCAGAATGGTCTCCCTACACGCCGCGCTCCTTCGCTGGCTCGCTGACTTCCTTTATTGGGCATGTATCGGAACTGAAAACTGGCGCATGCTCAGTAAAAAAGGCTCAGCCTCTGAAAAGAACATGCCTTATGATGCTCTATTTCAAGGCAGTGAAAATAACTGTTGGGAATGACAACAGTGCTGCCTCCTTATAACAATCCATTTGGGATTGCCCAAAGCATGATGGGAGAATCAAATGAATCATCATCAGAAGTAAAAAAAAAAAACAACAGGTACAGTAGAGAGAGAAGGGTATGAAATGTATATGTTAAGCACATTAGAAAAGTGTTTAGGCTTGTAATTAAAATAGGTACATTAATAGTATGAAATTCACTATTAGCACAGGATTTTACCTTTCAATGATTCGTTTCTGAAGAATGGGGCAGCACAAGCCTAGAAACCAGATATGCTATCATAAGCCATTATATGTGCTGTTTGTGAAACAGAGAATATTTTTACCACACTGTAAATGGTTCCTGCTGTTACACTCCAGAAACAGGACGACAAGTGGAAACCACAAAACCAGCTATCAGGCGTATCAGACAAATACGCAGAATTACAGCCACAATAGTAGAATGCCTTTCTGTCCTTATTTCAGTTTAATCCTAAGGGATTTAATCCTATTTTTAATTTCAGCCACCAAATATAGTATTTGATTCTCCTTTGGGTATCTGACTAGTGCCTTTTTTCTGAGTTAATATAAATGTAAGAGATGGGATTTCTGAAACGACTGGTGAACTAGATCAGTGCATCTGATGGAAAATACTGCAAAACTGGACTTCAATAGGTCACATACATTACCATCCAAACTGAAGAAAATATATTATAATCATTTTTATAAAATGAGCCACAAATAAGTCACTGTAGAGAAATCATGCTATAATTCAAAGATAAACACTCAAAATCGCCACCAACTAGGGCGTAGTCATTGGGAGGTGTTAGGAATAAGATTAGAACATATTAGTAACGTAATATGATTAAGCCTTGATACTAATATTTATGCACTCTGTTTTTTGATATTATAATCAGATTCCTCCCAATAACCACCTACCTACTAGTTGGCACTGATTTTGAGTCTTCTACAGTTGTGTGAAAAAGTGTTAGTCCCCCTTCCTGATTTTCTATTATTTTGCATAGTTATCACACTTAAATGTTTCAGATCACCAAACAAATGTAAATATAAGACAAAGATAACACAAAATAACACAAATAAACACAAAATTAAATTTTTAAATGAAGGTCTTTACTATTAAGGTAGAAAGAAATCCAAACCTACAGTGTCCTGTGTGAAAAAGTTATTGACCTCCCACCCCCTTAAAACATAAATGAACTGTGACTTATCACATATTTGGGAAGCGGCATTGAAATTCCCTATCCGGACTCAGGCCTGATTACTGCCACACCTATTCTCAATAGGACCTGCCTGAGAAAGAGAAGTAAACCAAAAGTTCCTCAAAAGCTAGACATCATGAAGTAATCCAAAGAAATTCTGGAACAAATGAGAAACAAAGTAATTGAGATCTGGAAAAGTCTGGACAAGGTTATAAAGCCATTTCTAAAGCTTTTGGACTCCAGCAAAACACAGTGAAAACCATTATCCACAAATGGCAAAAACATGGAACAGTGGTGAACCTTTTCAAGTGTAGCTGACTGACCAACATTGCCCCGAGAGCACAGCGACGACTCATCCAAGAGATTACAAAAGACCCATAACATTCAAAAATCTGCAGACCTCAGATAAGGTCAGTGTTCATGACTGCACCATGGGAAAGAGACTGTGTAAAAATGACTTGTATGGCCAAGTTCCAAGACAAAAACCACTGCTGAGCAATAAGAGCATAAAGGCTCATCTCAATTTTGCTAGAAAACATCTTGATTATTCCCAAAACTTTTGGGAGAATACTCTATGGACTGATGAGATAAAAGTTGAACTTTTTGGAAGGTGTATGCCCCATTACCTCTGGTGTACCAGTAACACAGTATTTCAGAAAAGGAACATCATACCAACAGTAAAATATGGTGGTGCTAGTGTGATGGTGTGGGGCTGTTTTTCTACGTCTGAACCTGTAAGACTTGCCGTGGTAAATGGAACTATGAATTCTATGGTCTAGCAAAAAATCCTGAAGAAAATGTCCGTCCATCTGTTCGTGACCTCAAACTGAAGAGCACTTGGGTTATACACCAGGACAATGATCCAAAACACACAAGCAAGACCACCATTGAATGGCTTAAGAAAAACAAAATTAAGACTTTGGAGTAGCCTAGTAAAATCCTGACCTTAATCCATTTGAGAAGCTGTGGCATTATCTTAAAAAGGAGGTTTATGCTCAAAATCCCTCCAATGTGGCTGAATTACAACAATTCTGTGAAGATCAGTGGGCCAAAATTCCACAAGAGCATTGTAAAAGACTCATTGCAAGTTATCGCAAAAAAAGCTTGATTGCTGTTCCAGCTAAGGGTGACTCAACTAATTATTAGGTTTAGGGGGCAATTACGTTTTCACTCAAGGCCCTGTACGTTTGGATTTCATTTTCCCATAATAACAAAAATCTTCAATTAAATACTACATTTTGTGTTTACTTGTATTATCTTTGTCTAATATTTACATTTGTTTGGTGATCTGAAACATTTAAAGGGAACCTGTCAGCAGTTTTGCCCGATATAAGATGCGGCCACTGCCTTTCAGGGCTTATCTACATCATTCTATAATGCTGTAGATAAGCCCCCGATCTGACCTGACTCCAAACTCATGAGTAGGGTACTTTTATCTTCCTGATAGGTGGGGACCATGTAAATGGAACCAGTACCTATTGCATATTTGTGGCACATATTTTCAATATGCAGCAAATATCTCGAAAGGGCATACTTAGGTAATATTGCAGCTCATGAGGTTGGCTTGATCTGATAATGTGGCCCTCAGACCAAGAAAGGTTGTGTTCCCCTGCATTAAAAGGATATTCTCAAGTTCTTTTTTGAGCAGCACACAGGTTTCTAGTCTCCTTTCTTCCTAGTATCTGGCAGGACAGTCTCTCCTCCTTGAGTGACAGCTCTGATGATCAGCAGAGCTATAGTAGTGGTAGAACTATAAAGCTCAGCACAAGTTCTGCTGTAATACATTCAGCTATCAGTAGTTTGCTTTGGAGTCTACACTGTTATAGCTATATTTACAGATAGAGATAACAGGGCATGTGAACAAGCACACGGCTCAGGGCAGTGAGTGCCCTGAAGCTGGGAACCCAAGGCATTGTGATTACACAGGACTGATAAGAGCACTGCCAGAAGCTGAAAGGGCAAGAGGTGAACAGCTAACTGCAGACTAGAAATAAGCTAGATAGAACTGACTGGTATGTAAGGAGTTAATCCCTCTTCTGGAAAGTAGCTACGGTGCACTCTGTTGGGTCTCAGTCAGAAGTCCTTTTGTCACAGATAGCACTTGTATGTACCATAGCAAATGGGGATCTGTGATTCTGTGCAGACCTAGTGGTTTGTGTAAAGTCACCAAGGTATGTACGATTTTGATCAGAGTGCCAGATGAAAATTTGCAGCGCAAGTCTATGGATCTTGAAAAAATTAGACTGCTCTTGGATGCCAGAGTGCGGTCCAATTTTCATGGACTGTTTGAAAAAGAGAAACTTGTTTTTTTCATGCACAGGCAAAACTGATGAAACTCAGACCAAACTCTGATTAAACATTGACCAGAATCACTGATGAAACATGGTCAGTTTTTCTCATATATGAAAAAATGACACGTGAATGAGCCCTAAGGGTCTGAGCAAGAGATAGTGGCTGAGCTCTAGGGAAACCAGCTGTACATTATGAAAGATAAAAACTGTCACAGGCGGAGAATGACAGCAGATGGAAAGCCTTGAGTAGCATCACCATTCAGAAAGAGACTTTGGCATGTCACCCTGCTACAACTCACACGTCAGCTGATTGTGCCTGCGCAATAGCATCCATTGGATCACCGATAGCAGCCGGCGCCATCTTAGTGGAGACAATTTTTTCTCTAGCAAGATGGCATCGGTGGCACCTGCGCAGTAACATCTATTGGATCTGGAGCGCCCGGGCGCGCGCGGCGGTGCCGTGGTGAGCGCGAGAGAGCGCGCCCGTGCCGTGCAGGCAGGACCGTGGGGTACTCGGTACCGGGCCTGTCGACTTCAATGGGGGACGGTGTCATGGCGGCGGCGACCCGGTCCGTGGCCCTGGGGCGTCCATTAAATAAAATGATGAAAGGGGAAGGGGAAAAGTCGTTGGTGATGTGGTAAAAATGAAGATAAAGTTTGTAGATGGTTAAATACGTGACGCCACCTGTGGTATTCTGGTCAGAGGTGACCAGCGCTGTGGTGTTGTTCCCCTGAGATTGTTGATGTAGCGCAGCTGAGGTGAAAATAGCTCTCTACAGGTAGAGCAATAGTCCCAGGGCGAAGAGGTTAGATTAATAGTCAAAATGGCTGTGAACGTTGGGGTGCAGAGAAATGAGAGGAGGACACAGAGAGGTGCAGTTTCTTTACCTTTTACTGGTAATTGGTTGCAATCCGGAGTACCACAACAGGTGATGGAATGAGTCTGGCTCGCCTGGAGGCATTCAGGGGATCCACCTTGCCAGGTGGGGGTTTAGGACCTTCCTTTTGCGCTTTGTGTGTGGGTCTCTGCTGTTTATAACTAAGCTGCGACCCTCAATTGCGTGATGATTTCACTAACCTGTACGGCTGTCAGCATAAGCCTATTCCATGGGTACCGTCCTTTTCACCGTCAGCCCCGGGCTCCTTATCTGCTGCCTTGCCCTCAGGTGTGCAATGTCGCACAGGAATTTACAATCCCCTGTACTTTCAGATTCGGCGATCAGGACATACAGCTCCTGACCACCAAGGACTCTGGTGTCCCTTTTCTCTCTATTAGCGCTTCACTCTGGGGTCTGCTATATGCAGTTTTTTAGCTTCCCCAGAGCCTCTCCATCTCTGGTCGTGTCCTTTACCTCTTCATAGATCAGCTCTACCTCTTGAACTGACTGGATCTTCCAGAAAAATCTTTTTATCTCACGTTTAACTGCCTTGTCATTTTCCTCACAGCTCTCAGCTGCTCTCGTTTCCATGACAACCCCCTCAGCTCACCTCTAGCTCACCAACTCCCTCTGCTGGCCAGAATTTATAAGGCAGCTGCCTTTTCTGACCTGCAGCAGGAATTGTGATTTAATCTATGTTACCTGACATGTAAGAACAATTAATGAAAATCTACAGTCTTAAAAATGTAAAAACCAGACAAAAAAAAGAAACAATAGCACAGTCACTGCAGCGACCAGTCCTTATGCTGCTGTCCAGGAATTGTTTTGTGCTTGTACCTGGAGTTTGGTTGGTGGGAACCGCCTTAACCCACTTTGTGTGTCGTCCCTGGGCGTGGCTACAGGGCACTCTGTAGATGGGCCTGTTTTTCGGCCACGCCGGCGGCTTATTTTCAAGGCCTTTTTGGAGTAACTATTTACAAATAAAAGTTCTGACCACACATAGTCCTGTGGCCCAATTGTCCTTTAACTGGTTATTAGAGGGGTTACAAGGAAAACTAAACTTCAGTAAAGCAAATTTCCAATGGATGAGAGATGATCTTGGTGCAATTAACTGGGACGATATCCTGAGACATAAAAATACACAAAGAAAATGGGAGACGTTTATTAGCATCCTGAATAGGACCTGTGCACAATATATACCCTATGGGAATAAACATGCTAGAAACAGAAGGAAACAACTATGGCTAAATAGAGCTGTAAGGGGTACAATAAGAGATAAAAATAAAGCATTTAGAGAATTAAAGAAAGTAGGTAGTGATGAGGCATTAACTAAATACAGAAGATGAAATAAATTCTGTAAAAAGCAAATCAAGACAGCAAAGATTGAGACAGAGAGACTCATTGCCAGAGAAAGTAAAAATAATCCCAAAATATTCTTTAACTACATAAATAGTAAGAAACTAAAAAATGATAGTGTTGGTCCCCTTAAAATTAGTTGGGTGAAATGGTTGATGAGGATGAGGAAAAAGCCAATATGCTAAATGACTTTTTTTCAACAGTATTTACACAAGAAAATCCCATGACGGATAACATGATCAGGGATCAAAATTCTCCATTAAATGTCACCTGCTTAACCCAGCAGGAAGTACGGCGGCGTCTAAAAGTCACTAAAATTGACAAATCCCCGGGCCCGGATGGGATACACCCCTGAGTACTGCAGGAGTTAAGCACAGTCATAGATAGACCATCATTTTTAATCTTTAAAGATTCCATAATAACAGGGTCTGTACCACAGGACTGGCTTATAGCAAATGTAGTGCCAATATTCAAAAAGGGGACAAAAACTGAACTTGGAAATTATAGGCCAGTAAGTTTAACCTCAACTTTGGGTAAAATCCTGGAGGGTTTTCTAAGCGATACTATACAGGAGTATCTGGAGAAGAATAACCTCATGACCCAATATCAACATGGGTTTACAAGGGACCGTTCCTGTCAGACTAATCTGATAAGCTTTTATGAAGAGGTAAGTTCCGGACTGGACCAAGGGAATGCAGTGGATGTGGTGTACATGGACTTTTCAAAAGCTTTTGATACGGTGACACACAAAAGGTTGATACATAAAATGAGAACAATGGGGACAGGGGAAAATATGTGTAGGTGGGTTAAGAGCTGGCTCAGGGATAGGAAACAAAGGGTGGTTATTAATGGAGCACACTTGGACTGAGTCACGGTTAGCAGTGGGGTACCACAGGGGTCAGTTTTGGGCTCGCTTCTTTTTAACATATTTATTAATGACCTTGTAGGGGGCATAGAGAGTAGAATTTCAATATTTGCAGATGACACTAAACTCTGCAGGGTAATCAATACAGAGGAGGACAATTTTATATTACAGGAGGATTTATGTAAACTAGAAGCTTGGACTAATAAATGGCAAATGAGCTTTAATGGGGATAAATGTAAGGTCATGCACTTGGGTAGAACAAACAAGATGTATAATTATGTGCTTAATTGTAAAACACTAGGCAAAACAGTCACTGGAAAAGACCTGGGTGTATGGGTGGACGACAAACTCACATTTAGTGGCCAGTGTCAGGCAGCTGCTGCAAAGCCAAATAAAATAATGGGATGCATTAAAAGAGGCATATATGCTCATGAGGAGAACATAATTTTACCTCTATATAAGTCACTAGTGCGACCACACTTAGAATACAGTGTACAGTTCTGGTCTCCAGTGTATAAGAAAAACATAGCTGAACTGGAGTGGGTGCAGAGAAGAGCGACCAAGGTTATTAGGGAACTAGGGGGACTGCAATACCAAGACAGGTTATTACACTTGGGGTTATTTAGTTTGGAGAATCGAAGGCTTAGGGGTGATCTTATTACAATGTATAAATATATGCGGCGACAGTACAAAGACCTTTCTAATGATCTTTTTACTCTTAGACCTGTGACGGGGACAAGGGGGCATCCTCTACGTCTAGAGGAAAGAAGGTTTAAGCATACTCACAGACGCGGATTCTTTACTGTAAGAGCTGTGAGACTATGGAACTCTCTGCCATATGATGTTGTAATGAGTGATTCCCTAATAAAATTTAAGAAGGGACTGGATGCCTTTCTTGAAAAGTATAATATTACAGGGTATATACACTAGTTTCCTTAATATTGCGTTGATCCAGGGAGCTAGTCTGATTGCCGTATGTGGAGACGGGAATGATTTTTTTTCCCCAATGTGACGCTTACTGTTTGCCACATGGGTTTTTTTTGCCTTCCTCTGGATCAACATGTTAGGGCAGGTTAGGATAGGATATGGGTTGAACTAGATGGACTTAAAGTCTCCCTTCAACCTTAATAACTATGTTATTACTAGTGTTGAGCATTCCGATACCGCAAATATCGGGTATCGGCCGATATTCGCGGTATCGGAATTCTGATACTGAGTTCAGATACTTTTTGCATATCGAATACTGGAATCGGAAGTTCCCATAATGCTATGAGCCACTTTTTGTTTTATTGCTGCTCATTTTTCATTAATTCTCCTATTAGTGTGCATCCATCCGTATCCATCTACATTGGTTGCAAACACTATAGGAGTAGACAGCGGAGCCTTTCTGCAGCCTTTCAATGCTAGTGCCCAGTTCTCTGCACTGTTCACGGCTGTCTGTGAGGTCTCTGTGTGTGAGTGCAGCTCACATTGTAGTGTGTTCTGCAGCCACCTCTGGTTGTAGTCCGCTCAGCGTGCATCACTGCCTCATTCATAGTCCTTTTTTTGCTTTATTGCAGCTCATTTTTCCTGATTTTTTCTCCTATTAGTGTGCTTCCATCCGTATCCATCTACATTGGTTGGTTGCAAACACTATATAGGAGTAGATAGAGGAGCCTTATTTCTGGCTTGTGCCCTGCAGCCACAGCCAGATTAGTATTAGCCTATTTTTTGGAGCCTCATCTATTGCATTGTAGGTTATCTTCCTGCATTGTAATAGCTCCAAAAAGTTTGTGATACTAATCGCTTTCACATCTTTGGTCACATCCTTTTTGTTTTTTTGAAAAAAAAACACGTAAATAAAGTTCACCAAACACTCCACTTTACAGTTGTGTAGGAGGCCACATTAGCTCATATTAAAGTGTAGTCCACACACTTTATAAAATTAGTGTTTCTTATACCTGTTAGCAGCTGTTCAGGAATAAGCACACCAAGCCCCCCCTTTGTACTTTTCTGCCTATCTTTATCAGTCTACCAAGATGAAGAAGGCAGGGAGTAAGGCACATGTTCGTGGGCGTGGAGTTTCAGCAGGGAGAGGACGTTGGCATTCTGTGCCTGCTGCGGGCACCAGTGACTCAGCAGCCCCCAGTTTTACCAGGCAACAGTCCTTTATGCACAGCTTTGTAAGACCTCGCCGTACCCCACTGGTGCGGGACGAACAAATTGAAGCCGTTGTCGGATGGATGGGAGCTAACGCATCGACTTCAATGACTTCCACATCCTCTCAGGGCCAGAGCACTGAAGAGTAACCATCTGTCTCTTCACCACCTGCCAAATTGCCCAGGCAGTCAGAGAGCCCTGGACAGGAGCCATCTCTACTTCTGTTCTCTGAATCTCTTGGCTTGGAAACAGGGGGCCAGCCAAGCAGCATTCTAGAATGTGAAGAAGAGGGAGTATGCAGTGATGCGCAACTGCTTTGTCCCTCTGAATCTGAAGAGGCGGGTGGGCCAGTGCCTATGGTTAGCACACTTCAGTACGCATCAGATGATGAGACTCAGGTGCCACTTTCTGGTGCGTACTGTGCTGGCGAGACTACCCAGGAGAAGCAGGTGTTTGAAGAGGGGAGTGTAGATGATGAGGTCCTTGACCCATCATGGCGTGAGGAACAGGAAGGTGGTGGGAGCAACTCTGAGGAAGAGATTCCCCGAACGGCCAAAACAGGAGGCAGAGGGAGGGGGCAGACTTGGTTGCCTGTAGCCTTCACTTCGGCACCCGTTAGGAGCATTCCTCTTCCAAAACCCAAAACGGGCGCTCCCAGGACTTGCAGTGCGTGGTCCTTTTTTGACACAGTTGCAGATGACATTTGCTTTGTCAAATGCAAGCTGTGTAATCAGAAAGTCAAAAGAAGGAAAAGTGTCAGCAACCTGAATACCACAAATATGTGGAAACATGTGCGGACCAAGCACGTGGTGGAGTTACAAAGACACACTGAAGACGTAGGCCAACCTACAGCACCACCTACCACCTTTTCAGCTCGTGTTGTAGCCTCTTCCTCCAGCTCACACACAGCCGGTTCGGCTTCCTCACAGGATCGCCATGGAAGAACCTCTGGCACTGTTGTGCAGAGACCCAGTGACATTCCACCCACAGCACCACGTTCCCTGTCATCCTCACACTCCCAGGCCACGCTACAGCCATCGGTAGCACAGGCATGGGGGAAACGGCGGCCATACTCGGCAAACCATCCCCGAGCACAGGCTCTGAATGCTGGCATTGCCAAACTACTAGCCCTTGAAATGCTCTCATTCAGGCTGGTGGAGACTGACACCTTCCGTAACTGCATGGCATTGGCAGTCCCACAATACACCGTGCCCAGCTACTTTTATTTCAGCAGGCAAGCCGTCCCTGCCCTGCAAAAGCATGTTGAGGGAAAAATTAAACATGCGCTACGAAACACCGTCAGTAGCAAGGTCCACCTGGCCACCGATGCGTGGACCAGTAACCATGGACAGGGACGATACCTTTCCCTCACTGCCCATTGGGTCAATGTTGTGGAGCCGGGTACAGATCTTGAGAGTGGCGCTGTACGTGTTCTGCCAACTCCAAGGATTGCAGGAATCCAGTCTGTACACATTGACTCCTCCTCATACTCCAGTTCCTCAGAATCAGCGCTGCAGGAGCCTGTTCGACCGATATGAGCACAGCCGTGGCCAAACGTCAACAGGCCATACTGAAATTAATTTCTTTGGGGAATCGAAGCCACACAGCGCAAGAGCTCTGGAATGCCATCAAGCAGGAGAGCGACGTGTGGTTTGTGCCAGCGAATCTCCAGCCAGGCTTGGTAGTGTGTGACAATGGCCGAAATCTGGTGGCAGCTCTGGGCCTAGGCAACCTCACTCACATCCCATGTCTGGCACATGTGCTCAACTTGGTCGTGCAGAGCTCTCTGAGGGACTATCCGGATCTTGATGCACTGCTGCACAAGGTCTGCATAGAGTGCGCTCACTTGCGGCGTTCCAGCATGGCAAGATCGCGCATTGCAGCTCTTCAGCGCTGATTCCGCCTTCCGGAACATCGCATCATATGTGACCTACCCACCAGGTGGAATTCAACGTTACATATGTTGGAGCGGTTGTGTGAGCAGCAGGCAGCAGTAATGGAGTACCAGCTGCATCAGGTGCAAACAAGTCGCACTGTGCGCCGGTCACACTTCAGCACCACTGAGTGGGCCTCTATGAAGGACATCTGGCACGTTTTGCGTGCCTTCGATGATTCCACTCGGATGGCGAGTGCAGATGATGCACTAGTCAGCATGACTTTCCCCCTTATCTGCCTGCTTCAAAAAACACTGCAAGCACTAAGGGAGGAGGTTTTGGAAGAGGTGGAGGATGAGGGGTCACAAATGCCATCTGCTTCTGTACAGTCTGCGCAACGTGGTTCCTCACAAAGGCCTAGGCAGGGGACACTTTGTGAGGAGGATGAGGAGGAGTCAATGGAGGAGGAAGACATCTCTCCAGAGGAGGGAGGTACACAATGCTCTAGTATGTACAGCGAGGGTGGGGTGATGCAGAGCAGGCAGAGATGACGCCTCAAGCAGGGGACAGAGTTTCTGGGGCAGTTGGGAGTCTGCAGCACATGGTTGATTTCATGCTGCAGTGCCTGAGAAACGACCGCCGCATCGCCCACATTCTCAACATGGCTGATTATTGAGTGTACACCCTCCAAGATCCTCGCTACCGGGACAACTTACAAAGCCTCATAACACCGTTGAACCGGGAGCGTAAAATGCGGGAGTACCAAGACACACTGGTGCATTCCATCATGTTCTCCATTCCACCCGAGAGCAGTGCTGCTAGTGATTTACAAAGCAGCTCTGTGCGTCGAGGCAGTGGAGGAAGCTCTGCACAAGGAGGGAGCAGAGGCAGCGCCTCAGCACAAGGCAAGACCAGTATGGCCCAAATGTGGCAAAGTTTTGTGTGCCGCCACAAATGTCTACACCATCACAGACGGCTTCAGTCAGCAGGAGGCAACGTTTCCGTCAGATGGTGACAGACTACATGTCTTGCCCTGTCAGTGTACTCCCAGACGGCTCTTCCCCCTTCAAGTTTTGGGTCTCTAAGCTGGATACATGGCCAGAGCTTAGCCAGTATGCATTGGAGGTGCTGGCTTGCCCTGCTGCTAGTGTATTATCGGAACGCGTCTTAGTGCCGCAGGTGGTGTACTAACAGACCGTCGCACACGACTATCCTCTGATAACGTTGACCGGCTTACTTTTCTGAAAATAAACAAGGCCTGGATCTCGTTGGAATTTGCCAGTCCTCTTCCAGAATAAATAATTGGTTGGCAACCGCATCCAGGTCTCCTGTTGTGTTCATGTTTCTACCACCTGAACTGTAATCCTTGGGCTCCAACACCGCCAGTTGTTGCTTAGAAGTGACGTCTGCACAGAGAAAAACATTAGCTCCTGTGTTAGTGGGTGTTACAGAACCACTCAGCACCCAGAATATGTTGTGCAGTTATATGTACTGTATATATAATAGGTTCCATGTGAGATGCATGTCCCTAATGTATCAGCCCACAGGCTGCGCCCGGCCGCCCCCCCCACCTTTGTAATTCCAACAGTAAACATCCGCAGGCTCCGGCCACCTGCGGCTTTTGTAATGCATGTCTGGCCTGACGCTTGTCTATTGGCCGGCCCTCTGTATCTGTGTGATATATTCTGTGTCCTGTGAGTAAAGTGTTGTCAGACTGGAAATACATGGAGAAGCAGTGATCTTTTATATGCGCCCATGCACTCAGAGGAATTCCAGCCAGCGTCATTCATTCAGACTCCAGCCAACGCAGAGCGGACCTCCGAAAACACGGGGTGGTACTGAAAGAGGTACCCCAGCTTGGAAGACCCCGTTACACTGGTGGCAGACAGCGGGATTTGAAACCCTTTCTACAGGAGGAAAGGAATGAATGGAAAATAACTACCAGAAGTTAAAGAGGACTACATTAAAAGATCTGGTGGAAGCCCGAGAGTTGATCGCCAGCAACAAAACAAAAGCGGATTTGATAGCAGCCATCATGGAACACGACAGTGCAGCGCCCCCCAATGTGAACGTGGAGGAGACCGAATTCCAGAGGGAGGTAAAGAACAGACTGGCGTTCTATGGCCCAAGCCCTGCAGTAGAGATCATACGAGAGGTGATGGCTGATGTGCGTACTGATCTGAAGGAAAAGATGGCCGAGCGGACCAGGATAGAGCTAGCCAAGATGGAGATGGCAGAGCGGACCAAAGTGGTGCTGGCCAAGATAGAGATGGCAGAGAGGAGAGTCAGCGAGCAGGGGGAGCTCTGGCCTTCGACCAGGTACCTTCAACAGTAAGCCACAAAAAGATCCAGTACAATGCCTTCCGACAGTTGGGGGAGGCAGAGGAAGACATTGATGGCTTTCTGCAGGACTTTGAGCGACAGTGTGCCCTTCAGCAAGTAAAGCCGGAGGAACGGGTTCAGATTCTGTCCAGCAAGCTGACAGGCCGGGCAGCGGACGCCTATCGCACGGTACCTGATGAGGACTGTATGGACTATGAGCGGATCAAAGAAGTGATCTTGGCCCGGTATGCGCTGACACCAGAGGCCTATCGCCAAAAGTTCCGCGGACTTATAAAACGCGTAACCGATACCCACGCTGATTGGGCCTGTAAATTACGGCGGTCACTGCTACAGTGGGTACAAGGGAGCCAAGCAACCACTAAGGAGGAAGTCCTCCAGCTATTCCTGTTAGAACGATTCTTTAATGGACTAAACCCCGAGACTCAGGAATGGCTTCAGGACAGGCGGCCAATGACTCTTGAGGAAGCCGCTCGTCTGGCCGATGAACATCATGATGCCAGGAGGCCGCAGTTCTCCGGATCAAAGGTGCTCACTAGGGGCCCGCCCATGGACCTGGAGGGCCCCAAACCGCCGAAGATTGTAGGGGGATCAGCTAGAAACCCGGCCTACCACAGTCCCCCTGAGGCGCGATGCCACACCTGCCGTCAGCTGGGCCACCTGCAAAGACAATGCCCCAACCGGACTCAGCATACCCAGTGGCCAAAGGTGGGAACAGCTACCTTCAGCCGGGCTGCTGTACACTGCTACCAAGGCGAAGCTGACCCGGCATTGGGGGCTACGACTAACCAAGGGGTGGAAGAGATGGAGGAAGTGCTGCATGAAGTAGACCCCGTGCAGGCAGGACGGACAGATAATCGACAACAGCATCAACAGGTCGTGTGGGTTAATGGGAAACGTATGCAGGGACTAAGAGATTCCGGAGCAACTTTGACCCTTGTGAAGCCTCATCTCGTCCGGGACCAAGAGAAGACAGACCGGACAGTGGCAGTCCGTGTAGCAGGGGGAGCCATACATCGAGTACCCACTGCCAGGATTCACCTGAACTGGGGAGTCGGGGATGGCCTTGTTGAGGTCGGCTTGATGGAGGATTTGCCTGCAGACGTCTTGCTGGGAAATGACTTGGGGCCCATGTTGTCTGCATTCTCGGTGGCCCCTCTGGCTGAGACCTATCCTGTGACCACCTGGAGACAAGCTCGAGCTGCGGAGGCGGAATCACACTCAGAGGAGGCCCAGGTAAGACATCCCAGCCCTGCACGTATTCCCATAGCCAGACACATTTCTTGAGCCACCCCAGATGAATTTAAGAGGGAGTTACTTGAGGATCCTTCATTGGAGGGATATCGTGGGAAGGCACAGGAGGGGAGAGGGGTACTGGAAGGGGAACAGTTTGTATGGAAGCAGGGACTCCTCTACCGGATCACAGAGCAGCACCACACAGGGACGAGCCCCACTATAAAACAACAGCTGGTAGTTCCCAAGAAGTATAGGCAGGAGCTACTGCGAATCTCTCATGATATACCCTTGGCCGGGCACTTGGGCGTCAGTCGCACCAGGCATCGTCTGACACAAAACTTCTTTTGGCCGGGGGTAACCTATGATGTTCGTCAGTACTGCCAGACCTGTGGCAGTTGTCAGCGCATTGGCAAGAGGGGGGATCGATGCAAGGCCAAATTACGCCCCCTCCCCATTGTGGAGGAACCATTTAGCCGAGTAGCGGTCGATTTGATAGGGCCGTTAGCCAAACCCAGTCCGTCCGGGAAAAAGTATATATTGACAGTGGTAGATTATGCCACACGGTATCCAGAAGTGGTTGAGTTACCTAACATACTGGCAGAGATGGTGGCGGCCGCCCTGCTCCAGGTTTTCTCACGGGTTGGATTTCCCCGGGAGATTATCTCGGACCAGGGTACCCAGTTTACAGCAGAGGTGACCAACCAACTGTGGAAGCTGTGCGGCGTAAAGTCCATTAGAAGCGCCCCGTACCACCCGCAAACCAATGGGTTGTGTGAACGCTTTAACGGGACATTAAAACAGCTCATTGGGACTTTTACCAGGACCTACAGGGACTGGGAGAAATTCTTGCCACACCTCCTGTTTGCCTATCAGGAGGTGCCCCAAGAATCCACGGGGTTCTCCCCGTTCGAGCTGGTATACGGGAGACGGGTAAGGGGACCCCTAGACTTAGTGCTGGAATACTGGGAAGGGGAGTGCCTCATAGAATGGGTACCTATTGTACCCTATGTGCTGGAATTCCGGGACCGCCTACAGGAGCTGACTCAGGCTGTACGTGAGAACATGCAGGTGACCCAGCGGCGCCAGCGCATATGGTACGATCGGAGGGCCAGAGAGCGCACCTTGGAAATAGGACAGAAGGTCCTGGTGTTAGAGCCCACTAAGCAGAATAAGTTTCAAGCTGCATGGCAGGGGCCCTACCAGGTAGTGGGGAAAATAGCCGATACAACCTATAATGTCGCCGATTGTGACGACCTCAGGGTTATCCGCATGTTCCATGTGAATATGCTGAAGCCCTACCGGGAGCGCCTTGAAGAGGTAGTGGCCATCTGTGCACCTGAAGCATAGGATTTAGCCGGACTTCCCTTGCCGGATGTCTTAGGGGAAAGGACTCAGTCTAAAACATGGGACCAGGTACACTTGGGTGAAGACCTAGGCCCCCGGGAGAGACAGCAGGCGAAGGCGTTGTTGAGGCTGTGACAGAGGATGTTTTCAGAGAGACCGGGGTACACTCGCCTGGCACAACACAAGGTTGAGACCCAGGATCAGACCCCCCTGCGACAAAATCCCTTCCGCGTCCCTGAGTCTGTACGAGAGGGGATGCGACAAGAGATACAAGAGATGTTGCGTTTAGGGGTCATTGAAGAGTCAGATAGTTCCTGGCATCCCCCGTAGTGTTAGTGCCAAAGAAGGATGGGACTACACGGTTTTGTGTAGACTATCGTAAGCTCAATGAGAAAACAGTGACGGATGCATACCCCATGCCGCGCGAGTATTTGACCACCATCGATCTATACAAAGGCTATTGGCAGATTCCCCTTAGTCCTGACGCTATTCCCAAGTCGGCATTTTTCACCCCGTTCGGCTTATTCCAGTTTCAAGTTATGCCATTCGGGATGAAGAATGCCTCGGTGACCTTCCAAAGGCTGGTTGACCGGCTTCTGGATGGTCTCCAGGATTATGCTTGTGCCTACCTGGACGACATAGCCATCTACAGTGCGACATGGGAAGAGCATCTAAATCACCTAGAAATAGTATTGGACAGGATCCACCAGGCTGGAATCACCCTGAACCCAAACAAGTGTCACGTGGGCAAAGCAGAGGTTCAGTATTTAGGGCATTGGGTGGGAAGTGGGAAACAGCGACCAGAACCAGACAAGATTGAGGCCATAGCCAAATGGCCCATGCCACGCACTAAAACCCAGGTCATGGCGTTTCTAGGGACAGCGGGGTATTACAGGAAATTCGTTCCCAATTACAGCAGCGTAGCCAAGCCCCTCACTGATTTGACCCGTAAGAACCAACCCCGCCAGGTAACCTGGACCTCAGAGTGTGAGGAAGCCTTTCGCCAACTAAAGGACGCCCTCACCAATACCCCTGTATTGGCCGCACCCGATCCAACTACACGTTTCCTTGTTCACACAGACGCTTCTATGTTTGGATTGGGGGCAGTACTGAGCCAAGTCGGGCCGGACGGCCAAGAACACCCGATAGCTTACCTGAGTAGGAAACTACTGCCCCGTGAAGTAAGCTATGCGGCCATCGAGGAGTGCCTGGTGGTAGTATGGTCACTCAAGAAGTTGCAACCATATTTGTATGGACGACAGTTTTCCCTCCTAACGGACCATAATCCCCTAGTCTGGCTTAATCAGGTCCCTGGAGACAATGCCAGATTGCTGCAGTGGAGTTTAGCCCTACAACCTCTGGACTTCACCATCCACTACAGACCCGGCAAACAAAATGGTAAGTCGACAAACGGAACTTGTACCAACCCCATAAACTTCGGTCATCCCCAAACCGATCCGTTGAGGATTAGACTGTGTATGCCGATCGCGTCGCTGAAAAGGGGAGCCGTGTTACAGAACCACTCAGCACTCAGAATATGTTGTGCAGTTATATGTATATATAATAGGTTCCATGTGAGATGCATGTCCCTAATGTATCAGCCCACAAGCTGCGCCCAGCCGCCCCCCCCATCTTTGTAATTCCCACAGTAAACATCCGCAGGCTCCGGCCACCTGCGGCTTTTGTAATGCATGTCTGGCCTGACGCTTGTCTATGGGCCGGCCCTCTGTATCTGTGTGATATATTCTGTGTCCTATGAGTAAAGTGTTGTCAGACTGGAAATACATGGAGAATCAGTGATCTTTTATATGCGCCCATGCACTCAGAGGAATTCCAGCCAGCGTCATTCATTCAGACTCCAGCCAACGCAGAGCGGACCTCCGAAAACACGGGGTGGTACTGAAAGAGGTACCCCAGCTTGGAAGACCCCGTTACAGTTGGATTCAGTAACGCCAGCTGCTCCCCTGCTGTGTGTCCGGTAATATCTCCTGCTCCCTCCACATTCAAACTACATCAGATATAAAACTTGCTCCAAGTAGGCCTCAGCCTACTCCATGATTGACCCTGGGCTCCAACACTGCCAGTTGCTGCTCAGAAGTGCCATCTGCACAGAGAAAAACAGTAGCTCCTGTGTTAGTGGGGTTCAGTAATGCCAGCTGCTCCCCTGCTGTGTGTCCGGCAATATCTCCTGCTCCCTCCACATTCAAACTACATCAGATTTTACACTTCCTCCAAGTAGGCCTCAGCCTACTCCATGATTGACCTTGGGCTCCAACACTGCCAGTTGTTGCTCAGAAGTGCCGTCTGCACAGAGAAAAACAGTAGCTCCTGTGTTAGTGGGGTTCAGTAACGCCAGCTGCTCCCCTGCTGTGTGTTCGGAAATATCTCCTGCTGCCTCCACATTCAAACTACATCAGATTTTACACTTCCTCCAAGTAGGCCTCAGCCTACTCCATGATTGACCCTGGGCTCCAACACTGCCAGTTGCAGCTCAGAAGTGCCGTCTGCACAGAGAAAAACACTAGCTCCTGCTGCCTCCACATTCACACTACTACTGATTTCAAACTTGCTCCATTTAGGCCTCTGGCTCCACTCTGTCTCTAGTATTTACCCTGGCCTCCAACACTGCCAGTTGCTGCTCAGAAGTGCTGTCTGCACAATCAACACTTGGTGTTGGAGGCCAGGGTAAATACTAGAGACAGAGTGGAGCCAGAGGCCTAATTGGAG
Source organism: Dendrobates tinctorius (assembly GCF_039654945.1). Taxonomy (NCBI): domain Eukaryota; kingdom Metazoa; phylum Chordata; class Amphibia; order Anura; family Dendrobatidae; genus Dendrobates; species Dendrobates tinctorius. Next base: position 11,925,118 of record NW_027361876.1, read on the forward strand.
CATGTTTAAAATCAGTAGTAGTCTACAACAGATATTAAACTTGATGAAATTAGGCCTCAGCCTACACCCTGATTGACCCTGGGCTCCAACATCGCCAGTTGCTGCTCAGAAGTGCTGTCTGCACAGTCAACATATGCTCCAGTGTTATTGGGGTTCAGAAATGTCATCTGATCCCCAGCTGTGTGTCCGGCAATTTCTCCTGCTCTGTCCACACACACACAACTACAGATTTTAAACGTGCTCCAATTAGGCCTCTGTCTCCACTCTGTTTGTAGTATTTTCCCTGGGTTCCAGCACCGCCAGCTATTTCCTGGCATTGTCTTTGGCACAGGTACCCCCTCCTGCCCAGCCTGGTTCCAGCATGCCTGCTGTTTCCGGGTAGTGTCAACGTCACTTTGCCACCAATACGTTGTCCTGTCGTGTTGCAGTCGGGTTAGCCGAGTCTATGGTGCCTGCAGTTTATGGGCTTCCTATGTGGGCTGCGGGATCTGGCAACAAAGGCTGGTTCCGTAGTGCCAATAGGACAAGCACCCCCTGTAGGACTGTGGGTTTCGGTAACAGCGGCCGGCTCGCGGCCTTGCAACTTTGTTTTTCATGGGTACCTTCTGCTACCCATCCGGGTTCCAGCACCGTCAGCTGGTTTCTTGGCAGTGCCTTTGGCTGAGGTGCCTCCTTCTCGGTATCCGAGTTCCAGCAACGTCTGCTGGTCCTTGGTAGTGCTTTCTAGCACAGGTACCTCCTGCTTAGTAACCAGTTTCCAGCACCGTCAGCTGGTCCTCGGTATTGCCATTGGCTCTTTTTCCTTCTGCTGCCCCTCCGGGTTCCAGCACCGTCAGCTGGTCCTCGCTAGTTCCATTGGCTCTTGCAGCTTCTGCTACCCATCCGGGTTCCAGCACCGTCAGCTGGTTCTTGGCAGTGCCTTTGGCTTAGGTGCCTCCTTCTCGGTATCCGAGTTCCAGCAATGTCTGCTGGTCCTTGGTAGTACTTTCTAGCACAGGTACCTCCTGCTTAGTAACCAGTTTCCAGCACCGTCAGCTGGTCCTCGGTAGTGCCATTGGCTCTTGTTCCTTCTGCTGCCCCTCCGGGTTCCAGCACCGTCAGCTGGTCCTCGCTAGTTCCATTGGCTCTTGCAGCTTCTGCTACCCATCCGGGTTCCAGCACCGTCAGCTGGTTCTCGGCAGTGCCTTTGGCTTAGGTGCCTCCTTCTCGGTATCCGAGTTCCAGCAATGTCTGCTGGTCCTTGGTAGTACTTTCTAGCACAGGTACCTCCTGCTTAGTAACCAGTTTCCAGCACCGTCAGCTGGTCCTCGGTAGTGCCATTGGCTCTTGTTCCTTCTGCTGCCCCTCTGGGTTCCAGCACCGTCAGCTGGTCCTCGGTAGTGTCATTGGCTCTTGTTCCTTCTGCTACCCATCCGGGTTCCAGTACCGTCAGCTGGTTCTCGGCAGTTCCTCAGCCTTCTTGTACCTTCTGCTACATTTCCAAGTTTAAGCTTTTGGAAATGGTTTTTGGTTATCACTCTGGATCTCCCTGACGACGACCCTAAAGACGATGACCCTGAAGACCACCCCGAAGAAGACGACCACCACGAAAACGATGATCCTGAAGATAACGACCTGGAAGACCACCCCGAAGAAGACCAAAAAGATGACCCTGAAGAAGATGACCAAGAGGACAAAGAACATGAAGACAACCACCAAGATACAGAACAACAAGAGACAGGAGACCAAGAAGCAGAAGAACAAAAAGCAGAAGAACATTAAGCATAAGACTAAAAATCAGAGCAAAAGATATTATCTAAATTATAAGCAGAAGACGACTAAGCAGTGTATGGGGGTGAGTCCGTTCCTCCTCGTGGTGCACCTGGAAAATGCCTGCTGCTGCAGGCCAAACTGAACGCGGACAAATCCTATTGTAAATCTTTTGTGACAGGCAGAACGGAAGGTGTAATCATCAAACTTTTATAGATAACAACTACAGGAATGACTGTCACAAATAAGAATATGATGAAGAAGAATAGGAAGAAGATGAAGAAGTAGAATATGAAGAATACCGTATATACTCGAATATAAGCCGAGATTTTCAGCCCGTTTTTTGGGGCTGAAAGTCCCCCTCTCGGCTTATATTCGAGTCATATACACCGGGGGGTCAGAGGGGGAGGGGGGGCGGGGTTGTGTCAGGTCTTACTTACCCGTCCTGATGCTGTCTCTTGAGCCCCCAGCTTCTCCCCGTGCTCTCTCTTCCTGCCTTCAGCGGTCACGTGGTGCCGCTCATTAAAACTCATGAGTATACGCATATTCATAAGTTTTAATGAGAGGCACCACGTGACCGCTGAAGGCAGGAAGAGAGAGCGCGGAGAAGCTGGGGGCTCAAGACACAGCGTCAGGACGGGTAAGTATAGCGATACTCACCTGTCCTGCGTCCATGGCTGCTTGCTGCTGTCTGTGTCTGTCATCGGTCAGTGACTTCAGACAGCAGAGGGCGCGGTGACGTGATTAGTGCGCACCGCGCCCCCTGCAGTCTGAACGTCACTGACTGATGACGTGGCAGATAGCGGTGAGCAGCCATGGACGCAGGACAGGTGAGAATCTGACACCCAGCGACGGAGAGGTGAGTATGTCATTTTTTTTATTTTTACATGCTGCAGCAGCGGCAGCACATGGGGGAATACTCTTAAGGAGCTTCTAATGGGGGCAGCACATGGGTGAATAATCTATGGAGCTTCTAATGGGGGCAGTATATGGGGGAACAATATGGAGCTTCTAATGGGGGCAGTATATGGGGGAACAATATGGAGCTTCTTATGGGGGCAGTATATGGGGGAACAATATGGAGCTTCTAATGGGGGCAGTATATGGGGGAACAATATGGAGCTTCTAATGGGGGCAGCATATGGGGGAACAATATGGAGCTTCTTATGGGGGCAGTATATGGGGGAACAATATGGAGCTTCTAATGGGGGCAGCATATGGGGGAACAATCTATGGAGCTTCTTATGGGGGCAGTATATGGGGGAATAATCTATGGAGCATTTCCCACCCTAGGCTTATACTCGAGTCAATAAGTTTTCCCAGTTTTTTGTGGCAAAATTAGGGGGGTCTGCTTATACTCGGGTCGGCTTATACTCGAGTATATACGGTAGTTGAATAAGAAGAATATGAAGAATGTAAAAAAAAAAAGAATAATAGAAAGAATGTGAAGAAGAAGATGAATAAGGTGAAGAAGAAGTTGATGAAAAACATGCTGTTGCTGCTGAGGATCATGAAGGAGAAAGTGTGGGAGAAGTAAAAAAGAAGGTGAAGAGCATGGAAGTAGTGAAGCATACATATCTGACAAAATATAAAAAAGCTTAACATAGTTAATATCTTTGTAACTCCGAACGTCTTAAATAAAAATTAATTCCTGCTATTCCATTTGATTGGGCTAAACCTCTATGCCTTTAATGTCTCCTCCACCTCCCTCAATACATTCTACATTATTCTTAGTTGTTTTTCTTCATGTAGAATTAACCTACAAGGAAAGAAAGGTTTTTTTTTAATTCCGATATTTCTGTCCCATTGACTTGCATTTGTTTCCGGTATCGGAATCGGCGATACCCGATACTTTTTGGGTATCGGTCCGATCCAATCCGATATTTCACGATATCGGATGGTATCGCTCATCACTAGTTATTACGAAAGCTTAAAAAGGTTCATACAGTAAGTCTCTGTAGGCTCTCATGCTTAACGGTTACAACTATACATTCTTATTACTTTATTTACATTATGTAATCTCTGTAACGGGCAGAGATCTGACCTCTAGTACTAGGAGTGGATCTAAGCAGTATAGGTATTTCTGATGACCTGACTTGTTCTCTGGTGTCTACTGTTGGTGCATTAGTCACTACGCTATAAGTAGACTTGTGTAAAGCAGCCGTCACACATAGCAATCTCGCTAGCGAGATCGCTGCTGAGTCACAAGTTTTGTGACTCAACAGCAATCTCACCAGCGAGATCGCTGTGTGTGACAGCTATCAGCGACCGGCCCCCCTGCCGGTATCGCTGATCGTTGTTGGAAAGCCCTGGACATTTTTTTGATAGCTGGTCTCCAGCTGGCCAGCACGCATCGCTGCGTGTGACAAGCGGGAGACCAGCGATCAGCGTGCTGGTAACTAAGGTAAATGCGGGGTTTCTAAGCAGCGCGCTGTGCTTAGAAACCCTCTGTGTACCTTAGTTACCAGCGCGCTGATGCAGGGAGCAGGTAACCAAGGTAAACATCGGGTTTCTAAGTGACACGCGCTGCTTAGAAACCCGATGTGTACCTTAGTTACCAGCTCCCTGCATCAACGCGATGGTAACTAACATACACAGCGACGCCGCGCGCTCAGCGCTGCTGGTGCTGATCGCTGGTGAAGCTGCCTGTTTGACAGCTCACCAGCGATCATGTAGCGACTCACCAGCGATCCTGACAAATTGATATCGTTGTCGGGATCACTGGTGAGTCATTATGTGTGACGGGGCCCTAAGATAGGTATTTTAGACTGCCTTCTCTCTACTCCTAGACTCACCATGAGATTGTCAGATTCGCTGTTAGCAGGGGACAGATTTCCGCATTCCACTGCAGATGTGGTATCTGTTACTGGAGCCATTTCATTTAGAGTCTCTACTTCATCTGGTACAGTAGGCTGATGAAAGGTGAGAACTGGTACTACTATTGCCTGATTTACTTGTGTCCACGTCCAAGAAAATTCTCCAAGTATAGTTTGAATCTTTTCTTCCACCTCTACTATGGGTTGTGGAGCGTCTTGGACTTCCTTCTTGTCCTTCAATTGATCCGGGCACATCTTTAGATGATCTCTTGAGATTGCTTCTAAGGTTTCTCCTCCATCTTTGCTGATGATACATACTTTGGTGTTATTAAAGTCTGAAGGTATCACGGTGTATGCCTCTGCCTCCCACTGGTCATCTAGTTTGTGAACACGTCTCTTTCTTTTGAGTACTTGTTCTCCTGGTGCCAAGGGAACTGCAGGGGCGTGTTGATTGTAATTTCTTTCCTGCCTGTCTTGCTTGGGACAAACTTTTTTCCACACATTCTTGTACTTAGCGGTATTGTTGCTGCCGCTCTGTATACCAGTCTGCATCTGGTGATGTTGTCTCTGGTGTTAAGACTCCCATGTCTAAATCAATGGGTAAGTTGCCAGGTCTTGATCTCATCAAGTAGGTCGGAGTGCAATTTGCAGAGTTTACCGATATATTAATATATAGATCTACCAGATCTGGCAACTTCTCTGGCCACTGGTTTCGTTCTTCTAGAGGTAAGGTCTTCCATAAGTCAATGACCACTTGGTTCATCTTTTCACACATGCCATTTGTCTGTGGATGGTACGGCGTCATTCTGATTTTCTTTCAACCGTACATGTTACAGATCTCCTGGAACACTTCTGCCTCAAAGGGTGGACCTTGGTCGGTGAGCACTTGCTCAGGGTATCTGTGCGGTCGACAAAGGTGTTGCTGAAATGCCTTGGCTGCTGTCTTCGCTGTTTGGTCTTTAACAGGCACAACTACCAAGAACCTTGAGTAATGGTCCACGATAGTCAAAGCATAGGCGTAGCCATTCCTACTCAGAGTTAACTGCATGTAATCCAAAGCTACCAGTTCAAGCGGCTGTTTTGTGAGGATCGGCTGTAATGGGGCTCGCTGGCTGTTTAGGTCTTTTCTGCGCAGGTTGCATGGGCCACATTCTCGGCACCACTTCTCAATGGCTGTCCTCATGCCAACCCAGTAGAACCTTTCACGAAGTAGGACCTCCAACTTTTTCCAACCGAAGTGTCCTGCTCCATTGTGGTACGCCTCTAAGACCATTGGCGCATCCCTCTTCGGGACTACCACCTGCCAGACCAGTTCGCGTGTGCGTGAGTTGATGTTCCTCCGACACAGTTTACCCACGTAGATAAACAGCTTGCCTCTCTCCTTCCATAGTTGCTGTACTTCCTGTGGGTCATCTGGACCAGGGTCTGCATCAGCTTGTGCCAGCCACTCCTTTACTAGGCGATCAGCTGGGTCACTATCTTGTGTCTCTGCCCACTCGTGATGGGGTAATGGATTCAACGTTACCTCTCGTACGACAAAGCGCTTATTCCTCACTCCTTGAGAGCACTGGGCTGCAATTGGACGGTGGAAGGTTGGTAACTCGATTTCTTCGAGTTCTTTTGGATCTTCTCCCCTGTCTGGTGAATTGGGCATCCTGGACAATGCATCCGCATTAGCGTTCTTATGTCCTGCTCGGTACTTGATGGTGAACTCGTAGTTGGACAGCCGGGCAATCCATCGCTGCTCAAGTGACCCAAGCTTTGCCATTTCAAGGTGGGTTAGTGCATTATTGTTGGTGTAGATGGTGAACTTTGCTGAAGCCAAGTAGTGCTTAAAGCGCTCTGTTACCGCCCAGACTATGGCGAGGAACTCCAGCTTAAAGGAACTGTAGTTGTCAGGGTTCCTCTCAGCGGGACCAGGCTTCCTGTTGGCGTAGGCAATCACTCTCTCTCTGCCTTTCTGCACTTGTGACAGCACTGCTCCCAATCCCACATTGCTGGCGTCAGTGTAAAGTACAAACGGTTGGTCATAGTCAGGGTAGGCCAGGACCTCACCTCCCGTGAGGGCCAATTTCAACTTGGTGAAGGACTCTTCTATCCTTTTGTTCCACTCGAATGGAAGATTTTTGTTCTTGGCCTTCTTGGATTGGCCCACTAGAAGATCTTGCAGCGGTTCTGCTATCTTGGTGAAGTCCTTGATAATTCTTCGGTAGTAGCCTACTAACCCAAGAAATTGCCTCACTTCATGGATAGTGCTGGGTGTTTGCCAGTCCCGGATAACGGTGACTTTGTCAGGATCGGGTGCCACACCTTCCACGCTCACCACATGGCCTAGGTACTGCACCTTGGGTTTCAAAAGGTGACATTTGGACGGTTTTATTTTCAGGCCAAAGTCTGACAGGGCTTTGAATACCTCGGCCAGGTGCTTCAAATGGTCTTTGTAGGTTTTGGAGAAGACCATGATGTCGTCCAGGTACAGCAGAACGGTTTCAAAGTTTTTATATCCAAGGCAGCATTCCATTAACCGCTGAAATGTTCCTAGCGCATTGCTGAGCCCGAACGGCATGTAGTTAAACTCGCAGAGGCCCATTGGTGTTGTAAACGCTGTCTCTTTGTCTGCCTCTGCCACAGGAACCTGCCAATACCCACTGGTGAGATCTAAGGTAGAGAAATAATTAGCAGTTCTCAGTGCGGCTAGTGATTCCTCAATTCTAGGCAAGCGTCTTTATGTGTAATTCTGTTAATCCGCCTGTAGTCTACACACATTCTCATAGTACCATCTTTCTTTTTAAAGAGGACTAATGGAGCTGCTTGGGGGCTACAACTATCTCTGATTACCCCAGCCTCCTTCATTTCCCGTAACATACTCTTGGCACATTGATAGTGTGCTGGGGGTACAGGCCGGTGTCTCTCTTTAATGGGTGATCTCCGGTGGGGATATGATGTTGGACCCCTTTTGCCTGCCCAAAGTCTAGAGGATGTTTGCTGAAGACCCGTTCAAATTCTCGAGCCACCCGGTAAGCCCCATGCTTTTGGTGCGAAGGGGTGGAGCTGCTGACACCAATCTTCCTGCTACCCTTCAAAGCCATTCTCTTCCACCTTGTCAGATAGAAGCAAGGGTTCTAGTGTCTCGATTGCATTATTACTGACAGTGAACAATTTAGCAAGGGTCGCATACCGGGGTAACTGGACATCTCTCTCCTCACAATTTAAGATTCGTATCGGTACTCTCCCCTTGTGGACATCAAGTACCCCTCTGGCTGTCAGGATAGTGGGCCTACTATCAGAGTACATGGATTCTACCCGGGCTTGGTAATCTTGACCCCTTAGGCCTATTGCTGCCCGACACCAAATTAACATTTCCCTTCTGGGAGGTATTGCAATGGGGAAAGGATCACTTACTCTGACACTGCCGACTTCTCCACCAGGCAGCTCTATCTGTTGTCTCTGCATCAGAGCTCTGATCTCCTTTTGCAGAACCCATTGCTGACTGGAGCTGGCGGTCTCGGCTACCTGTTGTAACAAAACAATAATTTCTCCAAGACAATTTTCAATTACATTAGTGCCTAAAGTGATCATAGGATGGCATTCTCGTTTGTCAATATCAACTATAATCAAACCTTGCGACTGCAATTCTACTCGACCAATCTTGATGGTCACCTCTTTATATCCCATCTGAGGCAAGGGCTGACCATTGCTGTCAAAAATGGCAAGGTCTTTATCTGGGCTATGAGTAATGTCTGAATCTGCCCAGTACTGCTTAAAAAGAACATATGGTATCGTTGTCACCTGGGAGCCGGTGTCCAGTAAAGCGTTCATCGGAAAACCATCAATCACGACAAGCAAGACGGGTCGTCCTCTTACGTACTTGTCTCGCCAATTTGGTGGGCCTGGTCGTCTTACTCCTGGGGGTTGGCCCTTTGCCCAAGGGGTTGCTTGTTTAAATGACAGAATCTGGCTAGGTGTCCTGCCTTGTTGCAGTGGCGACAGATGGGCTGTCCGTTCTCGTCGTAACGATCACTGTCTCTCCCTCTGGTCGGTGGGATCCTCTTCTGTTGTCGCCACGGGACATCTTCTGGACTGGAGGCTAGCTGGATTTTTTTCTTTGGAGTCACTTTCAGGGACTGCACAATTTTTGTGAGTGCAGCCACACTTTTGGTTAGTTCCTTGACTTGGAGACGTAAGTCTGCAGCAGAATCATCATCTTGGGACGGCTTGTCAGTCTCAATAGAGGTCTTTGGAAAGGATGCTGTCTCCTGCTGGTATGTAATTGCAGGATGCTTAGAGGCCTTTGTACTGTTAGGATTCGGTTCACGTAGCACCTGTATGGCTCTATCCTTAAAGTGTGCAAAGTCCAATTGAGGATTTTGTAGGGTCATTATGCGCAGCTGTGTCCTTTGGTTATTAGACTGCAGTCCCTCTATGAACTGCTGTTAGTAATCTATCTTCATCTTGCACGCTCTCAGGGTCAACCTGCTTTACGGCCCGTAGTGCCTCCTGAAGATTTAGGACACAAAAAAGGGCGCATCCACTTTGTGAAACCTTTAAAACAGAATTGTAATGGTGAGGCAAGGAGAGACTCACCTGATAGGGTTGTGAAACTTCGGTCACAACACCTACAAACGCTTGAAACAGCTGCTGCAGTATGCACAGGGTCCAAGGACTTGTAAGTGAAGATGGCTTTAAGGTGCAATGATACACTGCGCTGCTGTAGGTATAATTCAAGGACATTTATTGGTGCCTACGCGTTTCCAGAGCTGTCCCAGCTCACTATGTCCTGATGAAGTGAGCTGGGACAGCTCAGCTCACCACGTCACGGTAACCCTTCATGAAGCAGTCCCTATCTAATGTATTTAAAACCTGAACATGTGAACAGTGTCTAAATGAACAGGATACAGACAGGCACCTCCCAGTATATGGGCTTGTGGTGTAAGACAGCTCATTTATGTGCATGTCACACAGGAGAGGGGTGGGGTCTCCCAAACCATGCTGAGCAAGGAAAAAACGGATTAGAAACATATGTGACATGCACAAGTGTGAACAAGTTGGTCAGACAATGCTCACACCACCCAATGGCTGAAACACAAGAAAACACAAAATGACAAATTTGCAAAAAACACTCTGCAGTAAAAAAACATGACAGTAATCAGCAAGTGCTGTATAACGAATACAGGGTATTTAGTCGATGCGTTTTTTGCAAAAAATGTATGCCAATCTCTGTTGCAGTGCGGGTATCAAAAGTGTTCTTCAATCTGGCCAAAATTTGTTGGACAGTCCCATGATCAGTGTCTGGCCAGGACTTTACTTCCCTCTGGGCCGCACCAGTTAACTGGCCAATGAGGATACTGACGTTTTGGCTTTCTGACAGAGGGTACACTTTGAACAAACTACATAGTCTTTCTTTAAAATCGCTCAGGGTGTGCGACTCCTGAGTACTGTGGTAACCAGGCTGCTCCTGGTATATATGGCATCGATAGCGGCATTATTGAGGCTGCGACCGCCGCTGAATCTTCACCCAAGTTGGGCATTTTTCTTCCTGTTTTTCACTTGCTCACAATAGAGCACAGCTCCAGCTTCACTGGCACGCCCCTCTCTGCTCGCACGCACTGTGTGACGCAGTTTTGGCAGTTACTTGAAAGCTCAGTGAAGTCTTTAGCACCCAATTTAATAAAGTCTATGGCGCACAGTACCCAGCTTTGCCAGGCTCCTTTACCCAGCTTTGCTAGGCTCGCTAAATCCTGTTTGTGACGCCAGTTGGAGCGCCCGGGCGCACTCGGCAGCTGCGTGGTGAGCGCAAGAACGCACGCTGTGCAGGCAGAACCGTGGGGTACTCGGTACCGGGCCCGTCGACTTCAACGGGGGACGGTGTCACGGCGGCGGCGACCCGGTCCGTGGCCCTGGGGCGTCCATTAAATAAAATGATGAAAGGGGAAAGTTGTTGTTGATGTGGTAAAAATGAAGATAAAGTTGGTAGATGATTAAATACGTGACGCCACCTGTGGTATTCTGATCAGAGGTGACCAGCGCTGTGGTGTTGTTCCCCTGAGACTGTTGATGTGGCGCAGCTGAGGTGAAAATAGCCCTCCACAAGGTAGAGCAATAGTCCCAGGGCAAAGATGTTAGATTAATAGTCAAAATGGCTGTGAACGTTGGGGTGCAGAGAAATGAGAGGACACAGAGAAGGTGCAGTTTCTTTACCTTTTACTGGTAATAGGTTGCAGTCCGGAGTACCACATACAGGTGATGGAATGAGTCTGGCTCGCCTGGAGGCATTCAGGGGATCCACCTTGCCAGGTGGGTGGTTTAGGACCTTCCTTCTGCGCTTTGTGTGTGGGTCTCCGCTGTTTATAACTATGCTGCGACCCTCAATTGCGTGATGATTTCACTAACCTGTACGGCTGTCAGCATGAGCCTATTCCAAGGGTACCATTCTTTTCACTGTCAGCCCCGGGCTCCTTATCTGCTGCCATGCCCTCAGGTGTGCAATGTCGCACAGGAATTTACAATCCCCTGTACTGTCCGATTCCGCGATCAGGACTCTGGCGTCCCTTCTCTCTGTATTAGCGCTTCGCTCTGGGGTCTGCTATATGCAGTTTTTTAGCTTCCCCAGAGCCTTTCCGTCTCTGGTCGTGTCCTTTTCCTCTTCATAGATCAGCTTTTCCTCTTGAACTGACTGGATCTTCCAGAAAAATCTTATTACTCACGTTTAACTGTCTTGTCATTTTCCTCAAAGCTCTCAGCTGCTCTTGATTCCATGACAACCCCCTCAGCTGGCCAAAATTTATAAGGCAGCTCCCTTTTCTGACCTGCAGCAGGAACTGTGATTTAATCTATGTTACCTGACATGGGGGTCCCCTTTCTGCCTCCAAGCATGACTTCACCTCTTAGAGGGAGGTAATGGCATTGTGACAACCGGACTCTGGGGTGTCACAGATCGCCAATAGATGCTACTGCGCTGGCGTAGCCGGCGGTATTTTGAGACTTTTTTTCTGAAGGTGATTTTTTTTCAATACATAGAATATTCATTATGTAAAATAGGGGGCAGGTCAGTGAGGGATCAGTGACCTGTCAGAAGCCATACTCATGAATACCTAATCAGAGCACCACATGAAGACCCCCCACAGGCCTCCCCTGAACACAAGCATCTCATTAACTGAAAATAAAGATTAAACAACAACCACAAGACGGATTTCATCACCAGGTATCATGTTAATCAGTATAACAGCGCTGACCTGACACTGTCTGTAGGTTACTGTGCACAATCCTGCTGACAGGTTCTCTTTAAAGTATTTAAAACTTCTGTCTTGCAGTTTGTGAAACCTTCAAGTGCTTCTTGGCAAAGTAGAATGGATGCAATGATAAATGACGTCTTCAACTTAAATGTTGCCAGCATCCGCTATCAAGCCACCATAGCTTGTAGACCCTAAGGCCATTATTTGCCATTGAGTTATCATGGAAATCATTGGGACTAAACATCTGGTGGCCAATGTGGTTAGAGAGGTAGTCTCCACCCTCTGTTCGCCATCTCGATGACAGCTGCACCTAGGGGGTTAAACGGCCATGATGCTAACGCCGATTGTATCCGACGCAGCATGGAGTCAGCTACAGCTGACATCTGCTGGATGCTTGCTCGTCGGTGGCTCTAGTCGGTCATTCCTTAGGGCAACCATTATGTGGTTGTCAGGTCTGGCTGCGGGCTCTATGTGACTGGTGAATCCTCGCTGTGTGGATAGCATGCACTGTCAGGGTTCTCCGGTGCCGATAACTATGCAGTATCTATGCTACCGGCCACATTCCCACTAGACATGCGCGGCCTCGCTGAATTCGCTGGTCTCGAGTGAGGCTGCACACATCTAGTCGGCATGTGGCCAGGAGCGTACATATCACAGACTGCCCTGGCTCTCCCGCCATTACGTCACGCGATCACTGTGGCCAGTCATCAGTGGAGGTCAGCGACGCGTTCGCATTTCCTCCGGATGCCTTAACGTCCCATGAGCCATGGAGAGACAGAGGCGAAGCCACCAGAGGCGAGTGCAGCTGCTAGAATTGGATATGGAGAAACCTAGTGCTTGAGAAGTTGTCCGAGCAGCGGCCACTGGCCAGCCCGTCACCTCCGCTGCAGGGCTTACAGCACAGGGGCTACTGCTGCCTCTGTGGCAATGCAGTGCCCACATTCCGTCACTACGGGATAGGCGGCCCCGCACTCCGGGCGCACACAGCCGGCCGGCATACCGGCCGGCCGCTTCTAGGTTCACACAACCTATAGGTCGACGTCATGGAAAGAACTACGTCACGACCAATTAGCCAACGGGAACGGGCCTGGTGGGCGTGTCTATGAGGGGGAGCGCGGGAGGCGCGCACACTGCTGGTGCCTGCTCCGGGGCGCGGACCAATGTCCAAGCGGAGTCGCTGAGGACGAGACGTCACAGGCCGGTGAGCGAGGAGCACGTGACGGCCGGGCGGGAGGGGGTGTGAGGAGGGGGCGCTGCGCCTCCCTGTACGGCGGCTTCTTACCGCGCTCCTCCCAACGTGCAATTAAAAAATAGCGAGCGCCGCGGCGGAGCTGCCCGTGTCCGGCTGCAGGGCGCTGTGAGGGGAGCCCGAGCCGGCTCCGTGCCTGTCCTTTCAGTCAGGTCTGTGCGGTCCTCCCCCCGCTCACCACTCCTCCGCCTCCTCCCCCCAGCAGCTCTCCAGCAGCTCCTGCCGCCTTCAGTCTGCGTGTGAGGGAGAGAGCGGCCGGCGGGGGAGCCGGGGGACACCATGCTGTGATCAGGCGCCTCCTCTCTCCCCCACAACCAGACTCCCGGGAGCGGGCTCCTCCTCGCCAGGTAAGCGGCCCCCTCGGCGGCATCCCGTGTCATTGACAGGTGCGGGCTGTGCCCTTTGTGCCAGCCGCCTCATCCGTCCTCGCACCGCCTCCCCCTCATTGTTTGCCGGCCAGATGCCTTCACTGGAGGCGGAGGATGGTGGGATAGATGGGTATGGCTGGGGCCCCCCGGCTCATCTGTGCTGGCTTTGACCTTGAGTGAGGGTCTGGACCCTCTGTGCGGGGTAACCTTGCAGGTGCCCTGGTGTGGGGTGGCGCCTCCCTGTGTGCCCTGCTGGCATTGCCCCCTGGTTCCTGATCCAGCTGTGGATGGCTGCTGTCTGGCCATCCTGATGGCACTGTCCGCAGCTGCCCCATGCATTGGGAGCGTTTCTGCGTGTGCTTGCTGGGATTAAGTAGCTGGGATTAGTCTCCTGGCCGCTTACTCTTTCAGCTGGTGGTGAGCCTTCCTGTGTGCTGGGGACACTGCCATAATCTGCCAGCGCTCCTATAGAAATATGTGAAGGCCACAGCTCTCTTATGGCTATCGGTTTCGCTCGTTCTTCCATTGTTGCCTTTCCCGTCACCGATGGTTGTTACCCGCAGCATCCTTGGAAATCAGGATTCCTGCCTTGTTGTAAAAATGTGAACCTGTAGAAGAATGAGCTGGGGAGACGCTGCAGGTTGCATTCCTTAATGACCGGGACGTCCTTTCCACCCCTTCTTGTGTGCTAGGCTTTTTATCATTGTCATTGGAGGCTATAAGTGTGATGGAGCAGAGGAAGACCCCAGGGCTACTTTCCTGCTCGTATTTCATTCATGAGAAGTGTATCGACAGCTCTGCGAGTGACAAGTGACCTGGTGGGTTCATTAATAAACCTGATGTTTCTGTCTATTCCTAATGATCAGGGTAGTGACTTTTACAGGTGACTCGAGTTGTGCTGAGCTTTGATCTCTAAGCTTTGATCTTCCACTCTTCCCAGTCCTTGACTATTTCCAGAGTGATTTAGATTAGCAGTCCTAAGGTTGAGCGTTCGCAGTCAGGTCATGATTATGGAGGTTACTTTTTTGCCTACTTCTTTTTTTTTTTTTTTTTTTTTTTTTTTGGGTACAGCACAGACTGTCCCCTAGGTCAGTAATGCAGATAATATGGCAAAGTATATTCCCCTTTTATGTTCTAAACCCTGCCACCTGTTAAACAAGTATGGGCTCATGGACACTTTACTACCTGCAAGTCACAGGTATGTCATGGGGCTATTGTTGTGTTTTTTGGGTATTTTCTCCCCATTTAACCTGTTAAGCTTTTATAGAAGTGTTCACCTGATTCAACTTGCATATTGTCTAGTTACATTGATGCAATCCTCATTTGGTGATCGTATGTGTTGGGTCGAGAGCTTTCTGGACACCTTGTTGGCAATGTCAGTCTTTTCTGGCTTCTGTGACAGCAGGTGTACGCCTCTCATCATTCATGTATGATGTCTAATGTGCCAGGTGACTGCCTATATATCGTCATTATTCAGCGTATATAGGATTGTGCAGCAGTACGATCCCCTGTCATAAGCAGCCTTCTCGGAATGTGTGCAGGCTCAGGGACTTGGCATCAAGAGTTAAACTGCACATATGAATCTGACAGATGACTGCACGTGGATAGAGGGAAGTGAGAACCTTCCCCCGATTAGATTGCGGTACATTAACAACTGTCATTTAGATGTATAATCCTGGTTTTGCACTAAAACCATCTAAAGTAGTTGCTGATTTGTATCAGACTCGTTCCATGGAATGTCTTTCTTGTGTCATAATTGTTGCTCGCCTGTCTTAGGCCTGTTTCACACTTCCGTTTTTGTGTCCGCCAAACGGATCCGTTTCCGTTTTTTTGACGGAAACTGATGCAAACGGATCCGTTTTTTTTTAAAACGGATCCGTTTTTTTGACGGATCCGCGGTAACCGTAATGGAAGTCTATGGGACAAAAAAAACGGATCCTGCAAAAAATGGCGGATCCGTTTTTTTACGGAAAACAACGGATTTTGACGGATTTGAAAAAACGGAAGTGTGAAACAGGCCTAACTGGACACATTGGTTAACCTGACATAAATGTGCTAACCGTAGAGGTCAGATCATTCTGTCATGGTGCTCGAACACCTTATTCATAGATACAAGACCATTTTTTGTGTTTTTTGTTCATTTTTTTTGCCAGTGCATAACCTATTAAAGATATTGGCCACTTTTTTTTTTTTTCTTAAATGCATGCATTTAGAGCTTTACATAATTTGTGCATTTTGGTTGTATTCAAAATTTTGCACAGTTTGCCTTTTATACCCTTTGTTACATTCTCTGTTGCTGGCAGCAGAATGAGTTAACTGAGGATCCATCAGTGAGCTGGTTATGATGGGCAGACTGAGAGTTTTTTTTCTGTCGTTATGAGCTCCTTTCGGCTGCTCTATAACCACATAAATATTGAATGTGCTGGAAAGCAAAGAACCTGTAAAAGCCAAATGGTGCAAGTTTTTAATGGAAAAAAGTCTCCCAAAGGTGGACAACCCCTTTTGAGATAATTGACTAGCTAAAAAAAAACCAATAACATGAAACACTGGACTTTAAATTCCCATTGTACTTTGTGTGCAGCAGTAAGGGTATGTGCCCACAATCAGCAAATTGCTGCTCTTTGGACGCAGTACATGTCCCCTCCGTCCAAAGCGCCGCCAGCTTTTGAACGCAGGTGAATCCATATGTGTTCATTGAACCGTGCAGGATCACCGCGTCCTATACATTGTATGAGTTAAATTTATCTTTAGGGGACTCTCTTCTCTGCAGGATAGACATGTTGCGGTCTAAACAGACTCACCGCATGTCCGTCTCCACAGGTAAGCCAAGGGTTGTCTCTGGACGCATAGTGTACATGGGAGTTCTTGAAATCCCATCCGCTAGGCTGTAACATCTGGGCGCTGCACAAGTACGAAGCGTCCAACCCACAGCATTTACTGATCGTGTGCACATGAGCACACTAATGCATTGAAGAGGCTGCCTGTAGGTTTATGAATATGTAATGGAACGTGGCAAAGGCTGTGTGTGTACAAATATGTTCATGTACAATATATGCCTTTTATTGGCACAGTATTCGGCTTGATAAAGTGAACACTTTTTAAAAGGCTCCCTCTTTGAGAAGACCATTCCTCTAGAAAAGCGATTTATTTTTAAAGAATTTTGGGTTGTCAACTCTTTCAGTGTGGGTTGGTTTATTTAAGTCCATTTGTGACCAGGCTGATGTATAGTTGTTTTTCTGTGTTTTTATAGTCTTGGTAGCTGTGCTCTTTTATACTTTTACATTCGTAAGAAGGATATTCTGATGTATGTGTTGGCAGTGACTGGATTAGCAGTGTAGCTCCCTGACTAGTGATGAGCGAGTATACTCGTTGCTCGGGTGTCCGCCGAGTATTTTGTCCTGCTCAAAGATTTAGTTTTCCTCGTCTTATCAGCATGGTTTGCGACTTGTAGACAGGATGAATACATGTGGGAATTCCCTAACAAACAGGCATTCCTCACATGTATTCAAGCTGTCTAGCAGTCGCAAATCACGCAGCTGTGACGATGAAAACTAAATCTGTGAGCACGCCAAAATACTCGGAGACCAACCGAGCAACGAGTATACTCGTTCATCACTATCGCTGACTTGTGTCCTGCCACTCATGACTCGATATTGTTAGCCTGTATAGAAAGTGCCGCTGCTGGTTAGTTGCCCTCACAGGTGCTTTGGCGCTGCCCTTCTCACGTGCCAGTGCATTATTACTACTTTTGTCAGAGCATCCTTTGTTGCAGTACATTTGGGTTAGTTTGCATCAAGTTGCGCATTAAGAGCCCATGACATGGACTACATGTGACAGAAATGGAGCTGAGGCTTGCAGAAAGGCCATCTCTATGTGTCTCCAGCTTTTATCGTTAGAACAACTTGCATCTCAAGACGTGTCAGGTATTCAGAATTTACATTTTTCGATCGATCAGGCTCTTGTAATTTCCACAGTGGACTGAATGAAGTGTTACATAACCAGTATTTCTTCGTGTCTTTTATTTATTTTTTTTTTACTTTCAAAATTTTCAGCAACGCCCAGTCATATGTAAAGTTAAATGGCCAGCAACTGGAGCTGTTTCTATGCAAAATGAATATGACCAAGGGGAAATAAAATTAAAGGGGCTGTCCAAGGCTACAAGAGGTTTGACGCTTTAAAAAATGGGCAATACTCCCCTTTCCTCCAGCACCCGCCTGGAATCAACGGAGGGTGCTGTGTATTCTGCACTGGTAAAGGAAGAGGCGACCGTGTCCGGCTGCTATTGGAAGGGTGCCATTTACTCTTGTGGGTCGGTGTAGACCACCTAGCAGACTTTGCTGGATCCAGATGGGTGCCAGTAGGCAAATGCCACTTACTTTTAGGGGCTTTATTTTTTTTTTTTCTACAGCTCCAAACCTCTGGGAAACTTTTTCCTTTTGGCCCTGACAACCTCTTCATGCTGCACAGTTTGGTCGGCACCATAGCAATTGTTTTAAGCTTACTGAAAGCCTGGAATGCCAGCTAGGCTATGGTAACAAACATAGAAAAGAATAGCTTGGCGTTAAAAGTGCTATATAACCAAGTAGAGAAAGCAATTGTATCTTAGATTTTTTTTCTTTTTTAATTCATTAAAAAATGTCATTTTGTGTAGTTCAGACCTTTCTAACGTCACTTTTTATACTTGTTTTATTTTAAATCTACTTTTGTTGCATTAAAATGTGTTTGACCTATTTATGCTAAACTAAAGAATGTAGTAACCTATCCAGTACACATAGGGCCATATGCAATGTTTCATTTTCACATTTTTTTGTCTAGTGTTTCCTTAGCATCTTATTCTTTTTATTTGCACAATTATTTTAAGTCTCTTTCATGTGTTCACCTTTTCCCTTTTTTTGTTTGCCGTTGTATTTGGAGCTTGGGTTTTTTGACTGGTTCAGCAATTGCAATATTTTAAAAAGTCACTAAATTATTGCTCAAAGGCACTTCAGTACCTCCAAAGTGACTTTATGTACGTCTTAAATCTTTGCTCAATTTTATTTGACTTCTTGTGCTAAGAAGTCACTAAAAAGGTCAAGGACGAATGACATGATTTTGAGCCAAATTTATTTTGAAGAATTTGACCAAAAAAGTGACTTTAAAGGTTATTCCCATCTCAAAGATCCTATCCCAATATGTATTAGGTGTAATATTAGAAAATGCCTAAAATTAGAAATATAGTATAGTTTTTCTGATTTGCTTTCTTTCCTCACGTGCAGGCATTACCGGACCTTGGGTATCCATGGGTGCGACCACTAGCAGCTAGCTAGCTGTCACTATATCGGTGGTCGTAACCATAGTTACCTAAGGTCCTGCAATGTCTGCACATTAGAAAAGAGACATCAGAAAAACTGTACTATATTTCTAATATTATTACACCTACTACATATGTGGGTAGGATCTTGGAGGTGGGAATACCCCTTCTAAACCCCACAAGTGAGGAGTCGGGCCTATAGCTCCATTTGTGTTTTGGCTATCCGACACGTTTTCTGTCTAGAATCCGGATAATTCTTGTTTGTTAGTGGCAGGCAGAGCTTGATGGATTGAATGAACAGGACGCTTCTTTATACTAAACACAACTTTTGTGTATTGTGGTACTGATGCCTGTAGTTTCCAGGCACTAAAGCAATGTGAAATACTAGCAGTGTGGCTGAATATTTAATGCCAATCTCTTACATCTTGGCAATACATTTTTTGAACTACTTACCCTCGCCTGGATTTTCAGTGCCTGCTCCTTCCTCATTTGCTTGTAGCCAGCACTCTAAGCCAATGCACAAGAGTCTTTCAGACAAAGTATTTCTCCTGAGGCATGTATGTACTGTATTGGAATTTTGAGGTCATGCAAGGTCACTTTGCCTAAAATAGAAGTCTGTTACCTGTTGCTGGCAGTTCTGTGCATCATATAGAATTACAGACTTGTTCGTAGGATTAAGTTTTCAGTAAAAAGTTTCCTGCGTCCAAAAGATTACCAGTACGTGGTGGCTATAGTGTATTGACCACATTGACATTGTTAATACATTTACTGGCTAGGTTTTCCTCCTATCCCAGGCCTTTCCATTCTGCCTCATATTTATTAGTCACACATGGATGCCTCATTATAGCATTGTTTGCCACCTGTCTATTGTTACACACATTGAATGGGATCAAGTATCTGAAAACATAGCTAGGTTTGCACTGTGTACAATGTATGGTGCATATGCATTACCATGACTCCAAAAAACAGCGTGTTGTACTCCTGAATAAATAAATGTTAAGTTCTCTAGATGTCATATTATTCATAGATCTAAAATGACAAACACAGGATCATTGGATTCTAACTAACCTGTTACAATGGTAACAATACTGGCATCTCCACAGATAATGGCTTCCTGTTGCCTAATTCACATGTTTGTGTTTTGAGGTCCACACCAGGACCTTGATGCACTGACTGGGTGCTGGTCTCCTGACCTGAACTTGACCGCCTCATAGGCTGTATGTGGCTGTGTCAATCTGGTCAGGAGACCTGCGGCTCGTCTGAGAATCTGGCTCCAAGTATGGACCACAAAACGCAGATGAATTAATCAGGCCTAAAGCTTTGTGTGGGACTGATTTTAGTCGTGGATTCTGTGCCCAATCTCTGTCAGAATCTGTCGACCTTTAGTAGCTAATGTTGTTTGTGTATTTTTTTTTCTCCCATCCACATGGGATGGAAAAAAGTTTGTATCCAATTTTAATATCTATAGTGTATTTATCCTTGAGGATTCTGTAGGAAAAAGCCATGAATTGGTTTAATTGAATGATGATAGGGATGTGTGGATCCTTTGGCACCTCAGTGACACAAATCAGAGTTTGGCCTTAGTTTTTTTTTTTTTTTACATGGATTCTTTGAATAATTAATGCTATTTAGGAAATCTAAAATGTGTGAACTTGTCAGGTTGGTTGATGTGGACAAAGTTCTTTTTGTCATTCATCAAGGGTATATGTGATGGATTGTTGGTAATAACATGGTGGAAACGATTTAATGACAGGTTCCTTTCAAGAATGCCTCTTTAATCGCCACTTTGAAAAATCAAGCATTCCATTTTTTTTTTTTATTAAAGGGTTGTCCAGTGCATACCGTCCTTTTTTTTTTTTTTTTTTATTTATTTTTTTTTTATATAAACTAGTGGCCCAGATTGCGTAAAAGAAGCAAGGCAGATCCCAGCATTCCTCCATTGCTCCTGTTCAGCGGCGTGGTAAGGTGACTTGGCTTTTTTTTTTCTCAAGCTCGGTAAATGGTAAAAAAAAGTTACCCACTGGATAACCACTGTAATTCTTGCATGGCATATATTATAGGTACATTTTCTAACTACTGTAATCTTTCAATGTGTGTGATGAATTAGACTAAAGGAGAGCATAAACTGCCTCTAGTGATCTGTTCGGTCTATATTGATGTGCATTGGAGGTCAGTGAATTGAGACTAAGGGGGGGGGGGACCACGAAAGTGTTGGCACACCACTTGCAAAGGATTAGTGAATTGAGTACACTGCTTTTTTTTACATGATGATCCGTACTTGTGCATTTAGTAGTCTGTATCAATTAAAATTATTTCAGATTTTCACTTTCCTCAAAAAGTCGATTGGGGGGGTGTGAGCACGCAGCTCATTTGCAACCTATATGCCACAAGTTTCTGCAGTATGTGGAGGAGATCTGTAAAATAAAAATCTCGCTTGTCTGCTTCCCTCGCAAGCACTTTTTCTTCCACATTTGTCTTCATTGTTGGCCTTTCTAGGGGTATGTTGGTGGTAATGAGGTTCTGCTGGTCTTCTCCATACTGTAGTCACTAATCCTCTTGTATATCTCTAGAGCGTATTTTGCAGCGTAAACAGTTTAGAGGAAAAACCTTAACAAGTGTTAGATTATTGCTGTGAGTCATAAGTTCTGTTATCACTGCACACCATGCACTTTGTACTTTTTGTATTTTTGTCATTTACTTGTATGTTTTTTTTTTTTTTTGTGCTTGTTCAGATTATTGGCAACATGCTATGCTTTTCCATAAATTCAGTTGTAGAACTGTTATATTTATGGCCTTTTGCCCTCACTATTACCTGGTGTGACTGTAACTTAAAATGCTTCTTCTGTGTTGTGTAAATAGAGCTTCATTGCATAATGAGATATTAGGCTGCTTTCATATAGAGCGTAAATATTGCCACATATTTTGGCATGAATTTCCAGTCACTCAGCAGCAAAGGAATTGTCATGTGTTGTCTAAAGCTTTGGGTGTCCATTTAATTCTAGGTTTCATGCTTCCATGCACTGAAGGTGTTTTTCATTTTCCGCTGATGGTTAATTCTGTTTAACCCCTTATCGACCAGAGGCATTTTTGTTTTTACATTTTCATTATTTGCTCCCCTTCTTCCCAGAGCCATATCTTTTTGTTTTTTGGTCACAATTGCCATGTGAGGGCTTGTTTTTGCAGGACAAGTTGTACTTTTGAGCGACACCATTGGTTAACATATCGTGTACTGGAAAACAGGAAAAAAAAATGTAAGTGCAGTGAAACTGCAATAAAAAGTGCAATCCCAGTTTTTTTTTTATACAATGTTCGCTATATGCTAAAACTGACCTACGATTTTTATTCTCCAGGTCATAAACACCAGACATGTATAGGTTCTTTTTTTATTTAAGTGGTGGAAAAAATGCCAAAGTTTGTTAAAAAAAAAAAAAAAAAAAAAAAAAATTGCGCCATTTTTGGATATTTGTGGCGTCTCCATTTTTCCTGATCTTGGTTTGAATGAGGGCTTAGTTTTCACGTACCGAGCTGACGTTTTTAATACCATATTGTTGCAGATACGATCTTTTGATCCCATTTTATTGTATTTTAATGCAATGTCGCGGCGACAAAAAAAACACGTAATTTTGGCCTTTTGACATTTTTTTTTTCTTACTACGTCGTTTAGCTATCGGGTTAATTATTTTTTTTTATACTGAAAGATTGGGGCAATTCTGAACACTGCAATACCAAATATGTGCATTTTTTTTTTTTTAATTGTTTTACTTTGAATGGAGTGAAAGGGGGTGATTTGAACTTTTATTTTTTTTTAATAGTTTTAAACTTTTTTTTTTTACTTTTTGCATGCTTTAAAAGTCTCCATGGGAGACTATAAGCTGCAGTTGTTGATCACCTGTTCTACACACAGCCAATGATCAGATCGCCTGTGTGTAGCAGAAATGTTTACTTGTTATGAACGCCGACCACCGGCGGGGCTCTCATAGCAATCTAGCTATGACAACCATAGAGGTCTGGTTGTCATTCCGACCCATCAGTGACCTGCAATCATGTAGCAGGGTCACCAATGGGCGGGTTTAGTGATGTGTTTTCGATAAGTGCGAGTTAAATGCCACTGTCAGAGGTAAGCTGTCATGTGCCTGGAAAGGTGCCCGCACCAAACGGGGAGTCTGATATCGGCGTCCTATTACTCCCGATGTCTGAAAGGGGTTAATACTTTGTACTTTGTTGCAAATTTTATTGCAAATGCTTGCAACTGAAATTAAACTACAATTATGCAGTGTGCGAACAGAACTTTATGCCTATAAGGTTAGTTTCATAATAGCGTTTGAGTCCGCAGCGTGGTGCTGAGGACGTCTTTCCTTAAGATCTGCCTATTTCTGCATGCATCCTGCATACCTATCTTTAACATTGTGTACGCAGGGACATGCATTGTATGCGGATGCGTCCGCGTGCATCGTTTTGACATGCCCGCCTAACGCAAGAAAATGCAACGTTTTTTTTTTGTTTTGCAGGACTAGTTTTAGTTATGAATGACACCGTTCACTTTACTATATTATGTATACAAGAATTTGAAAACAATTGAAAGTGGGTAAAAATGGAGAAAATTTTATATATATATATATATATATATATATACAGTGCCTACAAGTAGTATTCAACCCCCTGCAGATTTAGCAGGTTTACACATTCGGAATTAACTTGGCATTGTGACATTTGGACTGTAGATCAGCCTGGAAGTGTGAAATGCACTGCAGCAAAAAAGAATGTTATTTCTTTGTTTAATTTTTTTTTAAATTGTGAAAAGTTTATTCAGAGGGTCATTTATTATTCAACCCCTCAAACCACCAGAATTCTGTTTGGTTCCCCTAAAGTATTAAGAAGTATTTCAGGCACAAAGAACAATGAGCTTCACATGTTTTGGATTAATTATCTCTTTTTCCAGCCTTTTCTGACTATTTAAGACCCTCCCCAAACTTGTGAACAGCACTCATACATGGTCAACATGGGAAAGACAAAGGAGCATTCCAAGGCCATCAGAGACAAGATCGTGGAGGGTCACAAGGCTGGCAAGGGGTACAAAACCCTTTCCAAGGAGTTGGGCCTACCTGTCTTCACTGTTGGGAGCATCATCCGGAAGTGGAAGGCTTATGGAACTACTGTTAGCCTTCCATGGCCTGGACAGCCTTTGAAAGTTTCCTCCCGTGCCGAGGCCAGGCTTGTCCGAAGAGTCAAGGCTAACCCAAGGACAACAAGGAAGGAGCTCCGGGAAGATCTCATGGCAGTGGGGACATTGGTTTCAGTCAATACCATAAGTAACGTACTCCACCGCAATGGTCTCCGTTCCAGACGAGCCCGTAAGGTATCTTTTACTTTCAAAGCGTCATGTCAAGGCTCGTCTACAGTTTGCTCATGATCACTTGGAGGACTCTGAGACAGACTGGTTCAAGGTTCTCTGGTCTGATGAGACCAAGATCGAGATCTTTGGTGCCAACCACACACGTGACGTTTGGAGACTGGATGGCACTGCATACGACCCCAAGAATACCATCCCTACAGTCAAGCATGGTGGTGGCAGCATCATGCTGTGGGGCTGTTTCTCAGCCAAGGGGCCTGGCCATCTGGTCCGCATCCATGGGAAGATGGATAGCACGGCCTACCTGGAGATTTTGGCCAAGTACCTCCGCTCCTCCATCAAGGATCTTAAGATGGGTCGTCATTTCATCTTTCAACAAGACAACGACCCAAAGCACACAGCCAAGAAAACCAAGGCCTGGTTCAAGAGGCAAAAAATCAAGGTGTTGGAGTGGCCTAGTCAGTCTCCTGACCTTAACCCAATTGAAAACTTGTGGAAGGAGCTCAAGATTAAAGTCCACATGAGACACCCAAAGAACCTAGATAACTTGGAGAAGATCTGCATGGAGGAGTGGACCAAGATAACTCCAGAGACCTGTGCCGGCCTGATCAGGTCTTATAAAATACGATTATTAGCTGTAATTGCAAACAAGGGTTATTCCACAAAATATTAAACCTAGGGGTTGAATAATAATTGACCCACACTTGTATGTTTAAAATTTAACTGAGCAACATAACTTTTTGGTTTGTAAGATTTATGCATCTGTTAATAAATCCTGCTCTTGTGTGAAGTTTGAAGGCTCTAACTTATTTGCATCTTATCAAACCTGCTAAATCTGCAGGGGGTTGAATACTACTTGTAGGCACTGTATATAGAGAGAGATTCATCTATCTATATATAGATATATCTATCTATCACCTTCAGGCAGGCGCCAGCCAGAGCACCTGCGCTGCAGCGTAATTGATATGTAGTGTGTAAATAAGTAATATGTTTGAGCTTATCCTTTTACCAAAAAAAAAAAAACATTTGAAAATGGCGCAGTAGCAGATATAATGGTGCTTCTGTTTTACTTCCTGTTCACGTTGCATGTCAGCATTATGTCCCCAGTCACCTATGTTCTTTTGCCTGTCGGAAAAGATGGACAATTTATGAAAAAAAAAAAAAAATCAAGTGGGTTCATCTGACAACTGTTCCTGTCATAGAGCCATAGACTTATCTGGCCTTCTGTCTCAGTCTGTTTTGAGGATTCAGATGGATGCTCCAGGCATGATGCAAAAAGCCAATATGAACAGGGTATTGGGCTGTAATCGTGTGCATTGGGAAGCAAATCCAAAAGTGGCTTCAGCAAGATGTCCTTTCATATTTCCACCACCTTTTGCATCAACTCCTGATGACACAGAAAACTGCATCAAAACCTGTGAAGATGACTCCAGCTTGTCAGATTTGCATATAAAAATCACTCATTCGACTCAATGGGAAAAAAAAATTCCACAAAAGGGAAATTGCATCACCAACAAGTCATAAAACTTAGAATATCACAAGATCGAGAAACGTGTTAAAGGGAACCTGTCACCCCTTTTTTGAGGTATCATATAATGATATCATTCAATTGTGTGTCACATAAGGATTCTCTTAGTACTTTTGCTTCCCCCTGACCCCGCACCTTTCATGCATAAATACCTTGTTTATATCGGTTCAGATGTATGTAAACTGCCATGGTCCGGTCCGATTGGCGGGGCTTATTCACCTGCTCCCCCCTCGCTGTCTTGCTCTACACAAGAAGAAATGCATGGCACAATCAGCACAAAAAGAAAAAAAATCTTCTACGAATGAATGAGACCTTGCGTGATTTTCCAGCAGAGGGCCCGTTATACGATTGCCAATCTGCTACATTGATGTTGGATGGTGGTTTTTTTTTTTTTTTTTTTTTTTTTTGTGTGCTCCTTTGAAGGATGGCAAAATATGGGGGAAAATTAAAAGGAAGAGCGGTTCCATCTCTGGCACGTTTGATATGATTACCAGCATGAGCAGAATGGTGGCCCAGTAGTTAACACTATTGCTTTGCAAGGCTTGGTTCAAATACCACCAAGGATTACATACAGGTGGGTATGTTCTCCCCGTGTTTGTGTAGGTTTCCTCCAAGTACTACTTTTCTCTCCAGCACTCCAAAGACATACTGATACGGAATATAAATTGAATAGTGTAAGACAAAAACCTCACTTAGATCATTTTGTTTCTTTGCGGTTTCATTTTTATGGTGTACATTGTATGGTTCATTGATTCTCCGGGTCATTGTGATTACAACAATAAGGGTATGTGCACACTTTGCGGATTTGGCCCTGTGGATCCGCAGCAGTTTTCCAAGGGATGTACAGTAACATGTTATCCTATGGAAAACAAAAACCGCTGTGCACATGCTACGGAAAAATCAACGTGGAAACGCAGCAGTTTATTTTCCGCAGCATGTCAATTCTTTGTCCAGATTCCATAGTGTTTTTACACCTATTCCATTCTAGGAATCCGCAGGTGTAAAAATACAGGCAAAATCCGCAGGTAAAACGCGGGTATTTTGACCTGATTCTGCAGATTCCGCGCGGAAAAATCCGCACACGAATCCGCAACGTGTGCACATACCCTAACACTTTTTGGTTTGTGTTGCAATTTAGAGACCCAAATGTTTGATATTTTTCAGTGAGACTGCTACTTTATTTTTTGTCTGTGTGCCAACTGTAGTGCAGGGTACGTACCATGGTTATTTTTTCCCATTGCTTTTAGAAATGGTGACTAAAAATAACAATCTTGGCAATTGTCCTTTTTTTTTTTTTTTTTTTTGGGTGCAGTAACTTTATTGAAAGGTTAAATCTTCACAAATGTGACAATAATGGATATGCAGCTCTGGCAAAAATTAAGAGACCACTTTCAAATGTTCAGTTTGTCTGATTTTTCTCTTTATAGGTATTTTTTGAGTAAAATGTAAATTGTTCTTTTATTCTATAAACTTGTCTCTGAACTTCCAAGCAATAAGTTTTGTATTTTTTTTTTTTTTTTCTGACAAAAAAATGGTCAAAAAAAAAATGCAGTGCTTTCAGACCTCAAATAATGCAAAGAAAACAAGTTCATAATCATTTAGAAACAACAATACTACTAATGTTTAAACTCAGGAAGAGTTCAGAAATCAATATTTTGTGGAATAACCATGATTTTTAATCACAGCTTTCCTGCGTCTTGGCATTCTTTCCACCAGTCTTTCACACTGCTTCTGGCGCAAAAATGTAAGCGGTTCTTTGATGGCTTGTGACTATCCATCTTCCTCGTGATTACTGTACATTCCAGAAGTTCTCAATGGGGTTCAGGTCTGGAGAATGGGCTGCCTATTTTTTCCAGAGATGGATATAGAGATGTATAAGGCTATGTGCACACGTAAGCAGAAAATTTCTGCATAAAAACAGGACTCCTTCCCAGAAAACGCGCGTTTTTTCCGTGATTTTTTGCCGCGATTTTTTTCCGCGATTTTTTTCGTGCGTCCCCAGCCAGATACATAGAAAATAGCCAGAAATGCGGAATTTACCGCAAAATTAATGAGCATGCTGCATTTTTTACCGCAAAGCGTTTTTTCGCGGTAAAAAACGCATCAATATGCACAAAAAGTGCAAACTGCTTTTTTGCGTTTTTCCCGCGGATTTTTAGGTAAATCCGCAGAGAAAAAACGCTGTGTGTGAACACAGCCTAATTTTTTTTTTTTGTTTAATTTCTTTTTTACATGCTGAAAGGGTTCAGTGAAACTTTTTATATTTTTTTTTCTAGTATTGTCATAAACTTTTTTTTACCATACATTACACTGCATTTTTTTTTTTTTTTTTTTTGTTTCTGTACTGGACTAGAGTCTGTGAAATAATTGCTTGTTTTACTCTTCGCCACGACAGCACCCACTTGGAGAGAGGGATCCGCCCATAGGAACAGGAAACCTACAGAGATAAAAGAGGGCGGTCCGCCTCTCCTCCTCACTTGGTTTCCTGTTCCTATCGGAACCACAGGATCTCTACAGAAGACATACCTGGGCCAAGGAACCGCCTGTGCAGTGTCCGTGCGAACGGCAGGGGTTCCGGTCCAGAAGCAGCGTCGGGGGAGTGCTGGAATCCGGCTCCCCCCTCGTCTGAGACGGTGGCAGCGCAAGAAGAAACACCGGTACCGGGTGGAGCCGACCGGGGGTTTTCTTATATGGATACACGTCACCGGCATCTTAGAGGCAGCCATCCCGGTCCGTGTGGGAGTGCGGAGCCGAGATAGAGAAGCTATCTCTGGCGTTCTGAAACAGCGAGGACGCAGGTACAGCGCTGGGAAGAGGTAAGGAGGAACTTCCGGGTTACCAGAGGTTCCTCAGCGTACAGCGCATGCGCGGTCTTTCACAGCACTCCCCGCCCCCTCCAGAGGAGGGAAAAAAAAAAAAAAAAGGGGACATGATTTAATATAGCGGCGCAGGACGGTGTTTCCAGGCCGGGCGCAGGCTAATGAATGCACCGGAAGCAGGCGCACCTGGGAGGGGGAGGTACCAGGTATTGAAGGGTGGCATAAAAAACCGAGGGGGATAGTGATAGAGCGTGCAGACATGTCTTCCCCAAGACAGGACACGCATCCCCAGGCAGGTGATGCAGCGGAACGGCGAGGCTCCTCGGATAGGAGCCACAGAAGTCATGCCAAAAGAACCCCTTCTCAGCCTCCTGAACCGGTACCTACAGCTTCTCTGGGTGAGTGGACGACTCTCTGCCTATCAAGCTGTTAAAGAATCTCTCTCTCTCTCTCGCTCTCGCTCTCCTCTGCTATGTCCACCATAGGCTAAAAGGAAGGAAAAATCAAAAAACAAGGAATGGTGCCCTCTGTACACGTCCTTTACCGGACTCTTATACAAAGAGGCTGTGCAAAAAATGCATTTCTGAAAATACAAAACAGGCTTCAACATCAGCCACAGACATTAGGGCTATAATAAGGGAGGAACTACAGGCCCTAACCCAGTCTAGCGGCATATCTAAGAAAACTAAGGCTAACAGACCAACGGCAGTTAGCTTAGATACAGATGAGGACGAAGCAGTAGTCTCTGACAGCTCCAATACGTCTAAATCATCCTCTTCCTCTGATATGGAGGGTCGTTCATGTTTTCCGTTAGAGAACATGGACAACTTGGTGAAATCTGTAAGAAACACCATGGGTTGCACAGACACTAAGGAGCCGCAAACGACCCAAGAGATTATGTTTGCGGGATTGACAGGAGGAGGAGGGTTTTTCCCGTTATACCGGCAATAAAGGCCTTAGTGAAAAAGGAATGGGAGAAGCAGGATCAGAGAGGTTATCTTCCCTCGGCTTCAAAAAGAAGGTATCCTTTTAGCGACGAGGAATTGTTAACGTGGTCTAAGGTCCCGAAGGTCGACGCGGCAGTTGCCTCAGCCTCAAAGCAGTCGGCCTTACCAGTAGAAGATGCACGGATTCTAAAAGACCCACTGGACCGGAAAGCGGATGCCTCACTAAAGAAAGCATGGGAGGCAGCCACGGGCACGTTTAAGCCGGCAATAGCCAGTACGTGCACAGCTCGCTCTATGCTGGTCTGGATTGATCAGCTAGACCAACAAGTGGAACAAAAGGTCTCCAGAGACAAGCTACGAGCAGCCATTCCACTGACTCGTGGCGCAGCGGCATACATAGCAGACGCATCAGCCGATTCACTACGCATGGCAGCCAGAACAGCAGGCTTGCTTAACGCCAGACGAAGCCTATGGCTTAAAAGCTGGAGAAGTGACACCCAATCCAAGGCAAAGCTCTGTGCCATACCTTGTGAGGGTGAGTTTTTGTTTGGAAAAGCGTTGGACGAAATCCTTGCTAAAGCAAAAGAAAGGAAAAAAGGGTTCACTAACCCCTCTCTCCCATTTTATTATAGGAGAGCGTTCAGGAGACGACCATTTGGTAGGGGAAGAACATCAGAGAATCAGAACCGCTGGGCTACGAAAGAAGGAAAAGGTGCTATGTTTAGAGGATCCTCCTTCCGCAGAGATCGGAGCTAAAGAACCAGTCCCTCCAGTAGGAGGGAGACTAAAATTTTTCCTTCAGGAATGGGAGAAAATCACGACCAGCCCTTTGTAAAGACTCTTGGAGCGATGGAAAGGCCGAATGGCATGGCTGTGAACTGAAGGTGTTTTATGGTGCCCTCGAGGAAGACCGCCACTCAGGTATTTCTGGAATCTGTAATGGATGGGAAGATGATAATAGGCATCTTTCAGATCCAGGCCTGCCATCATACAATTGGGAAAAAGGAGCTTAATTGCGGATCTAATAGACTCCATCTTAAATTTATGATTTATTACAAAAGTAACCCAGCCCTTGGGTCCTGGGCATTATTAGAGAAGGACTAAAATTAGAGTTCCATCATGTGCCCCGTAACGGTCATCGTAACATCCCTTAACTCCCCAGTCCAACAGCGGGCCTTAGAGACTGAAATTTTCAGTCTTCTGGACAAAAAAGTCTTGGTCCAGGTGCCAAAAGGACAGGAAGGGAGAGGATTTTACTCCCCTCTCTTTCTGATACCTAAACCCGATGGCTCCTTCAGGACGATAATTAACCTGAAGAAACTGAATACTTTTGTAATAAATCATAAATTTAAGATGGAGTCTATTAGATCCGCAATTAAGCTCCTTTTTCCCAATTGTATGATGTATTTCCATCGCTCCAAGAGTCTTTACAAAGGTGATGCTGGAAGTGATGGCTTTCTTACGCCAGAAGGACACGATCAGTTCAGTCCTTCCTGGGTCCTCAGCTAGACTCCATAAGCCAAAAATGTCTGCTACCACAGGTAAAGATTACAACAATTAAAACGAAGGTCAGATTAGCGATAAACGAACCACACATGTCGTTAAGGGATGCAATGTCCCTCCTGGGGTCCCTTACTTCCTGCATCCCGGCGGTTCGGTGGGCCCAATTCCATACAAGAGATTTACAGCATCAAATCTTCTTGGAAGAGATTCAGGACCAGGGGAATTTAAGTAAAAAAATCACTATCTCAGATAGTCCTAACCTCCCTAACATGGTGGCTAGACGAGAATAACTTATCGGGAGGAGTACCATGGGTAGTAACACCCTCCCGTATAATTACTACTGATGCCAGCCCCACAGGATGGGGAGCCCACATGGGAAGCACCTTCACCCAAGGCTTATGGGATATAAGGGAAGAGCACGATTCATCAAACTTGAGAGTTAAAAGCAGTGGGTCATGCATTATATCATTTTCTCCCACAGTTACAAGGAGAGAACGTAAGAGTCCTGTCAGACAACACCACAGTGGTCGCATATCTGAACAGGCAAGGCGGGACTCGATCAGTCGCATTAATGTCTTCCGCAAGAAAGATCTTGTCTTTAGCCGAAAAACATTTTTCATCTCTCTCAGCCCTCCACATAAGAGGAGAAGACAATGCGGAAGCGGATTTTCTAAGCCGCCATACACTGCGGCAAGGAGAGTGGTGCCTGAGCCGGCAAATATTCACAAACATCGTGTCACTATGGGGCCTTCCCCAGATAGATCTCTTCGCCACCAGGAAAAACAAACAAGTGCGAAGATTCGCCTCTCTGAATGTGACAGACAGCCCAGAAATCCTGGATGCCCTCCAGGCCCCATGGCGGTTCAAACTGGCATATGCCTTCCCCCCAATCATACTACTACCGCAGGTGATCAGGAAGATCAGGGCAGAGAAGGCACGAATAATCTTAATAGCACCATTCTGGCCCAGGAGACCGTGGTTTTCATGCCTGCGGGCAATGTCAGTGACCGACCCTTGGGTGCTTCCTTCAACCCCCAGGCTACTCTCGCAGGGGCTGTTCTTCCATCCTCAAGTGGACAATCTCCACTTGACGGCTTGGAACTTGAAAGGGAAATGTTGAGGGCAAGAGGTTTTTCGGAAGGGCTAGTCAACACTCTCCTACAAAGGCGGAAATTGTCTACAACAAAAATTTACACCAGGGTGTGGAGAAAATTCCTAGAGTTTCACACAGCCCCTGATTCCAGAGAAATCCCAATAACAGCAATCCTAGAATTTCTACAAAAAGGAAAAAAATTTAGGACTATCTGTTAACACTCTAAAAGTCCAGGTGTCGGCTCTAGGTGCCCTCTATAGTTATAATGTTGGCAGGGAATAGATGGATTACCAGATTTATCTCTGCCTGTGAGCGGAGCGAACCGGTACACATACCTAGGGTCCCTCCTTGGGACTTGAATTTGGCGCTGGAGGCCCTTACACGTGCTCGTGCTCCGTTTGAACCATTAGACTCAATATCCCTTAAACACCTATCTCTCAAAACAGTACTGCTAGTTGCACTAACCTCAGCCAGAAGGGTTAGCGACATACAGGCACTATCGATAGAACCCCCTTTCCTATTAACATTCCAGGATCAGCTAATATTAAAACCAGACCCCTCATACTTACCAAAGGTAGCAGGGAAGTTCCATAGATCACAAGAAATCCACCTCCCCTCATTTTTTAGTAACCCTTCTACTCCAGAGGAAGAAAAATTTCATACGCTAGATGTTAGAAGAGCAGTATTACAATACATCGAGAGATCTAGCAGCTGGAGGAAGAGTAGGGCTCTATTTATTTCCTTCCAGGGCCAAAAGAAGGGATATGAGGTCACAAGGGGTACCCTGTCACGATGGATCAGAGATGCGATCAGCCTGGCATACTCCGCGAGCAATGAAGATCCCCCGGAAGGTATCAAGGCACAATCCACCAGAGCAATGGCTTCTTCTTGGGCAGAGAGGGGAGATGTCGCAATCGAGTCTATATGTATGGCTGCTACTTGGTCAACGCCCTCTACCTTTTATAACCACTATAGACTGGAGTTATCATGCTCATCCGACCTAACCTTTGGTAGAGCGGTCCTCGGCACGGTGGTCCCTCCCAGGTGAAGGTCTCTGAAAGTCTCTCCAAGTGGGTGCTGTCGTGGCGAAGAGTAAAAAGCCGGATTACTTACCGGTAATGCTCTTTTAATGAGTCCACGACAGCACCCGTTCACTAACTCTCCCTAGAAGTTAACATAAAATATATATATATATATATATATATATATATATATATATATATATATATATATATACCAGCTTAGTTGTAGAAATAGAATGAGCATATAGAATAATATAATGGCCTAATAATTGGCGGTCCTCCGGGTACTCTGAAATCCAACTGAGGAGGAGAGGCGGACCGCCCTCTTTTATCTCTGTAGGTTTCCTGTTCCTATGGGCGGATCCCTCTCTCCAAGTGGGTGCTGTCGTGGACTCATTAAAAGAGCGTTACCGGTAAGTAATTCGGCTTATTGTATTCTGCAGTATGTATTGAAAATCATGTTCTCCTATATCCCAAGCTGTGACACAGGAGTACTAAAATGGCTTCACCAAGGGCCATGAACAAGCCACTAGCTGCAATGTAACACATCTGCTACTCATGGTTGCGCAGCAATGCCAGCTGTATAATACAGCCTGCAAGTCCATTGTATGAAGCAGGCTAAAGCCAAGTGATGCTGTACTTCCATCATACATGTACAGGGCAAGCCTTTTAGGATATTAGTACTTTGCATGTTACAAGTGGTATTTTTATTGTATTTGGTACAGTAGAATTTTGGAAATTTGTCTTTTTTTTTTTTTATATTTTTGTACTTCAATTCTTAACATTTTTCTGAAACTACATATTTATCACCTATGTATGATAACTTACTAATTGTGGGGTTCAACCTCCAGGACCCACACTGATCTGCAGAAAGGGACACTTTTGTCTTGGTTATAGACAAGAGCGGCAAGTGGGATGCCTGACTGGTGCACCATTCTTGCTCTATGGTGCTGCTGGAAAGAGCTGAGGGTAACTCTTAGCTGGAGACCCCATAAAATACAGTGGTTTTTAATGCATGGCCTGCTGCTCCATTTTAACTGGAGTGGGGAAAGGGGGGACTATCTGTAAGTCCCAGTGTTTGGGCCCGCCTTATCAATAAGTTATCACCTATCTTGTGGGTATATTTTCTATGAACAACGTTAAAATATTGGACACACAACTGACCCAACAAAGCACTTAGTACCTAGAGTCCTTTGCTTTTATTTTTACAGTGGAGTTTACAGAATTAAAGGGGATCTGTCACCCCATTTTAGCACTATCAGCTGCGGCCACCGCCATCAGGGGCTTATCTACAGCATTCTGTAATGCTGTAGATAAGCCTCCAATGAAACCTGAAAGATAAGAAAAAAGTTAGATGATACTCACCCCGGCGTCCGGTCCGATGGGTGTCGCCGTCCCGTCCAGCGCTTCCCATCTTCATATGATGATGTCCTCCTCCTTGCTTCTCCCTTGGCTCCTGCGCTTGTGTACTTTATCTGCCCTGTTGAGGGCAGAGTACAGTACTGCAGTACGCAGGCGCCGGGAAAAGTCAGAGAGGTCCGGCGCCTGCGCACTGCAGAACTCTGCTCTGCCCTCAACAGGGCAGATAAAGTACGTGTGCGCAGGAGCCGAGGGAGAAGCAAGGAGGACATCATCATATGAAGATGGGAGGCATCGGACCGCGACACCCATCGCACCCGACTCCGCCCCCCGGTGAGTATAATATAACGTGTTTTTCTTATCTTACAGGTTTCATCAGGGGCTTATCTACAGCATTACAGAATGCTGTAGATAAGCCCCTGATGGCGGTGGCCCCAGCTTATGGGGCAAAAATGGGTTGACAGATTCCCTTTAAGTCTTCATTATGCTGGCCCTAAGAACGATGTTTAATTTTTGTTTATTTCCTAAGCTTCTATGGACACAGCCAATCCTTGGTATTGTAGCAACACTTTACCAGCATGAAGGGGAAGGAGTTAACACCATGTTCCGTGTTCTTGTGGAGTCTCAAAGGAGAAGGCATTAACACGTTGGAAATGAACAGTATCAGCTAGACAGATGGTAGCAAATGCATGCCTCTGCCAGCAGCAAACACCATAAGAGTCATCCTCACACATACTAGTAGAGCAGATGGAGTTGCACAGTAGAAAATAAGTTCATTTTACCCAATTTTTTCTTCAGAGTACAACCCAGTAGGGCTTCTGTACAGACTGGATTTGCGTACACATTTTCATGTAAGACCTCATTCATGTGTCTTACAGATCAAATAGAGCAGCTGCAGGGTGATTTTATAGCCAGTAGTTGCTTTGTCTCTCTTGGTGGCTCCTTGAGACACTGTACTTTTCCATAGAGCCATTACTATATGAGTCCATAGGCATGTTTTTGGTGCTGTAGTAAAGGCTTTTTCAGTTGGAGAAACTAAACTAGCTTTTGGATGTGTTTTTAAAATAAAATCCCGCTGTAAAGTTACTGCAGTGCTGCCTAGCTTCTAAGGCTACGTTCACACGTAGCGGAGCTCTTGCGGAAATTACCGCGAGAATTCCGAATTCCATTCCGTGGGAAAATCGCATTTTAACCCCTTAATCCCATGTGACGTACTATCCCGTCCATGTGCCCTGGGACTTAATTCCCAGGGACGAGATAGTACGTCACAGCGATCAGCGGCGCCCACGTGGTGAGCGCCACTGATTGCGGCTGGGTGTCAGCTAATTATCACAGCTGACACCCGGCACAATGTGTCAAGGGCGGTCACGGACCGCTCCCGACATGTTAACCCCTTGCACACCGCGATCAAACACGATCGCGGTGTACCGGGGGTTAAAGGGAAGCATCGGCAGGGAGGGGGCTCCCTCCGTGCTTCCCTGAGCCCCTCCACAGCAGCGCAATGTGCAGCGCTGCTGCGGGGGTCTCTTTCCCTACAGGTCCCCGCATCCAAGATGGCGACGGGGACCTTCGGGGTGCCTGTAGGGAGCTGACTTCCTCAGTGCCTGTACAGTGCAGGCATGAGGAAGTGTGCATCTATGCACAGTGGTCTGTGATGTGACAGATCAGCAATCTGTCACAGGACAGTGATGTCCCCCCCCTGGGACAACCTAATAAAGTTAAAGAAAAAAAGTGTAAAAATTTTGGGAAAAAAAAAAAAATTCCCCAATAAATTCATTTTTTGGAAATAAAAAAATAGAAGTACACATTTGGTATTGCCACGTCCGTAATGACTTGCCCTATAAAACTGTCCCATAAGTTAACCCCTTTAGCGAACCCCTTAAAAAATAAAAATAAAAAACGAAGCAAAAAATGATTTATTATCATACCACCGAATAAAAAGTGCAATAACGCACGATCAAGAAGACGCATATAAATATACATGGTACCGCTGAAAATGTCATCTTGTCCCGCAAAAAAGGAGCCACCATATACAGCATCATCAGCGAAAAAATAAAAAAGTTATAGCTCGCAGAACAAAGCGATGCAAAAATAATTATTTTTTATATAAAATATTTTCATTGCATAAAACCTCAAAAACATAAAAAAAAGACATAAATGAGGTATCGCTGTAACCATGCTGACCCGAAGAATAAAACCGAGAAAAGTATATGCACACAAATAGGGATCACCATACACTAATATAGTCAAAAATCAAATTTTATTATAGTGAACACAACAAGCAAACACTTAGTTTAAAAACAATTAAAATGTCTGAACTCACAGACACACATAGACAAACAAAAACAATGGGTCATGTTACTATCAATTTGCTGTGTATTTATACTAAGGACTCTAACAGAGCACTACACTGACCTTGAGAAAGACACTTCATAGTGTCGATACGCGTGGGTTTGGGGGGTCCCATACAATTTAACCATTGGTCTGCTTGTCCTCAGAAACCAGGTGATATCATGATAGGGAAAGGGGTTATGTTGTCCCTATTTTCTTGTATTTGATTTAGTGGTAACATGTTGAGAATTTGATGCATACACATGGCATTTATTTTGCCTGTCTATCCCTTATGCAATCACAGTGTTTCCCTATAGGACTTGATATGTAGATATTCTGGTATATTTGTATTAACACCATGATATTATGACAATGAATAAGATTGGGATTGTTAACCTGTGGTGTTAGATCCCAGATATTGAAATTCAGTAGATATTTGTTATTTGATTAAATGGTTAATTCTGGGGCCCACAGTATTTAACTGTCTATTAACATGACCCATTGTTTTTGTTTGGCTATGTGTGTCTGTGAGTTCAGACATTTTAATTGTCTGAAATAGTGATCACCATACACTAATATAGTCAAAAATCAAATTTTATTATAGTGAACACAACAAGCAAACACTTAGATTTTTGACTATATTAGTGTATGGTGATCACTATTTGTGTGCATATACTTTTCTCTTAATTTGTTACTGTGTTAATTTATTTATATGCACTAGGTGATCCCACCTGAGTATATATTGTGGATGGTGCCCGTTTATCCCTTTTAGTCAGATTTATCAATTTTACCGCACGCAGAACGGTGTAAACGCACCCCCCAAAAGAAATTCATGAAACGCTGGTTATTGTTCATTCTGTGTCCCAAAAATCGGAATAAAAAGCGATCAAAAAATGTCACGTGCCCGAAAATGGTACCAATAAAAACGTCAACTCGTTCCGCAAAAAATAAGACCTCAGATGACTCAGTGTGTCAAAATATGGAAAAATTATAGCTGTCAATATGTGGTGATGCAAAAACTATTTTTACAATAAACGTCTTTTAGCCTATGACAGCTGCCAAACATAAAAACCCGCCATAAATAGTAAATCAAACCCCCCGTTATCACCCCCTTAGTTAGGGAAAAATTATAAAAGTAAAAGAAAATGTATTTATTTCCATTTTCCCATTAGGGCTAGGGTTAGGGGTGTTGGGGTAATGGTTGGAGTTAGAATTGGGGGTTTCCACTGTTTGGGCACATCAGGTGCTCTCCAAATGCAACATGGCGTCAGATCTCAATTCCAGCCAATTTTGCGTTGAAAAAGTCAAATGGTGCTCCTTCCCTTCCAAGCTCTGCCATGCGCCCAAACAATGTTTTACCCCCACATGTAGGGTATCAGCCTACTCAGGACAAATTGCAAAGCAACTTTTGGGATCCAATTTCTCCTGTTACCCTTAGGAAAATAAAAAATTGGGGACTAAAAGATCATGTTTCTGGAAAAGATACAATTTTTTTATTTTCATGCCCAGGCATTATAAACTTCTGTGAAGCACTGGGGGGTTCAAAGTTCTCACCACACATCTAGATAAGTTCCTTGGGGGGTCTCGTTTCCAACATGGTGTCATTTGTGGGGTGTTTCCTCTGTTTTGGTACATCAGGGGTTTTCCAATCGTGACATGGTGTCCGATCTCAATTTCAGCAAAAAACGTCAAATGGCGCTGCTTCCCTTCCGAGCTCTGCCATGCGCCCAAATAGTGGTTTACCCCCACATGTGGGATATCAGCGTACTCAGGACAAATTGCACAATAACTTTTAGGGTCTTGTTACCCTTGGGAAAATAAAAATTGGGGGTGAAAAGATCATTTTTGTGGAAAAAATGATTTTTTAATTGTACGGCTGTACGTTATAAACTTCTGTGAAGCCCTTGTGGGTTCAAAGTTCTCACCACATATCTAGATAAGTTCCTTGGGGGGGTCTTGTTTCCAAAATGGGGTCACTTGTCGGGGGTTTCCACTGTTTAGGTACATCAGGGGCTCTCCAAACGCGACATGGCGTCCGATCTGAATTCCAGCCGATTTTGCATTGAAAAAGTCAAACGGCGCTCCTTCCATTCTGAGCTCTGCCATGCGCCGAAACAGTGGTTCCCCCCACATATCAGGTATCGGCATACTCAGGACAAATTGCACAATAACTTTTGCAGTCCAATTTCTCCTGTTACCCTTGGTAAAATAAAAAAAATTGAACCTGAAGTAAAAAGTTAAATGTTCATGTTTTTAATTTTTTTTTTTTTTAAATATTCAAAAAATTCCTGTGATGCACCTAAAGGGTTAATAAACTTCTTGAATGTGGTTTTGAGCACCTTAAGAGGTGCGATTCTTAGAAAATACCCAAAAGTGACACCATACTATCATATAGACCCCGCAAAGTGGCTTCAAATGTGATGTGGTCCGTAAAAATAAAATGGTGTTGCAATAATGAGAAATCGCTGGTCAATTTTTAACCCTTATAACATCCTAACAAAAATAATTTTGGTTCCAAAATTGTGCTGATGTAAAGTAAACGTGTGGGAAATGTTACTTATCAAGTTTTTGTGTGCTGTATCTGTGATTTAAGGGCATAAAAATTCAAAGTTGGAAAATTGCGAAATTTTCAAAATTTTCGCCAAATTTCCGTTTTTTTTTCACAAATAAACGCAAGTTAATTGAATGAAATTTTACCACTAACATGAAGTACAATATGTCACGAGAAAACAATGTCAGAATCATCGGGATCCATGAAAGCGTTTCAGAGTTATTACCTCAAAGGGACAGTGGTCAGAGTTGTAAAAATTGGCCCGGTCATGAACATGCAAACCACCCTTGTGGCTTAAGGGGTTAAATTCCCGCGATTTTCCCGTGGAAAAACTAGCATTTTGCAAGCGTTATTAGCTTGCAGAATTGCTAGCGTTTTCCAAGTGATCTGGAGCATCGCTTGGAGAACTGATTGACAGGTTGTCACACTCATCAAACACAGTGTTTGACGAGTGTGACCGACTTTTTACTATTGAGGCTGCCTATGTGGCATCAATAGTAAAAGATAGGATGTAAAAAATAATAAAAAAAAAAAATATTGTTGTTCTCACCTTCCGATGTCTCGCGCAGCTTTCCCGCCTCTCTCCACGCTCCCGGTCCCAGTAATCCTTTGCGAGAATTACCGCGATGACGTCCGTTCTCGTGGGATCGTGACGTCTCGCGGTCATTCGCGATGACGGCGCGCGAATTACCGTGAGACTTCGCGATCCCGTGAAAACGGACGTCATCGCTCGCAAAGGATTACCGGGAGCGTGGAGAGAGGCGGGAAGGCTGGGCGGGACGTCGGAAGGTGAGAATAACAATATTTTTTTATTTTAAATTCTATTTTTTACAGGGATATGGTACCCAAAGCCCGGAGGACAGTCTCCTCTCTTCCGGACCGTGGTTACCATCCGCAAATGTTCTGTTTACTTTTCGCATGGTGTGCACAGCCACATGCAGAAATTAAGCAGAACAATGCATTCCTATGGGTGCGGGATCGCCACAATTCCACTAAATTAGTGAGCATGCTGCAATTTTTACCGCAAAGCGATTCCGCCGCGGTGAAAACCGCAGCATTAGCACAGCATTGCAGAATCCCATAGGAATGCATGGGATGCTTATTTTTCGCGGCAAAATCGCGCGGTGAAAACCACCACGGGTGAACATAGCCTAAAGCTTACTTCCTGAAAGGGAAATAGTTACCAGGTTTCTGCTAATCTGAGATGACTTGAAGGGGCAGAGACCTTTATATCATTTGTCAGTTTATTCCATTTGTCAGTTTCTGACATTCCATTAATGTCACTTTCTGATGGGTCATTGCCTATCATTGATGTTCCATTTGATCACATAGCCATGGATCTAGTGGGACAAATTAAGTCTGCCAGAGAGCGTCAGTATATCTTGGTGGTACTGGACTACACTACATAGTATCAGAAGCCCATTCCACTGTGTAACTCCTCCAAGTATATCGCCTGATAGTTGATCCATATCTTTACTAGAATGGGCTTGCCTAAACAGATCCTGATGGTCCAAGGGAGTTGTGCAAAACCTTGCAAATCACACAACTCCGGACTTCAGTCTACCATCCACAGACGGATGGCTTGGTAGAAACGTTCAATAAAGGCCATGTTAAAGAAGGTCATAGCGAAGGATGACTGAGACTGTCTACTACAGTGTCTTCTATTCTTCATCAGAGAAGTCCCACAGGCCTCTACTGGGCTCTCCACTTTTCACCTTATTTATGGCCGACAACCCCGTGGGCTCCTCGACGTAGCAAAGGAGACGTGGGAGGCGGAGTCTACCCCCTACCTGAGTGTAACTGAGCATGTGGCCCAGATACAAGAGATGATTGTCAAGGTGATACGCATCGTGACAACACCTCCTCAAAGCACAAGAGGCACAGTCGAGCATGTACGATAGGTCGGCGAGGGTGAGACACTTCAACCCTGGGGATCACACACTGCTGCTGGTACCTACGGTGAGAGCAAGTTTCTTGGCCAAGTGGCAGGGCCCCTACAAAATAATTGAAAAGGTTGGGGATGTCCCCAATAAAGCCCACCAACCAGGGAGAAGGAAGCCCTACCAGGTATATTACGTCAACCTGATTTAAGCAACGGCGAGATAGTGGGCCCGTGGAAGCTCTGTGTTTGGTGGCCAAACCTGAAGCATATGTGGAAGAAGTTAAGATGGCAGAGACAGTCACGTGTCCAAAAGCAACAGTGCCCGGAGTAGCTACAGCGAAACAGACCTGTTCTCAGAACTGCCAGTTTGTACAAAGGCCATTGAGCTTGAGGTACTGATGGAGCCTCATGTCTGGGTCAAATTGAAGTCATATCTGATTCTCAAAGCCCGCTGAGATGTCATCTTGAAAGAGGTAAAGTGGATGCTGAGCCTGGGAGTCATTGAAGAGTCCAAGAGTGGCTGGTCCAGTCCAATAGTCTTAGTACCGAAACCAGATAGAGAATGGTGGTTTTGTAATGACTATAGAAAGCTGAATGAGGTCACTAAGTTCGATACATAACCAATGCCCCGTGTCAACGAATTGATGAGAGGCTAGGGCTGGCTCGGTGCATTACTTCCCTTGATCTCACAAAACTGTATTGTCCAATTCCCATGTCCCAAGATGCCAAGGAGAAGACTTCCTTTTCAATGCCAGATAGATGCTTCCAGTCCACTAGGATGCTGTTTGAGCCATGGACTGAATCCTAGTTCCCCCGCAAGAGGTATGCAGTGGCCTACCTGGATGACATCGTGATCTTCAGCCAGGATAGGGGAACAAATCTGAAAAAGGTCCAGACGATACTTGATGCTCTACGAAAGGCAGGGTTTTCCATAAACACGAAGAAATATGCCTTAGGAATGGAGGAAGCTAAATACTTGATCTATGTCGTAGGCAGGGGCAAAATAAAGCCTCAAATAGAGTTGAGGCGATCCAGAGTTATCCCCAATCCCCTCTTGCAGAAGCAGGTCAGAGCATTCCTGGGCATTGTGGGATGTTACTGCCGATTTATTCCGAACTTCGCCATGATAGCCATAGTTGACCTTTTTAATGAGGTCCATTAGAGAGGCAGCTGAGATAGCCTTCCAGGAACTGAAGCTAGCTCTGTGTTAACAGCCGATGCTGGTGGCAACAGATTTCTCCAAGGAGTTTGTGGTGCAGACGGACGTGTCAGATGTTGGGATGGGGGCTGTCTTATCACAAAATTAAGAGCACCCCCATAATGTATCTGTCGAAGTTGTCATCCTGCAAGAATAATTACTCCATAGTGGATTAGGAATTTTTGGCCATCAAGTGCGTGTTGGACACTCTAAGGTACTGCCTCTTTGACATGAAGTTCAGTCTAGTGTCAGACCATGCCCCAATGAAGTGGAGAAAGTGAACAATGCCTGAGTTACTAGTTTACCTATTACTTCAGGAAATTAACTTCCAAGTGTAGCATAGGCCAGGGAAACTGCATAGCAATGCTAACGCTCTGTTGAGAGTCCATGGTTTTGATGGCAGAAGGTGCCAAGCCCCCAGGCTTTGGGCGGGGGGGGGGGGGGAGGGGAGGGCTGAGATGGCCGCCGGATGGGTGCTTGAGGGGAGATTTGTCATCGCGGTTATTAGCTGCGGTGATGTGAGCTCTGAAGCATGGTCCAGCACA
The DNA here is from genome assembly GCF_039654945.1 of Dendrobates tinctorius. Lineage (NCBI taxonomy): Eukaryota > Metazoa > Chordata > Amphibia > Anura > Dendrobatidae > Dendrobates > Dendrobates tinctorius. Next base: position 11,967,950 of record NW_027361876.1, read on the forward strand.
TATAGTGGTGGGAGAGTTCTTAGGCCATTCCCGGGCTCAGTTTTTTGAGCAGTCATAAGAGATTGGTGGGAATGACTGCCAGGGCTGTGGAGTCGGTAAGCCAAACCTCCAACTCCTCAGTTTCCCTTACACAGACTCCACGACTCCGACTCCCACATATATTGCTCATATTTAAGTGAAAAATTTATTTGTAGTACAATGTGAACATCAGACATTTAATCATTTTTATGATAGAATAATCAAGATATTTAGATAGAACATAATATATATTTATTGGAATACAACTTTGGAACACAAAACTGCAATAAATTGTAAATATGTAATACACTATAATATCGAAAATATATATATATTTCACTATGTAATAAGCTATGTAAGTGGCAAAAAACAGTTTTCAGCAAAAACATACTAAACTTTTGTGCAGTCTATGAATTTGTTCTAAGAAACAGAATTGCCTCCATCAGATCCTCTTTCATAGATGACCTCAAATCTGACCTATTAATTTTAAGGCTAGAGAACAACCTCTCTACACTAACTTGGGTTGGAGGCAAAGCCGTAACCACATGGGCAACATCTCTAACAATTTCCTGGTATCAACGAATTGCCTCATGCACAGTCAGTTTTGATGAACGGTTGAATTTTTCTATTTCTTTGCGAGCAAGTGAAAGATTTTGCTGAAATATGGTCAATCTGCTTGCTATAGGAGACGAAGTGAAATCTTTTTCCTTGCGGCAACACTTTTCCTGCTCCATGTGATCCAAATACTTGTCAAAGTCAAACGCCTCATCTGATGAGGATGAAGATATGGCAGCAGTAGTACCGTCAGGACCCAAGTCCTCTTGCGCCTGGCAGTCCTCCTGTAGGCCACTCATCCTAACTGCTACCTCAGTCAAAGCTTCTTTTCCTTTAGTAAGCTGTTGATCATCAAGCAGTATACAATGACTTGGGTCCACATAAACAGCTGCCAGAAAAATTTTATTTTCCAATAGCTGTGTCTCTCCGTCTCATTGAAGCAGAAATGCCATCTGTGATTAAACCTCCTCTTTGGGACAGGCAAAATAGCAAGTTCTTCCACTCCCTTATAAAAATGCCAGGAGTTAAATCCTCAGCTTGTCATTTTTTTAGTCACAGTAAATGGGTAATTAAGCAATTCCTTCAATTCAGCCACCTGTGTCCATTGACCTTCATTTAGGGTTATCTGAGGGTGCGCCATATCTATAAGAAACGGTTTTAGTTCGAGCAATCGCTCAATCATTAAATAAGTGCTGCCCCACCGAGTGGCTTGATCGACAATTGCCCCTTTCCCAGCACGTCTCTCCAAGATGGAATCAATTTTAGGGGTTCTGGCGGCAATAACCAATTTCCTCACTTTTCCAATCAGATTTCCAGCATGTCCCTCTTGCAGACTCTCATTGCCAGCTGCAGCGTGTGCATAATACAGCGCATGTGATGAATAGGAAAGTGTTTTGAAGCAGTTTCAACAAGATCATCTATTTCTAAAGTGTAATTTTGCTGTTCTTCTGTTGTAATATCTGTTTGTTCCTCAGTTACATGAACAGCACTGTGGCCTTCCATCTCAAACATACTGAATACTAAATTTTCTTCTAGCTGTTGTTCATTACTCTCATTCATCAGTGTAATTGTACTTATGTTTGAAGCATTGTCCGTTACAACAGCAAGAACCTGTTCTTTTTTGAGTTCGTAATCTTGCAGAACTTTTTCCACTAAGGTCTGGAGAAACTGGCTGCTGTGATGAGCTTTAGTATCTTTCACTGCCAGTGTCTTGGTAACAATTTTTGTTGTCACAAACATATCGAACATGGATGGCAAAATAGTTCACTCTGTGACGTGTGCAGGCATCCATTTTAAGAAACATGAAGCGTCTTTTGAGAGTCTTTTTAAGATCTTCCTTTTACAGAGAGCACATAATAATCACCTACATTATTAGCATTAGTTACCTTCCTGTGACAGAGATGAGCAGTAGTACTTTCACTTTCTCCAGCTCGGGGCCCAGGAATCGGATCTTGTGCAGGGCAGGCACCCCTCCCCTTCTCTCTCTGGTGAAGACGGCAGAAGACAGGACAGAGGAGGGGAGATTGCCCCCTGCAGTCTGGAGCCGGTGCAGGACGGGAGCACTGCAGCATACAAGTGAGTTTTGATAGGTGCGTGCCACTGCTTCTAGGGGGGGGCAGCTGCCCCTCGCTGGCTACGGCCATGATTCACACACAGCGTTTTTTGCGAATCCGTTTTTTGCAGTAATATGCAGTGTCTCTGGGCATCCCAGCAAAGTCAATGGGTTTCAAGATAAGACATTCAGACACATCGTTTTGTGAGGATCCGTTTTTGGGCTCAAAAAACCGATCCTCACAAAGAATGAGCATGTCAGTTTGTGCGGCATTTTTCTAATCTGCTTTTGCTATTGAAAACATTATCTATGAGCTCAAAAACCTTTCAGCTGATGTGGTTTTTTAAAAAGCTGATCTGCTTTTGCAGCTGAAAAACGTATCCTCAAAGAACGCAGCAAAAACGCTGTGTGTAAATGTAGCCTTAGGCTGGTTTCACACTTGCGTTTTCTTAAGCTGTTTTTTAGCGCAAAAAAAGCATGCGTTTTTCCCTATACTTTAACATGGGTGCGCATACACATGCGTTTGTACGTGTTTGTATGCGCATGCGTTTTTTGTAGTGTAAACTCGGGCACACAAAATGCATCCTGTTGCATTTTTTGTGCGTCCGACTTGCCCCCAAAAAACGCATGCGCACCTGTTATAGTCAATGGGTGCGCATTGTAATGCTCACGTATGCGCAAAAAACGCATGCGTTTTTTTAAACTCCCCAAAACCCGCAAAAAACGCACACAAACGTATGATGCGTTTTTTCGTGCGTTTATGTGCGCAAAAAACGCGCAGCAAAAAAACCCAAGTGTGAAAGTAGCCTTAGATCAGGAATAGAACAGCCATTTATAGGACATTTCATAACTTTCCCAATTTCCTATGAAAAAATATTCAGCACATTCTGCATTGAACTACTGTACCCAATTTATTATATATTTTAGGAGTCGGTCCATTTTATTCCGACTCCACCAAAATGAGCTCCGACTCCACAGCCCTGATGACTGCTCACATATCACTACCCCAGGGGCATAGTTTGGCAGATAATATGGAGACACTGTCTAATTTAGTGTGTGGATCTCCTGTGTGGTGTTCTGTGCTAAGGCTTAAATAACCAGACACTGTCCTGACCGAGCGGACCCACTATATGTTGTATTGACTCTTTACTTTGTGTTTTCACTTTGAGCCGGAAGAGGCTATTCTTTAGTTTGCTAGACTGAGCAGTGTATGAAGTTTAAGTAAACTGGCCTGGACATTTCCGCTCAGTAATGTATTTTTTTTTTTTTTTCCAATGGCTTTCGGCTCAATCTCGAGCCATGGTGATTTTATGGATAAACAACTTGTAGGGTCTTCTCCGTTATCTTGATACTATCAAGCCATCGAGTTGTTGGTCTTCCTCTTTGCCTTTGTCCTTCTATTCTTCCGACCATGATGTCTTCCTTTAGTGATTCGTATGATGTATCTAATGTAGGAAAGTCGTAGCTTGGTGATCCTTGCTGCGAGTCAAATCTGTGGCTTGATTTGTTCCAAAATTGAGTTTTGTTCTTGCCATCCATGATATTGATAACTTCTTCCTCCATCACCAAATTTTGAAGTTGTTGATTCTTCTGTATTGTTTCTTTCCCGTCCAGGTTTTGCATCCATATGTTACCACAGAAAAGACCAAAACTATGTACAAGCTGTGTCTTCATTGCCAGTGAAATATTCCTTGATTTTAAAGACCTTGTCCAGTGATTTCATTGTTAATTTGCCCATAGTTGTTCTCCTATTGACTTACAGTATCGTCTCTGCATCTTGAGTGATCATTGATCCGAGTAGGTTGAAGTATTTTTACAACGTCCAGATTTTTATCATCCATCTCAAATGTGTTCCAGTCATACTTGGCAGTAGTCGATCTTTGTTGCGTTTTTGTTTGGTAGAAGTCCCATGGTTGAGCTTTCCATCTTGAACCTCCGTAATAAGTCCTTCATGCCATCTATTCTTGCTGCCATCAATGTTGTATTGTCTGCGTATTTGAAGTTGGTGATATGTCCAGCTGTTTTGATTCCTTGTTGCTTTATTAACAAGTCCAGCCTTCCAGAAAATGGCTTCTGCATATAAATTGAAGAGAAATGTCGACAGGATGCATCCTTGTCTAACGCCTTGCTCTACTTTGAACCATGTCATGTTGCCGTGTTCTGTTTGGATTGTTGCTCCTTGGTCGATGTAAAGTTTCCTAATGAGACTGATCAGATGGTTTGGCGCACCTATATCTTTCATGGTGTGCCAAAGTTGCTGGTGATCAACACAGTCTTAGGCTTTACTGTGGTCGATAAGTTAAAAATAGACCTCCTTCTTGTATTCTTTGACCTTTTCCTTTATCTATCTAACGTTAGCATTCACATCTCTTGTTCCTGTGCCTTTTTCCTGAATCCTCCTTGTTCCTCTGACAGTTCTTTGTCAAAGTTTAGCTGTACCTGTCTTTGTAGGTTCTACAGTAGTATTTTGCTGGCATGAGGTATGAATGCATTTGTCTGGTAGTTTCGACAGTCATATATACACACTCATCTGATCCATTACTATATAGCGAAATATTTACATAGGTCTGCTAGATTTAACCTGTTATAAGTTAGGTGTTGTAAACGCATGTTAACCCAAATGATGGCTGAAAAATAGTAAGGTGTTCCGAAGGGCATTATTAAAGTGCTTGTGCATAATGTGAATAGGTACAGAACACCCTATCTCTGAGCATATGATTAGTAAGCAACTAATATAGTTGATTAGATCACCATAAATTATTCTGGTTTGAATCAAAGAAAACTGGTTACATGATTATTGAATAAAGTGCATAGTGCTTAAGTTGTTCCAAAGCAGTCTCTACCAATATACGGTACATACAGAGCTAATACCCTAACAGCATGTAAATTCTGGTGATCACAACAGATACATTACCTCATTGAGTTAATGTCACACGACCACAGTCAAACCACATGGACAGGCGTGCCTCCCAGTCCCCTAAGCCGTTTCGCTCACACTTCTTCCGGAATGTTACGACACCTAACCTATAACAGTTTAAGCCTAGCAGATCTCTGTAGATATTGCTCTATATAGTAATGGATCAGAAGTAACCCAGCTACATCATAATGCCTCTCTATTGAAGGCTTGTTCCCACCCTGTTCTCTGTATGTTATTTTGTGTTTATTGTACTAATAACAATCATTGTTTTAACCCCTTACCGACCACAGATACGCCTTTTAACAGCGGTAGTTAAGGGTACTTATTCCTCAGCGCTGCTTTTTAACGGCATGAGAAATAAGCTTATAGTGCCCCCCAGTGTAGGAAACTTTCCAGGGTCTTGGCTACCAGGGGTAGCTGAGGCCCCGGAGTACATGATTCGGGTCTGTTTTCACTCACCCCAGTGTTGCGATCACTGTTGTTCACGGAATAACGGCAACATAAATTAAATGGGGAAATCAGACGTTTGTTATTTTTTTCACTCTCCTATGATATGATCTAACACATGTTAATGTGTTGTCAAAAATTGTGGTTTCATTTATCCTGAGGAATATGTCTATATTATGTCATTGAAAATGGCGCCTGCGCAATAGCAGCTATCAGTGTATATAGAGGTGATCCGATGGCTGCTATTGCACAGGCACTGGTAGCGCCATCTTGCTAGAGAAGAAGAAACTTTCAGGATGTTTGTCTCGCTATCTTTTAGGGTATGTTCCCATGGTCAGTAAATGCTGCAGGTTGGACGCTGCATACATCCGCAGCGTCCAACCTGCAGCGGCCAGATGTTACAGCGTAATGGATGGGATTTAAAGAAATCCCATGCCCACTGTGCGTGCTGGCGCTGCGTATTTCCAGACCGAGAGTGTCAATTTATGTAGCGGAGACGCTCAGTCTCTGCTGCGTAAATTACCCATACACTTTAATTAGATGCGGTAAAACCGCATTATCTTCTTGGTCATATGCATATTAAGTGTGGGAACGCAGCTTACTATGCATGTGTGCTAATTTAAATAATACATAGCGAGACTGAAGCTCACGTGACCGCTAGAGACCAAGCTATCTCCGGTGAACATCTTCAAGCTCAGCTGTGTTCTGGATGCCAGACTGAATGATGGCGTAATGCCACTGTTTAGCCAAAGGCATCCAAATGTAGCAGAGCTGGACTCGTTGTGGGACAGTGTGTATATCCTCTCGATGGACAGATAAAGATATTGTTGCTTTCTTTTAGTTCTCTTCCAGGAGACAAGGGCGTCGGTGGAATAGGCGATGCAGTAAGTATGGTTTAATTAAGATCTATTAAAGGAGTCTGTGTCATTATTTCATTTAAGACTTTATTCTGGCTGTGTCTTTATTCACCATGTAACTATAGGATTAGTAATGGATAGGTGTCTTATACACTCACTGGCCACTTTATTAGGTACACCATGCTAGTAAGGGGTTGGACCCCCTTTTGCCTTCAGAACTGCCTCAATTCTTCGTGGCAGAGATTCAACAAGGTGCTGGAAGCATTCCTCAGAGATTTTGGACCATATTGACATGATGGCATCACACAGTTGGCGCAGATTTGTCGGCTGCACATCCCTGATGCGAATCTCCCGTTCCACCACATCCCAAAGATGCTCTATTGGATTGAGATCTGGTGACTGAGGAGGCCATTTGAGTACAGTAAACTCATTGTCATGTTCAAGAAACCAATCTGAGATGATTCGAGCTTTATGACATGGCGCATTATCCTGCTGAAAGTAGCCATCAGATGTTGGGTACATTGTGGTCATAAAGGGATGGACATGGTCAGCAACAATACTCAGGTAGGCTGTGGCGTTGCAACGATGCTCAATTGGTACCAAGGGGCCCAAAGAGTGCCCAGAAAAAATTCCCCACACCATGACACCACCACCACCAGCCTGAACCGTTGATACAAGGCAGGATGGATCCATGCTTTCATGTTGTTTACGCCAAATTCTGACCCTACCATCCCAATGTCGCAGCAGAAATCGAGACTCATCAGACCAGGCAACGTTTTTCCAATCTTCTACTGTCCAATTTCGATGAGCTTGTGCAAATTGTAGCCTCAGTTTCCTGTTCTTAGCTGAGAGGAGTGGTACCCAGTGTGGTCGTCTGCTGCTGTAGCCCATCTGCCTCAAAGTTCGACGCACTGTGCGTTCAGAGATGCTCTTCTGCCTACCTTGGTTGTAACGGGTGGCAATTTGAGTCACTGTTGCCTTTCTATCAGCTCGAACCAGTCTGCCCATTCTCCTCTGACCTCTGGCATCAACATGGCATTTCCGGCCACAGAACTGCCGCTCACTGGATTTTTTTTCTTTTTCGGAACATTCTCTGTAAACCCTAGAGATGGTTGTGCGTGAAAATCCCAGTAGATCAGCAGTTTCTGAAATTCTCAGACCAGCCCTTCTGGCACCAACAATCATGCCACGTTCAAAGGCACTCAAATCACCTTTCTTCCCCATACTGATGCTCGGTTTGAACTGCAGGAGATTGTCTTGACCATGTCTACATGCCTAAATGCACTGAGTTGCCGCCATGTGATTGGCTGATTAGAAATTAAGTCTTAACACACAGTTGGACAGGTGTACCTAATAAAGTGGCCAGTGAGTGTAGACGCTTCTCTATTACTAAGCAGTGGGCTTGATGTCAACTGACAATACAAAGGTGACATCAACCCCACAAATATTACCCCACTTGCCACCGCTACAGGGCAAGTGGGAAGAGCTGGGCTAAGTGCCACAATTGGTGCATCTTTGAATGTGCCAATTGCGCTGCCGCTGCGGTTTGCTGTTTTTAGGCTGATGAGGGCTAAAATCCATGGGCCTTGCCAGCCTGAGAATACCAGGTCACCGCTTTTTCCTTGACTGGATAACAAAAATAGGGGGACCCCGCGCTTTTTTTTTTTACTTTATTAAAAAAGGGCACCACTTCTCGTGTCATGTACGTCCTGTTGTGTCACAAGATTAACCATTATGTAAATTAGTACACATGCGTAGTAAGCTGTGTTTACGCACTTAATACGCAAGTGATGTGATTAGGAAGATAATGTGATTATACCGCATCTAATGAAAGTCTATGGGTAATTTACGCAGCAGAGACTGAGCGTCTCCGCTACATAAACGGACATGCTGCGGTCTGGAAAGCGGCATGTCCATCTCCGTGGGTGAGCCGCAGGCGTCGGTGCACGCTTAGAGGACATGGAATTTCTTGAAATCCCATCCACTGTGCTGTAAAAACTGGACACTGCGGATGTACGCAGTGTCCAACCCGCAGCGTTTACTGACTGAGTGCACATACTCAAAATATATCTGCAAACAGGAAATCACTTTTTTTTTTTCCTTCCCAGAAGGAAATCTTTCTTGCATCTTTCTTGTAGAGTTGCTCCATGTTCCCTTTTCTGGATCTGTTCTGGCACAGCTAGTTTGCTTTCTATTTCTGATATCTGAGTTCTGCGTGTTACCTTTTTACTTTTGTCATTTGTCTTTCTTCGATAATCTTTAGGTTCTCTCCTGTTAATCATGGTTGCATGAGCTATTCTGCCTGTTTATCTTCAGTAATAAGAGTTTGTAAGTATCTAAAATTCCTCAAGTTTTCTTTCTTTCACCCATGTCCATTGTTGTAAATCAGTTGTGCAGGCCGTTCTAAAATACTTCAGGTATGTTGGTGAAATCGAAGTTGAAAACTGCCTGTTTAGTCTGTTCAATGCCACAGGCTGATCACCTTCATGCCACGCCGCATTGATGCAGTAATTGATGCAAAAGGAGCCCCGACCAAGCATTGAGTGCATTTACTGAACATACGGTACATTTCAGTAGGCCAACATTTCAGATTTTAAAATAATTTTTCAAGCTGGTGTTATAAAGTATTCTAATTTACTGAAATAATGACATTTGGGTTTTCATTGGCTGTAAACCATAATTATCAACATTATCAGAAATAAACACTTGGAATGGACACGCTATTTGTAATGATTCTATATACCGTATTTTGCGGATTATAAAACTCCAGATTATAAGACGCACCCCAAATTTTGAGGAGAAAAATGGGAATCTATTTATTTTTTTTTTATAATCCATGAGTCTTATTGCCTACCGGGGTTAGTGGCTGCGGTGAAGTGGGGTCCCAGGGTGGCTGCTGGAGGAGGCAAGAGTGGAGCGTTTCCGCAGGCAGGGAAAAGGGGGTGTTCGGGTGTCTCAGGTGCTGCTGTGGGTGTCTCCAGTGCTGGTGCAGGGGCTCTGCTGACACTTTGTGAAAGGCCAGAGCCCCTGCAGTTCCATGGTTCCCTAAGCGATGGACTCCAGGAAAATGGCTGCCGAGGGCGGCGCATGCGCAGATGGAGATCTCGGGAGATGAGAGCTTGCTTTAATTACTGCACCACACCAATGGGGCATTGAAGCCACTAAGGGTATTCAAGACATCCTGAGGGATCTTGCTCCATTATACTTGCAAATCTACAAACATTTCATCTTTATTGCTGTGGGTACGGTCCTCAGTTCTTCACCCTAATTCATCCCGAAGCAGCTATATAGGGTATAAATCAGGTGATTGGCTCGGCCATTGCGAAAGGCAAACATTTTTCTTTGCTAACCAATTTTTGACTAAATTGGATGTGTGCGTCAGATCATTGTCTTGCTGGAATTTCCAGCACCTGCCTGCTTTGGTTTTACCGTGTGGCAGCATTACATTCTCCAGTATATCCTTTTACATTGTAGCATACGTATTTCCATCAATTCTATACAGAGGGCCAGTGACAGTAGCAGAAAATCAGCCCCAAACCATGACCTTGCCACCACCATGTTTCACTGTAGGTGTTTGGTACCCTGCATCATTATGTTTTCCAATTGGGCGGTTTGTATATAAATCTTACCATCACTAACACACAGATTGAACTTGGATTCATCCCACAAAACCCAAGACCAATCTGTCTTTCCATTGGCTGTGTTCTTTGGCTAACACAAGTCGGACCTTTTGGTTCTTTGCAGTAATGAAAAGCTTCTTGACTGGAACTTGTGCATTCATCCCTACTGCTCTTAGCCGTAGCGCCACAGTTTGGCAACTCCCTTCTTTCATTTTGTGCAAAATCTGTACAGCACTTTTATGGAAATCAGATACTGACTTTTTTTCTTAATGTGATCAACTTTGGAAGGAGTTTTTTGTGGCTGTCCACTCCTAGGTTTGTCAGCTGTTCCATAAGGCTTGCCTGACTTTTCATCCTTTGCACAATTTTCATTCTTATAGCTGACAACCATTTACTTCCGCTTTACTAAAATCACCAGGAAATTGGCATCACAACAACCAGACTGAAGGACAAAAGTAATCACACTTAAAAAAAAAAAAAAAAAAGCAACTTTTGGTTGCTGCTATATGTGGTCCTAGATGCGGCTTATTTACATTGTGGGTTGCTTTTTAAGGCTGCGTTCACACGTCGCGTTTTTGCAGCGAAAACACAAAAAAAGCATCCCATGCAATCCTATGGGATTCCGCAATGCTTGGCTAATGCTGCGGATTTTCCAGCGTCGGAATCGCATCGTGGAAAGATATGCAGCATGCTCATTATTTTGCAGAATCGCCAGCAATTCTGCCCACATAGGAATGCATTGTTCTGCTTACTTTCCGCATGTGGCTGTGCACACCATGCGAAAAGTAATCAGAACATTTGCGGATGGTACCCACAGTCCTGAGGAGAGGAGACTGTCCTTCAGGCTCTGGGTACCATATCCCTGTAAAAAATAGAATTAAAATAAAAAAATCGGGTCATATTCACCTTCCGACGTACCGTGCAGCGTCCCCAGGCTCCGGCGATACACGCGGCAGCTCCCGTTCCAAGTGATGCATTGCGATAATGACCTTTGCTTTAACTTCCGCGGGAGTTCCGCTACGTGTGAACTTAGCCTAAAACTAATCTCTTTTGGCAGACACATATTTGGCATCCCCAGAAAGATACGCAATGGCACATTAGGACCCTGTTGACATTAAAACCACTGCAACGTGAATATAAGTGATTATTTGATATGAGGACATGCTGGTTGTAATGCTGGATAATTATGTTGTACAGTTTGAAAAATAAATATATTGGATTTAAAGTTTTGTCTTGTTCTGTGTTTGACTTTTTTTATTCATGAAATCTCAATCCTTGGTTAACAGATGTTCAGTTCACAAATGCATAACTGTAACTAAAGGCTTTTTTCAGTTTCAGTAATACAGCATTTTTCATAAAAAGAAATGCATGTGTAAAATTTGTGTTTTTCACTTTTTTCCTATATATTTTTTTTTTACTGTGAAAACAAGACAAACTTTTCCTGAAAATGCACTTAATTTTACTTGTTTTCTTATGAGCATCAGTTTTTTTAAGCTGTACAATAGATGTTTGGAACTTACTCTTTTGATAGACCTGCATGGATCTGTTCAGTTAGCATTCAGTAGCATCGTCCTTTATATAGAAATGTCTCCGTACAGGAGTAACTGGTACTGCTGTGTATGTGTTACTCATTTAAATACAGGGGTTTTTTTTTTTTTCCTCCAAAACTCTGGGAGAATCCTTAAGGTCTTCTTCACACATCGCATTTTTGGTGTGTGTTTTTTTCGTTGTAAAACCGCATCATTTTATAGTTGCATTGAAAAAAAACATTTTGTTAGGCTTTCACATGTGAGAAGTTTTCTGTAAACCAAACATGTCAATTTTTTATTGTTATTTGCAATAGTTTTTTTTTTTTTTTTAACCATGCAAGTGGGTCACCCATGCATTACATGTGCGTAAAAAAACGTGTAATGTTCAGTGTTTTTCCTTGTCAACACTGCTTTTTTACAGGCCTGTGGAGTCGGTAAGCCACAGTTGCGACTCCGACTCCTGGATTTTATCAGGCTCCGGCTCCGACTCCTTCATAAATGGCCAATTCATAGCAACAAATTTACTGTTGTAAAATATTAAACATCGTGCTTATTCAGTTTCTCACCATCATATAAGTAATCAGACCACTTAGAGCAAAAACTACATTTATTAGAATACAATTAGAATATAGCAAATAACTTTTATAAACTTTTCTAAACTGTAAGTAAATATGCAATAAACACTTTTATGCAGTTAATAAGAAGAAATCTATAAATTTGTCCTCAGAAAAAGTATTGCCTCTGTCAGATCCTCCTTCATGGATGCCCTCAAATCTGATCTAATTATTTTGAGAGCAGAGAACAACCTCTCTACACTAACTTGTGTTGGTGGCAAAGCAGTAACCACTCGGGCAACATCTCTGACAATGTCAGGATACAGAGGAATCGCTTGTTGCACTGTTATTTTTGATGAACGGTCAAATTTCTCAATTTCTTTTAGTGCACATGAAAAATTCTGCTGAAATGTACTGGCTGTGTTCCTTGATGGGGATGACTCTTCTATGCGGGAACGCTTTGCACGGTCCTTGTGATCCAAATATTTTTCGAAATTAAATTCTTCATCAGTTGATGATGAGGGTGAAGATGTGGCAGGACGACCAAATTCTTCTTGTTCCTCCTGACTGTTCTGCAACCCTTTCATCCTTACTGCTATTTCAAACAGAGCTTCTTTTCCTTTACTTAGCTGTTGATCATCTAGAAGAATCCGATGCATTGGGTCTACATAAACAGCTGCCAAAAGAATGTTATTTTGTAATAGTAGCTCCTCTCTCTGTTTCATTGATGTAGCAATGCCACTTGCAATTAACCCTCCTCTTTGGGACAGGCGAAACATCAGGTTCTTCCACTCCTTTAAGAAAATACCTGGAGTTAAGTCCTCTGCTTGTAATTTTTTAGTCACTGTAAATGGGTGCTCTAGCAATTTTTCCAGCTCAGTCACCTGATTCCACTGACTTTCATTTAGCGTCAGTTGAGGGTTAGCCATGTCTACAAGAAAGGTTTTCAGTTCAACCAAGCGCTGAATCATTAAGTAAGTACTGCCCCATCGTGTGGCTTGATCAATAATTGCCCCTTTTCCAGCACGTCTCTTCAAAATTGAGTCAACTTTAGGGGTTCTGGCAACAGTAGCCAATTTTCTCACCTTGCCAATCAGTGCAGCAGCATGTCCTTCTTGCAGACTGTCTTATAGCCAGCTGTAGCGTATGCACAACACAGCGCATGTGATGAATGAAAGAACATATTGACACAGTTTCAACAAGATCATCTAAACCAGTGGTCCCCAACCTTTTTTGCACCAGGGACCGGTTTCAAGCAAGACCATTCTTCCATGGCCCGGCAGGGCGGGGATGGAGGTGTGGCAGGGGCGGGGCTTTGGTCATAAGGGGGCGGGGCTATGGACACGGTTGTAGTGTAGCAGTGCATACTTATAATTAAATAACATTTATAATGTGACTCAACTCACCATAGGTTTTGAATAAGTGCTCCATCACCCCCTTCTCCCCATCACTGCCTTCACCCCATCACTCCCTTCTCCCCATCATTGCCCTCACCCCATCACTCCCCTCTCCCCATCATTGCCTTCACCCCATCACTCCCCTCTCCCCATCATTGCCTTCACCCCATCACTCCCTTCTCCCCATCATTGCCTTCACCCCATCACTCCCTTCTCCCCATCATTGCCTTCACCCCATCACTCCCTTCTCCCCATCATTGTCTTCACCCCATCACTCCCTTCTCCCCATCATTGCCTTCACCCCATCACTCCCTTCTCCCCATCATTGCCCTCACCCCATCACTCCCCTCTCCCCATCATTGCCTTCACCCCATCATTGCCCTCACCCCATCACTCCCCTCTCCCCATCATTGCCTTCACCCCATCACTGCCGTCTCTCCATCACTTCCCATCTCCTCCAGGGCCAGGCTACACAAACACAGACCAACACACACACACACACACACACACACACACACACATACATGTGTACACACACACACACACATACATGTGTACACACACACACATGTACACACACACACGTACACACACACAGACAGACATACATGTACACACACACACACACAGACAGACATACATGTACACACACACAGACAGACATACATGTACACACACACACACATACATGTACACACACACATGTACACACACATGTACACATGTACACACACACATGTACACACACACACACACATGTACACACACACACACACATGTACACACACACACATGTACACACACACAGACAGACATACATGTACACACACACAGACATACATACATGTACACACACACAGACAGACATACATGTACACACACACATACATGTACACACACACACACATGTACACACACATGTACACATGTACACACACACATGTACACACACACACATGTGTACACACACACATGTACACACACACACATGTACACACACACACATGTACACACACACAGACAGACATACATGTACACACACACACAGACAGACATACATGTACACACACACACACATGTACACACACAGACAGACATACATGTACACACACACACACACATGTACACACACAGACAGACACACACGTACACACACACACACACGTACACACACAGACATACATGTACACACACACACACACACAGACAGACATACATGTGTACACACACACACACACACGTACACACACAGACAGACATACATGTACACACACACACACATGTACACACACACACAGACATACATGTACACACACACACATGTACACACACAGACAGACATACATGTACACACACACACACACATGTACACAGACAGACATACATGTACACACACAGACAGACATACATGTACACACACAGACAGACATACATGTACACACACACACACACACATGTACACACACAGACAGACATACATGTACACACACACACATGTACACACACAGACAGACATACATGTACACACACACACATGTACACACACAGACAGACATACATGTACACACACACACACACGTACACACACAGACACATACATGTACACACACACACACACATGTACACACACAGACAGACATACATGTACACACACACACACATGTACACACACAGACATACATGTACACACACACACACACACATGTACACACACACACACACACACACACACACACGTACACACACAGATGTACACACATGTACACACACACACACGTACACACACACACACACACATGTACACACCCACACGTACACACACACAGACAGACATACATGTACACAGACATACATGTACACAGACAGACATACATGTACACACACATACATGTACACACACATACATGTACACACACATACATGTACACACACACACGTACACACATACATGTACACACACACACACGTACACACACACATACATGTACACACACACATACATGTACACACACACATACATGTACACACACACATACATGTACACACACACATACATGTACACACACACATACATGTACACACACACACACATACATGTACACACACCACCTCTCACCTGCCCGCCGCCCGCGCTTCCTCACTCTGACACAGCAGCGGCCGCGCTCCTCTCTGTGTCAGTCAGAGACAGGAAGCGCGGGCAGGAAGCTGGACGCAGTGGACGGGTCCTTGCAGCTCCGCTCCTGCTATTCCCTCTTGCAGGCAGCGGAGCTGCTTGATCGCTCCCTGGCCGCCCCAGCCCCCGCTACGCCACTAACCGCCCCTGGCTCCCCTTGTGTCCGCGGACCGGCAAGGGCACTGCAGCGGCCCGGTGCTGGGCCGCGGACCGGCGGTTGGGGACCCCTGATCTAAACTATCATGTTGCTGTTCATCTGAAGCAACTTCAGTTTGCTCCTCAGTTACAATACTGTGTTCCTCTATTTCAAACATTTCTGTGTCTGTGGACCCAGAATGTTCTTCTAGCTGTTGGTCACCATCATTACTCTCATTCATTAGCTTAATAGTACTTATCATATTTGAAGCATTGTCAGTTACGACAGAACTTGCTCTTTAAGTTCATAGTCTTGCAGAACCTTTTCCACCAAGACCTGGAGAAACTCACTGGTGTGATGAGCTTTGGTGTCTTTTACTGCCAATGTCTTGGTAACTATTTCATTTTTGTCACAAATAAATCGGACATTGATGGCAAAATAGTTCACTCTGTGACGTGTGCAGGCATCCATTTTAAGAAACAGAAAGCGTCCCTTGAGAGTTTTTTTTAAGTTCTTCCTTTTGTTTAAAAGCTTCTTCGATTACTAATTTTCTAATACTCTCTCTCTCCAGAGAAACACCAAGCTTGCGGGCCATTTCCCCATTCAGACACATAAAAGCTGGTCGTGAAAATAATGAAATAGGCACACTATCCTTTACAACAAGCTCTATGATCTGTTTTTTAAATGTATCTACTGTCATTGTCACAGTAACTTTGTCACTGACAAAATATCTTGCAACTGATGGCTGCAAAGTTCTCTGCTCCTTTGTTTGGCTGGAAGAGCTGGGCACTGGTTCATTGGTTTGGATGCAGTCTTTCTCATCCACTGCTTTCAGTACTTCTGGATGAAAGCGCTGTAAATGTCTCTTTAAATTTGAAGCTCTGGTAGGAGCATTTTTATCTTTGCCTGAATATGCACTCATCTTGGCTTCACAGCTTTTGTTTTCGTCTGGATCATTTGTCATAATATTTTCTATCTTGAGTGATGGTGAAATGTTCAAATACAGCTGATTTAATGTGATGCTTCTTTGACATTCTCAGGTTTTTAATTCTGCATTCACAATCCAAATGACAATGGTTTTTCCTAAAAACAATTGTACAAAATTATTGCCAGGTCGTACAACTGATATAGTGGTCAGTAATACTGTTATTATTCCTCATGTACTCAGTTAACTGATGCAAAGTTTGTTGAAAGGATAATACTTCTTACAGTCTTCCTCTTCTGAGTAGCAGGCAGCTGTGAGATGCTTGGAAGACGCACACCTAGTATGATCTAGTCTAGAGGAGGAGCTTTACTACTAAGAATTTGCAACACATTTTCACTTTCAGTTTCATACATTGTAAGTAGGGGGGTTGGGGCAGCATGAGGTTAACCAAGTATAAGATTAGATAAGGGCAGTGGAGAACAGTGACACACAAGAAGTAGGAAATGTCTCTATCTCCAGCAGAACTGCTTATCACTGTTATTCATAGTTTGATAGAACATATATATTTGAGTAACATTTATAAAATTCATATGAAAGTTCAATTCTGAAATATTAATACCTTTTTTTTAAAGCTGGAGTCGGTACATTTCTACCGACTCCGACTCCAACCAAAACTGACTCCGACTCTCCGACTCCGACTCCACAGCCCTGCTTTTTTATGTGGGAAAATAAACCCTGGCAAAAAAGCAATGTTTGAACGTCCATTTAAAGGCTAGGATCACAGGACTGGTTATGCTAATGGTATTGTGCTCAATCTCTAAAAGGCCGTTTACACATAGCGATATCGCTAAAGCGTCACCGATTTTGTGACGCAGCAGCGATATCACTACATGTGATGCTCCCCCGCTGGTTATCGCTGATCGCGCGAGATCGGCCTGGTCCATTTCTCGTCGTCAGCTTGCTGCTGGCGCCGACGAGCGAGCCATGGACGCAGGCGGAAGACGTCACCTCGCCGTTTCTGACAGGTAAGTAACGACCGCCGACCGCTGCTGCATCGCTGGTGAGATCAGCCTGTTTGGCAGCTCACTATCAGCCATTTAACGATGCTCCAGCGACCATGACCGCCTCATATCGTGGTCGGGATCGCTAAATGTAACGGCCTTAACAGTTTGTCATCCTGTTATGCGGCGATTCTCTCGCATGAGAGAATCACCTCATAGGTATGTAGAAGATTGAGCACTTATTTTATCTATTTTCTCAGTCTGCAGATGTCTGTCTGCATTTGGATGACATCTGAGTGCAGTCCGATATGTCACATGCACCTATAGAGTTGTGTGCGTGCACGCGATCAGATTATCGAATACTCTCACATCATTCTGTGATTGTTTTCTCATGCTGAATTGATGTGAGAAAGCAAATCGCAGATCTGCACTGCCTCTTAAAATAACATTAGGCCGAGTGCTAGACAATAAAACATGGAATAGCTCTCTGCCGTGTTACACATTCGTGTAAGCGAGCCCTAAGGCTGCTTTCACACGAGGTTTTTGCCGTCAGTTGCAAACCGGCAGAGTGTGAAAAAATGGATCCGTTTCTTTTTTGCAACAACCTGATGCAACCGGATCCGATTTTTGGACTGATACGGCAGACAAGAAATTTAAAGGAACAGTGATCCGGAGATGAGTTTTTTTTTTTGCCGCCTCAAGGGTTAACATGCATGCTAGAGGAAATCTGCTGGGCATGGGCTGTTTACATTAGCGGTCCGGCACAGGAAAAAAAAAGTTACATATAACGGTTTTTCCTGACGCCGCACCGTCACTCCTTGTTGTATCCGGCAAAAGCCGGAAGGGCCGCCTATCCATGCAGCGCAATGCGGCAACAATGTACGTCAATGGAGAAAAAAAACGGATATGGCTCCACATATCGCCGGATCCGGTCTTCACATTTAAGCTGCGAAGTGCCGGATTCAGAAAGCCGGAAGTGTGAAAGTAGCCTAAGAGAAATTAAGTGCTACTACTTTTTCTGCCCGTAGATGTTATTCATGGCCCCTTTTTTTCATTGTCTGAAAGATTTCATTGGTGGTAAAGTCTTCTTGTTGTAAGGTGACATTGTGTCCTGTTGCCGCCCATAGACTGACTCTTTTCTTTTGTATGTATCCCAGTGCCCAAGAGAGCAATGTTGGCAGTGTAAGTGACATGTCGCTTATCACTTGCCATCTGTAATCAATTAGAAGACGTCAGAAGCTCCTCCATGTATGGTGGAAGAATGAGGATTGGGGAATTTCAAAACACTTCTCACCATAAAATGTAAACATTTTTTGTCACAGGGTATAATGATACAAATCAAAGCTGGATTTAGGGTACCGTTACACTTAGCAATGCACCAGCGATCCCGACAACGATATGGATCGCTGGTGCATCGCTAAGTGGTCGCTAGTGAGCTGCCACACAGGCAGATCTCACCAGCGACATAGCAGGGGTCGCTACTTACCTGTCAGACGCGGTGATCCTGACATCCTCCCGCCCGCATCGCTAGTCAGCGCCACAGGAAGAGCCCGACGAGAAATGGTCCAGGACGTTCTCGCGCGACCAGCTATAACCAGCGGGGGAGCCGGTCGGAGGTAAGTATCATATGTAGCGATATCGCTGATACGTCACAAAATCGGTGACGTTACAGCGATATTGCTAGGGATATCGCTATGTGTAACGGGGCCCCTTACACATATAGGCTTTAAACAGATCCTGCACGCATTGGCCTGAGTTGGCCTTTTTACACAGATTTTCTGGTGTTGTATATAACAGATTGACTCTTTCATATACTGTAGTTTTGATTTTTCATAAAATTTTGGCCTAATTTGCGGACATGTTTAACCAGTTCAGAAATGGGCCATTCACCCCATTCCCAAACATGTTTTTTATGCATGTACTTTTAATGGTGCTAAAATGTTTTCTCATTTGGATATTCAAACAATTTATGCATATTTTTTAACAGTACATGGGAGCTAAATTTTTGGTATATACAGTGCTCTGCATATATGGAAGCAACTCAACAGATTTGTCAGAAAACCTGTTTCCTTTCAGAATCACCATTTTCTATGGGATACCATACTACAAAATACTGGCACAAACTTGGGCAGTTGATTGCAAACAAGATGTTTTTTAGTAAACTCAAGAATATTTCCTGACAGATCATATTGCAAAAAATGAGTACATCCCAGTGAAGCCTTAAGTTCAAAGCTAAAGTTTAGACTAATAAACAAGACTTCAACTACATATAAGTCTAATTATTCATTACACAGGTGTCCAACTGACAGCAGTGGCACGACATGGAAGAGAAATGCCACAACACCTGAGAAAGAAAGAAAATAATTTCTTTACAAAAAGGTGAAGACTACAAGATGAACAAAGCATCAGAGTGCTAAGGAAAAAGTTAAACAAAAATGTAACAAAGATGAAACTGCAACCATTTAAGTGAGGTCCAGGCTGACCACGTAAAACTTCACACCTAGATTAGTGTCTTCTGATAAAAGTTGAAGAAAATTAGCATGCAAGTTAACTGCATTTACGAGGGGCGCCTGAAAAGTTTGAGGCCCACCCATGAAATCTTTTTTGCATGGTCTTGTTTTGCAATGCAATATGTTATTTAGTTAGTTGAATGGTCTCATGAGCAATCTGGATTTATTTTGATTTTTTTTTTTTGTTTCCGTTAAAGCATTTTAAAGTTGGGTCGCAAGGCTGAAGTATGGAAATGGAGAAGTTGGCAAAGTTCACACATCGGCTGTTGCAATGGCTGCAATTCCACCTTACACCAAGGTGCTTTTTCATCTGTGGGAATAGGTGATAGTCCGAGGGAGCCAAATCAGGGGAATAGGGTGGGTGCTGAAGCAGTTGGAAACCACAGGAGTGAATTGCAGCAGCTGATATGTGAACTTTGCCAACTTCTCCATTTCCATATTTCAGCCTTGCGACCCAACTTTAAAATGCTGTAACGGAAACAAAAAAATCAAAATAAATCCAGATTGCTCATGAGACCATTCAACTAACTAAATAACATTATTGCATTGCAAAACAAGACCATGCAAAAAAGATTTCATGGGTGGGCCTCGAACTTTTCAGGCATCCCTCGTTGCTACAGAAATAGCCAAACCAGGTATTTCCCATGATACAATACAGCGTACACTGCATATTAATGGTATGCATGGGTGTCGTCCACAAAAGAAGCCTATCCTAAAACCCATGTACAAATAAGCCCATCTACAATGTCAGTCTATGATGAAAAATATGAAGATTACTGGGACCCTTTACTCTGTTGTGATTGAGACCAACATAAGTGTTTTTGGAACTGAAGTCTTCCAAACTGCATGACATCGCAAAGGAGATTAGTGCAAAGAAAAATCCATGGTTCCTACAGTGAATCATGGTAGTGACAGTGTCCTTATGTGTGACTCCATGAGTGCTGCTGCTGGTGTCGGGAGCTTCAATTAATTAATGGTATCAAATTCACAGATGTACTGATCTGTATTGAAAGAGAAGGTGTTTCCATCATTCCGTGACCTTGGTGGATGTCACTTTTTCACCACTACATTGATCCACAACGCACGTCTAAGGCCACTGTTACATTTCTGATGAAGAACAGGGTGCATGTGATTCAGTGGCGAAGTATGTCTCATGAACCCAACTGTTGGAGAATTCTGAAGACAAGTTAAGCATCAATCCCCATCCAGACTCTAGAAGAAGTTGCCAAGATCTCAATCTGCGCACGCGCTGGCTCCAGTCGCCATTTACACGGAGGCCACCACATTGCAGCAATGGAAGTGCGGGGGCTCCGGGCTTTCACAAAATGTGTTTGGCGCCCACCCGCACCAGCCTGGGATTGGAGTAAGATCATCGCTGGACCACCGAACACCTACTTCACCAGCACTGCCGATCTACCCCCCACAGTAAGCTGAATTTGGACTGTAAGACAGACCTCCATTTGATGCATTAATTTTTTTTCTCTATTTTCCTTTTGAAAATTTGGGGTACATCTTTTATAGTCCGTTGTTGGCACTCTGCCTTGGGGCTCCAGTATTGTGACACGTGATACCGGCGCACAATGAGCGCTAGCGTCACTTTCCACCTTCAGACATATCGAACATTAAGAAGGAGTCTGGGCTGCAGCTCATCTGACTTTTCCTGCTCAATTTGACAGGAGTTGAGGACACTTGACGCCAGCTGATTGGGCCCTGGTTTTGTGTGTCACAACAACCGCAAAGGAGACCAAATGATGACACCACTGGAACGACGCTGTTACGGCGGGAGACTATAAGCTTTATTTTATGTGGGCCAAGAGAGGGGTATGACAATAAGTTGTTCAGTTAGTGGACAACTTTCATCTTTGGTACAGAAGCCTTTATTTGTAATTACAGAGGTCAGACGTTTCCTGAGGTTCTTGACTATGTTTGCACACACTGCAGCAGGGATTTTGGTCCACTCCTCCGTACAGATATTCTCTAGATCTTTCAGGTTTCCGGGCTATCACTGGGCAACGTTGATTCTACTACGGTGCAGTTGTCCTGATCTCTTTGAAGAACATCAGCCCTAGAGTGTGATGTTTCCTCCACCATGCTTCATTGTTGGGACGGTGTTCTTTGAGTTATACTCCTTCATCCTCCAAACATGGTGAGCTGTGTACTCAGGAGAAGTTACGCAACAAATTTTGGTGTCCATTTTATCCTGTTACCCTTGTGAAAATGCAAAAACATTTGGGCTAAAAGTACATTTTTGTGGGTTAAATGTGATTTTTTATTTTTACAGCTCTAAGTCATAAACTTCTATGAAGCACCTGGGCAGTTCAAGGTGCTCATCACACATCTGATAAGGTCCTTGAGGGGTCTAGTTTCCAAAATGGGGTAACTTGGGGGGGTTGTTTCCACTGTTGAGGCATATCAGTGGCTCTCCAAACGTGATATGGCGTCTGCCCTTGATTCCAGGCATTTTCACGTCAAACTGCACCTTCCCCTCTGAGCCCTGCCGTATGGCCAGATAGTAGTATTCCCCCCCCCCATATGGGGTATTTGCATACTCAGAAAAAATTGCGCAACAAATTTTTGGATCCATTTCCTCTTGTTACTCTTGTAAAAGTAACAAATTTGGAGCAAAAGTATATCTTTTGTGAAAAAGATGAAAACGTTCATTTTTTTCCTTTTGCATTGCTTTAGTTCCCATGAAGCATTGGAATGTTTTTTTTTTTTGTTTTGTTTTTTTATATAAATGGTGTCCCTTTTGGGTTTTTCTGTCATATAGGACCCCCAAAGTCACTTCAATTATGATGTGATGTCACTAAAGTTTTTGTAAGGTTATGTGCCCACGTTGCGTTTAAATCCGGACACTGAAAACCGGACTCCTTCCCAGAAATTGCGCGTTTTTTCCCGCGCGATTATGTTCGCGATTTTGCAGCGATTTTCGCATGCGATATTCAAGCACTTTCCAAGTGATTTGAGGCATCGCTTGGAATGTGATTGACAGGTTGGTCACACTCGTCAAACATAGTGTTTGACAAGTGTGACCAGGTTTTTACTATTGAGGCCGCCTATGCGGCTTCAATAGTAAAAAAAGTAAAAAATAAAAAATCGGGGTATATTTACCTTCCGACGTCCCGCGCAGTGTCAGCGACGCTCCCGTTCCCAGCGATGCCTTGCGAGACCTGTGATGACGTTGGTCTCGCGTTACTATAGCGATCTCACGAGACCGCTAGAGTCACGTGAGACTACATCATCACAGGACCTTGCCGCAAGGCATTACTGGGAACGCTGAGGCCCGGGATGGCAGCGCGGGACGTCGGAAGGTAAATATACCCTGATTTTTATTTTTTCTTCTTTTTACAGGGGTATGGTACCCAGGGCCTGGAGGACAGTCTCCTCTCCTCCACACCATGGGTACCATCTGCACATGAGATGCTTAACTTTGCGCATGGTGGGCATAGCCACATGCGGGAAGTAAGCGATTCTCATGCATTCCTATGGGTGCGGAATCGTGGCAGTTCTTTGCGATTCCGCACAAAATGAGCATGCTGCGATTTTTTTCCATGATGCGATTCCGCCTCGGGAAAAAGCACAGCATGTGCGGAATGTCATAGGAATGCATGGGGTGCGTTCTGTACAAAATTTTTAAACGTTTTCGCGCAGAAAATCTCGGCAAAAACGCTTAAAAATCTCATCGTGGGCACACAGCCTAAATATTGTTGGAAAAATTAGAAATTGCTGATCAACTTTTAACCCTTATAATTTCCTAAAGAAAAAGTTTAAAAAATAATCCAGATTTAAAGTAGACGTGGGGTTATGTTAACTATTTTGTGTAACATAACTTTCTGATATAACTGCATAAGAATTAAGTTTCAAAATTGAATTTTTTGAAATTTTTGCCAAATTTACAATAATTTCACAAACGCAATTCTTGTCGAGCAAATATTATCACTATAACTACAATATGCAACAACAAAAAAGTGTCAGAATCCGTGGGATCCGTTGAAGCATTTTAAGAGTCATCACATAGGTAAGATTTCAAAAATAAGGCCTGGTCATTAAGATCAAGATTGGCTCTGTCACAAAGGGGTTAATCTGATAAATGTTTTTCGTAGTTGTGACCATTTTCAGTTAGATCACTTGGCCAATTATCAACCAATTTAAATTGATATTGGTTTGATAAACTGTAATGCCAAAATGACAGATCTTTCTTATGAACAGAAACAGACTGTGCAACAGAGTATGATGAAAAGAACTAAAATGGCAAAGTACAGCTCTTACTGTCAGGCAAGCCAAAAACATGGCGTTTATTTCAGTCAGATTATGACTTTTCTCAAACATTGTCTTGCAGGAGCTGATTAGGATGTAGAAAAGAAGCCCAGTGGTGGAATCTCCTCTGTCGTAATCTGACCAAAAGGTCACATCTTTGGGGGGTAGGATGATGCTTGAGGAAGAAATCAATCCTTTTCTCATGGATGTGTGATGGTTGCTTTAGCAGGACCATAGGTTTTGTAATGCACCTGTTTATTATCTTGTAAAGGGCATGTCACACTAAGAGATATCGCTAGCAATATCGCTATAACTTGTGACGTTATAGCGATATTGCTAGCGATATCGCTGTGTCTGATACTTACCAGCGACCCGCTCCCCCGCTGGTTATTGCTGATCGCGCGAGAACGTTCAGGACTGTTTCTCGTCGTCAGCTTCCTGTGGCGCTTCCTGCTGTGAGGACGAGCGACGCGTGGAGCCAGGCGGGAGGACGCAGGATCGCCTAGTGTGACAGGTAAGTAGCGACCCCCGTCCCCAGCGATGTCGCTAGTGAGATCTGCCTGTGTGGCAGCTCACTAGCGACCACTTAGCGATGCACCAGCGATCCTGACCGCGTCATATCGCTGGTCGGGATCGCTGGTACATCGCTAAGTGTGACAGTACCTTTAGATACATGTACATGCTCTTTTCGAGTTTCATAGCAGTGTTTGCAATATGCGGTGCCATTCACACTATATATTTGACATTGCTATTAAATCAGACCTCCCTCCATTGTTTCGGGATTTATCAGAAATTATTGATTAACATGTGAACAACTGAACATCTAGCCGTACCTTTTTTTTTCTTCCGTGATATCCAATACCCAGTCTGCTTCAGATCAGACAGCATTTTAGATCTGCTGACTGGCAGACTGGGGTACCAAACCTGTGATGCGTCAGCACAGCAGGCCTTGGGCAGGTGGTGCCATCTCTGCCAGGGTAGAACAAAGTGGTTATCCTTCCCTCAACCTCCTAGAGGAGAGATTAGAGGAAGAGAGACTGAGTTGTGGTCTTCATTTTAACTGTCAGATGGGAATCTCTCATTATTCTCAATACCCATGATGGGAGCCTGTGCCCAGCTTGGGCAGCCACCCATGTGAGAGAGGGTGAGGCTGCACCCAGGACATGCCCTAGTACCCTCCTGTGCGACACCAGATTAGAGTCCCCTGAAGTCTGGCTCTTGGTATGCAGTACATATGTCTGGCGATGCCTGTTTTCCTTGCTGCTTCTGACACCTTTAACTCCATAATGGACCACATTACAAATCCTAGTTTTGAATAGAGATTTTAGATAAAATTTGCTTGCTGTTGCTTTGTGGTAAAGTAGTCATTGCCTCCCTTTAATAGTCTAATGTTGCAAGGACAAGCATTTTGCCCAGTCTGCCATCTATTTGTTATGTGATGCTTTCCTTTTCTTCCTGTGATGTTGGATGTGCGCACACATTTTGTGCTAAAACACAAAAATTGAGCTTGGTTTGAGTTGGTACACATGCAGCATATAGATGCATGTTCACATGGCCAGAAAGCATACAAAACCTACAAAAGACAAAATGAAAAAAAACCCTGCTGTAATCAAATAAGTAAAAAGCAAAAGTGCATTTAATTTTGCTTTTTACTTATTTAATTACAGCAGGGTTTTTTATTTTTTTCTTTTGTAGGTTACATATTTTGTGCTGCAGACCTACTGTCCCCAATTGATCCCTGCTTTTGATGATGATCTCTTTGAAACTCATTGGTCCAGTGCGAAAAATTATTTGGAAGATAACCCTACGGCCCCTATAATCATCTTCTGGCTACATAAACTGGTTCATCAAGCTGAGCATAAAGATCGCCTGTGAATGGCTTTCTCGCTACTTTAACCCTTTTGCTGCAGCTATGTTGTCTCTACATAAGGGCTCATACACATGGATACTTTTGGAATGTGTAATATTGATTCAGGAACGCAGCCGAATGGCCCTATTTATACCTCAGTGTGCCTATAATTTTCACACAGAGCACAAGTCTTTTCCTCAGTGCTTTCATAAGGAAGGTGAGGGTCGCATGTTTTTTTTTTTACAGAAGTTATTTTCCCTAAGTATTTCCATTTTGGGGGGATGTTAGACATGAAGGGTGCATAAGGACACCACACAAGCTTTATGGGTCCCCAGTTATCTGAACTGTAAAATGTAGAACACCTCACTATCTGACTAAAATGCATAAAATAAAAGTCTATGGTCTGAAAGCCCTATTGATTCTGTCTATGGTCCTGTGTAACATCTTGGCTGGGGCTGCACACTGACTGTGGCTATGACAGACAACGCACAATTGAAGATCGCTCTATGATCCAACATCGCAGCAGTGCTGAACATCACAATTGGCCACTGTTCTTACACACATGATCCCTTCACCACAAAACAACCCTTCCCAAAATAAAGACCAGTCAGTTTTTGACCTGATCTGCATAACAAAACTGATGCTACACTGATAGTGGTAGAAATGGGTGGAAGGAGTAAAAAAGAGAATTGCCTAAAAAATTACTGATCTAAATAGTTCAGTTTTCTCTCATTCACCTTTAAAGGGAATCTGTCACCCCCCCCCCAGGCGGTTTTAAGTAAAAGAGCCACCTTGTGCAGCACTAATGCTGCATTCTGTCAAGGTGGCTCTTTTATTTGGCGTCCCACCGCATAAATAAATATTTTTAAAATTTGTCTGACATACCAGAAGTTTGACCGGGGGGCAGGTCTTTCCCCCTTGGACACAGATGCCTCACATCCATCAGTCATGTCCTCCTTTTGAATTTGGCGCCGCCTCATCAGCGTTCATTTCAATTCCTTGGGCCTGTGCTGTACTTGATGTCTGAGCTATCGTGCGTGGACATGCAGCCAGAGACCCCCCGCAGTCTCTTCTGATTTATTCACACTGCGGGGCTGGGAATCTTGGGCATGTGCAGTAGTTCTCTGCGGCTCTCCCTCAAACCTCTCCGCCTCTTTCCTACTATGCAGCGTCATAGGAGGAATCGTCAGCTCATCCCTAATTGACGATTCATCCTATGACACTGCACAGTAGGAAAGAGGCGGAGAGGTTTGAGGGAGAGCCGCAGAGAACTACTGTGCATGCCCAAGATTCTCCCTTTGGTCTTTTGGTATGTGTTATTTTTTAACCCCTTAATCCTCAAGGGTGGTTTGCACACTAATGACCAGGCCAATTTTTACAATTCTGACCACTGTCCCTTTGAGGTAATAACTGGAGCGCTTCCATGGATCCTGGTGATTCTGACATTGTTTTCTCGTGACATATTGTACTTCATGGTAGTGGTAAAATTTCTTTGATATAACGCGTTTATTTGTGAAAAAACGGAAATTGTGCAAAATTTTTAAAAAATTTCGCAATTTTCCAACTTTGAATTCTTATGCCCTTAAATCACAGAGATATGGCATACAAAATACTTAAGTAACATTTCCCACATATTTAATTTAAATCAGCACAACTTTGGAACCAAATTTTTTTTTTTTTTTTTTAGGAAGTTATAAGGGTTAAAAGTTGATGTTTTTACAACATCATTTTTTTTTTTAGGGACCACATCACAATTGAAGTCACTTTAAGGGGTCTAGATGATAGAAAATACCCAAAAGTGACACTATTCTAAAAACTGCACCACTTAAGGTGCTCAAAACCACATTCAAGAAGTTTATTAACCCTTCAGGTGCTTAACAGGAATTTTTGGAATGTTTAACAAAAAAAAACTTTTTTTCACAAAATTACTTCAGGTCCAATTATTTTTATTATACCAAGGGTAACAGGAGAATTGTCCAGAGTACGCGGATGCCCCATATTTGGGGGGTAAACCACTGTTTGGGTGCATGGCTTGGAAGGGAAGGAGCGCCGTTTTGACTTTTTCAACGCAAAATTGTCTATAATTGAGATCGGACACCATGTCATGTTTGGAGAGCCCCTGATGTGCCTGAACAGTGGAAACTCCCCACAAGTGACCTCATTTTGGAAACTAGACCCCCTCCCAAGGAACTTGCCTAGATGTGTGGTGAGCACTTTGAACCCCCAAGTGCTTCACAGAAGTTTATAATGCCCGGGTGTGAAAATAAAAAAAATAATTTTTTCCACAAACATGATCTTTTAGTCCCCAATTTTTTATTTTCCTTAGGGTAACAGGAGAAATGAAACCCAAAAAGTTGTTGTCCTATTTGTCCTGAGTAGGCTGATACCCCATATATGAGAGAAAACAGCTGTATGGGCACACGTCGGGGCTCGGAAGGGAAATAGTGACGTTTTGGAATGCAGACTGATGGAGTGGTCTGCGGGTGTCATGTTGCGTTTGAAGAGCTCCTGATGTGCCTAAACAGTGGAAATTCCCACAAGTGACCCCATTTTGGAAAGTAGACCCCCCAAGGAACTTATCTAGATGTGTGTTGAGAACTTTGAACTTCCAAATGCTTCACAGAAGTTTATAACAAAGAGCCATAAAAATAAAATCATATTTTTTTCCACAAAAATGATCTTTTAGCCCCTAATTTATTTTCCCAAGGGTAACAAGAGAAATTGAACCCAAAAGTTCTTGTGCAATTTGTCCTGAGTAGACTGATATGTGGGGGTAAACCACTGTTTGGGCGCATGGCAGAGCTTGGAAGGGAAGGAGCACCGTTTGACTTTTTCAAAGTAGAATTGGCTGGAATTGACATCAGACGCCATGTCGCGTTTGGAGAGCCCCTGATGTGCCTAAACAGTGGAAATCCCCCAATTCTAACTCCAACCCGAACCCCAACACACCCCTAACCCTAATCTCAGCCCTAACCCTAGCACCAACCCTAATCCTAATGGGAAAATGGAAATAATTTTTTTTAATTTTATTTTTCCCTAAGAGGGTAATAAAGGGGAGTTTGACTTACTATTTGTGGCGGGTTTTTAGGTTTGGCTGCTGTCACACGCTAAAAGACGCTTTTTATTGCAAAAAATAGTTTTTGCATCACCACATTTTGAGAGCTATAATTTTTCCATATTTTGACCCACAGAGTGTTGTGAGGTCTTTTTTTTTTTTGCAGGATGAGTTGATGTTTTTATTGGTACCATTTTCGAGCACGTGACTTTTTTTGATCGCTTTTTATTACGATTTTTGTGAGGCAGAATGAACAAAAGCCAGCATTTCATGAATTTCATTTTGGGTGGGGCGTTTATTCCGTTCCGCGTGTTGTAAAATTGATAAAGTTGTTTTATTCTTCAGGTCAGTACGGTTACAGCGATACCTCATATCATTTTTTTTTTTTTTTTTTTTTTTTTATGTTTTGGCACTTTTATACAATAAAAACGATTTTATGTAAATTATTTTTGCATCACTTTATTCTGCGACCTATAACTTTTTAATTTTTTCGCTGATAATGCTGTATGGTGGCTCGTTTTTTGCGGGACAACATGACGTTTTCCGCGGTACCATGTTTATATCCGTCTTTTTGATCACGTGTTATTGCACTTTTTGTCCGGCGGTATGATAAAGCATTGTTTTTTGGCTTTTTTTTTTAAGGGGTTCACTAAAGGGGTTAACTAGTGGGACAATTTTATAGGGCGGGTCCTTACGGACGCGGCGATACTAAATGTGTACTTATTGTTTTTTTTTACATATTTTTTTTTTCTTTAGGAATTTTTAAAAAAATTATTTTTACACATTTGTTTTACTCTTTTACATTGTCTTGTACATTGGGACATTACTGTGTAAAGTCAGATCGATGATCTAACACTTTGCAGAGCACTGTCACATCAGCGATCTGACAGGCAGTGTAGGAGGTTTCTCAGCGCCTGCTCTCAGCAGGCACTGAGAAGCCACCTCCCTGCAGACCCCGGAAGAACCTTGCAGCCATTTTGGATCCTGGGTCCTGCAGGGAGGAGGCCCTCGGAACAATGCAAGCACATCGCGTTGTTTTGAGGGTCTCAGGGTAGTACACAGGGAGCCCCCTCCCTGCACGATGCTTCACTATGCCCCCGGTACACTGCGATCATGTTTGATCACAGTGTTCCGAGGGTTAGGCAGAGTTCACACGTGGCGTTTTTTTTTGCGTTTCCGCGGCGGTTTTAACCGCGCAATTTTGCCGCGAAAAATAAGCATCCCATGCATTCCTATGGGATTCCGCAATGCTGTGCTAATGCTGCGGTTTTTACCGCGGCGGAATCGCTTCGCGGTAAAAACCGCAGCATGCTCATTAATTTGCGGAATCGCGGTGATCCCGCACCCATAGGAATGCATTGTTCCGCTTACTTCCCGCGTGTGGCTGTGCACAACATGCGGAAAGTAAGCAGAACATTTGCGGATGGTACCCACGGTCCGGAGGAGAGGAGACTGTCCTCCAGGCTCTGGGTACCATATCCCTGTAAAAAATAGAATTTAAAAATAAAAAATATTGTTATTCTCACCCTCCGGCGTCCCGCGCAGGCTTCCCGCTTCTCTTCATGCTCTCGTTCCCAGTAATCCTTTGCGAAAATGCCCGCGATGGCGTCCGTTCTCGCGGGATCGCGAAGTCTCGCGGTCATTCGCGCGACGTCATCGCGAATTACTGCGAGACATCGCGATCCCGCGAGAACGGACGTCATCGCGGGCATTTTCGCAAAGGATCACTGGGAACGGCTGCGCGGGATGTCAGAGGGTAAGAATAACACCATTTTTTTTTTTTTTTTTTTTTACATTCTATCTTTTACTACTGATGCCGCATAGGCGGCCTCAGTAGTAAAAAGTTGGTCACACTTGTCAAACACTATGTTTGACGAGTGTGACCAACCTGTCAATCAGTTCTCCAAGCGATGCTACAGATCGCTTGGAAAACGCTAGCATTTTGCAAGCTAATTACGCTTGCAAAATGCTAGTTTTTCCGCGGGAAAATCGCGGGAATTTAAAATGCGATTTTCCCGCGGACTGGAATTCCGGAATTCTCGCGGTAATTTCCGCGAGAGTTCCGGTACGTGTGCACTTAGCCTTAAAGTGCTGGGAGCATTCCATGACCGCTCCTGGCACACAGTGCCGCGTGTCAGCTGTGATAATCAGCTGACGCCTGCCCTTGATCAATGGCGCTCCCCCGTGAGCGCAGCTGATCGCGTATGACGTACTATCATTAAGTCCCAGGGCATATGGACGATATAGTATGTCAAATGTCAGAAAGGGGTTAATGTCTTTATTGTCTGTACAAGTCCCATCTGAAATGTAAAGTGCTGTGGAATATGATGGCGCTAAAGAAATAAAATTTATTTCAGGTAAGAGTGCTGAACATCGGATTTAAGATGTTTTAAGAGCATATCATTAACTCAAAACTAAAAATAAAAGATTAAACCACAAAACATATTTCATCAACCAAGTTATTTTAATGAATCTATATTCAGCGTCGACCTGACACTGTAGGTTACTGAGCACAAACCTGCTGACGGGTTCCTTTTTAGTCTCATCACGACTAATTCTACATAACTGATTGTTTCATGAACACCCAGACATTCCTGAATACTGTAGGCAGGTTTATCTGCTGTATGCCTTTATCATTCGTTCCTAGGTTTACTGTTCTTTTATTATTGGCACTGGAGGGTTTTGTAACTGAGCTATTAGCACCCAGCCAGCAATCCAGCAAGTGTCTGCTGGTATCCCATGTAGCACTGAGAGTGACTTCGCTGGATGGGTTTCTTCTTGTGCCAACCACTGACTTGAAATGTTCCCCGCACTTGTTTGTGTGAATGCATTTACAATCCATTTGTGAAGCACAGATCTGTTCTTGAGATGTGGCTTAAATGGTTTACCATTACAGTGACGCTGGATAAGTGTTTACTGTGAAATAATAGCGCTACCTGATAAATACCTTTCCAGCTCCAGCCTGTGGGGCTTCGTGGCTGTCTTTGGTTACTGTGCTGTGAGGTTGATGTCCACAACTAGTTCAGCTATTTCTGAAATGTTGGACTGGGAGATCAAGTAAATATTTGGTCTTTTAGCACTTTATTGCATTTCCCCCATTTGTCCCAACTTTTTTTTAGATCTAGGAAAACCACTTTGGGTATAAAGTAACATGTGGGCAAACTAGTTTATTGCTGTGATTACCACACAGTTTCTTGCCAAATGCAGTGTTTTGGTAGATTGCAATTTAACCACTCTTTTTAAGAATATGCCTTAGGCAGGCTTCACATTTGCGTTCAGCAGAGCTGTGGAGGGCTGCGTAGTTCCTCTGATGGCTTCGCCCACTGCCGCATCTCCTCCGGTCAGCTCCGCCTACGTCTGCATGCGGCCTGCGTACCTGAACGTGTTGCATTTTGTTGCGGTTGTTGCATTGTCAAAACGACGCATGCGGATGCATCTGCATACATCCGCACGGCCTGCGTTCCCAATGTTAAAGATGGGTACGCAGGTGGAGCTGATCGGAGGAGGTGCGGCAGTGGGCGGAGCTTCACGGAGGAACTACGCAGCCCTCCGCAGCTCTGCTGAACGCTAGTGTGAAACTAGCCTTAATGGTTGGAAGTTCTAGGTTGAGGTGCATGAACTGCTTGTAGCTGCAGAAAACGCAGACTGTTCTATAGGAGGAGGATGGCATTTGTGCTGTCTCTATCCATAAAATATGTCCTTTAGAACCAGCAGCTTTTCTACTTTGACTTCAGTGGCGATTGCCATGCATATTGGGGCACATGTTCATTGATGGTGGTTGCCAGCACCAGCCTTTTTCAGAATAGAGTTGGGCAACTCTATGGACTGTTATGTTTCATTTAAAATTTGTTCTTGGACAAGGTGTTATCTTATCCAAGGTGTGTCCTAATTGATTTTTTTTCAGCGTGCTTAAAAAAAAAAAAATGCTCGACTCACCCATGCAGATATTGCTGAACAGGCAATCCTTGCACATGTTGCGGCTGTTGAACAGCCACAGGACATGCAGCCGTGGCGACTCGACAACTTGTTTTTTTTGAGCACGCAGAAAATACTCGATTAGGCCTAGCGCATGCTCGCTCATCTGTCTATATAGCGTGCACTATAAAGATACAGGTAAGCAGCCTGTCTTACTGCATTTTTCTGGGCGACATGGCAGGACAGTATGCCCAAGCACTCCCCTAATGAAATTTTTAACAAAACGCGTCGTGAGAAGGGAGAAAAAAAGGAGTTTATGGATCCAACATCGGTGTTACATTTTGGGTGAGATCCTTCCTTTTCATTCATGCCACAATGATTTTCAGCAAGGGAAAGGGGTTAATAGGGTGGTAATATGTTACATTCATTCCCATGATTTAAGCCATGAATTGAAAAGGTGGTTATAAGAAACCTCACCCTTGTTATCTTTATATGTCGCTAATGTTCTTATTTATGACTATGCTGCTATTTTTTTTCTATGGGCCATTTGAAGTGAGGGAGAGATATATCCTCAATCTGACCTTGATAGGTCTTTAAGTAAGAGAGATTTTTGGACCATAGAACTTTGAAAGCATTTAAAAGGAAATTATTCTCCCGATAAGTCAGTGATGATGACAATGCTTTTAAAAGCCCCAACCGTTTAGGAAATAGACCTATAGGGGTCAATAGAGAATTCACTCTAAAAAGTTGATGTTTGAGGGAATTCTTTCTAAGAAGGTTGATGCGCGATTGCATCGCACGTATAGGTGTGGTTTGTGCCATCTTGTTCTGTCATCTATTGCACTTTTACTAGAAACTTTGGTGTTTATTTCCAAAAATTCTAAAAAGAAAGTAGATTAGTTTTATGTTCATTAAGTATACTCAAAACAAACCTGTGACTTTGGTGTATTTTTTTTTCACCACCCATTCATTTCAATGGGTGAAAAATACTGAAAGAAGTGACATGCTCCATTGTGCAAAAACCATGCAAAGCACAAAATCCTGATGACAAAAAAGCAAGCTGTGTGCATGAGATTTCTGAAACCTCAGACTTTGGTACTGTAAAGTGCAGCTGAAAATTTGCATAAACACACAACGCTGCAAAAGCACCTAGTGTGAACTTGGCCTTGGTCCTTCTACCTTTTACTAATTGTGAGGTACAGACATTGTATTGTGTGCATTCACATTTCCTGTTTCAGAGCTGAAATCCTTCATTATTAACTGCTTGTAGTGGTAAAGGCCTTCTTGGTAGTGTGGTCTTAGATTATTTTCCACTAACAACCACCAAATCTTTGGCCTCCTTTTTGGGCTTAATCACAGGTCGGAGCTCCTCTTGAACGTACTAAATCGGGTCTGTCTTGTATCTATCCTTTTCCTGCTCCTCATACGAGCTGATTTTGGTGACGAGCTGATTTTGGTGACGCAGCTGGCTTAGTTACTTTCCAAGCCTCTGAGGCTGCGATATATAAAGATGTCATTAGGGACAGTGTTGAACAATGTTTTGCAGGAGTAATGAAATGCATTACATCTACCATGCTCCCTTCCTTCAGTCCTTTTTAAAGTGAGAGGGCTGCTCCGCTTACAAAAAAGCCAATAATTTGGCTTGCTCAATATCTAAGCAGTGCGAAATGACCATAATCCCAGTATGCTCGTAGATATCACAGCTTTCAGCTCCACTGTAGAGCTGTCCTCTATTCTACATACAGTTGGGTGAAACCGTTTGCCCGCTTCCTGATTTCCTATGCCTTTGCATGTTTGTCACAGATAAATGTTTCAGATCGCTAAACAGCTTTCAGGCTATGTGCCCACGTAGCGATTTTCATGCGATAATTTTTTATTTTTTTTTCCCTGAGCAGAAACGCATGCCCTTGCCAGGGAAATCGCATGCGCTTTTTGACATGCGTTTTTGATGTGATTGTCAAGCATTTTGACATGCGTTTTCCCATGCGTTTTTGCTCGTATAATTGATGGTATAAAATTAATGAACATGCTGCGTTTTTTTACCGCTAAGTGATTCCGCAGCTGTAAAAAACGCACCATTGGCACAAGTGCGTTTTCTATTCCAAATGCATGGAACGCTTATTTTAAGCGTTTCCGCGGCAGAATCGCACGTTAAAAAACGCCGCGGGAACGCTTAATCACTACGTAGGCACACAGCCTAAATATTAGACAAAGATAAAACACAAGTAAAAATAAAATGCAGTTTTTAAATGAAAGTCTTTATTAAAGGGAAAAACATCCAAACATACATGGCCCTGTGAGAAAAAGCGATTGCTCCCCCTTTAAAACATTAACTGTATAATCACATCTTTGGGAAGCAGTTCAAATTCCTCACCTACACCCAGGCCTGATTACTGCCACACCTGTTATCAGTCAAGAAATCACTTTTATAGGATCTGCCTGACAAAGTAAAGTAGACCAAAAGATCATCAAACGCTAAATCTAATGCCACGATCCAAAGAAATTCTGGAACAAATGAGAAACAAAGTAATGGAGATCTATCACTGTGGAAAAGGTTATAAAGCCATTTCTAAAACTTTGGGATTCACACAAACCACAGTGAAGGGTGGTATCCACAAATGGTGAAATAGGTGTATAGGTTTTAAAAAGCCATAATACGGCACCCATGTAAAAATGCGTTTACACAGGTTGATTCACGTGACCTAGCGTACCTTGGAATGCTCATTTGCTGATAACGGTCTGTGTATTAAGGCTGTCATTCACTACACAAATGAGCATTCTTAAAAATCCTGCGTAAACTGAACAATGACAGTCTTTCATAGAATCGTAGCGTTGGAAACGACCTCCTGGGCCATCTGGTCCAACCCCCTGCTCACAGATGTCTGTCCAGCCTCTGTTTGAAGACTTCTACTGAAGGAGAACTCACCACCTCTCGTGGGAGCCTGTTCCACTCATTGATCACTCTAAGTTTTTTCTAATATCTAATCTGTCTCCTCCCATTCAGTTTCTTTCCATTTCTTCTAGTCTTTCCTGGTGCAAATGAGAATAAAGATGATCCTTCTACAATGTGACAGCCCTTGAGATATTTGTAGACAGCTATTAAGTCTCCTCTGTCTTCTCTTTTGCAAGCTAAACATTCCCAAATCCTGCAACCTTTCCTCATAAGACAGGGTTTGCAGACCGGTCACCATTCTGGTCGTACTTTTCTGAACTTGCTCCAGTTTGTTGATGCCTTTTTTAAAATGTAGCGCCCAAAACTGGACACAGTATTCCAGATGAGGTCTGACCAAAGAGAAGTAGAGGGCAATAATGACTTCACGTGATCTAGACTGTATGCTTCTGTTAATACATCCTAGAATTGCATTTGCCTTTTTTGCTGCTGCATCACACTGTTGGCTCATATTCAGTCTGTGATCTATTAGTATACCCAAGTCTTTTCACATGTGCTGTTGCTTAGCCCTATTCCTCCCATTCTGTATATGCTTTTTTCATTTTTATTGCCCAGATGTAGTACTTTGCATTTTTCCCTGTTAAAAACCATTCTGTTAGTTGCTGCCCACTGCTCCAGTTTATTTATATCTTTTTGAATCCTCTCTCTCTCTTCTCTAGTATTAGCTATCCCTCCTAGCTTTGTGTCATCAGCAAATTTAATCAGTTTACCCACAAGGCCTTCATCTAAATCGTTGATAAAGATGTTGAACAATACAGGGCCCAGGACAGAGCCCTGTGGTACCCCACTTGAGACATTCTTCCAACTGGATGTGCAGCCATTTACGACCACTCTTTGGGTCCGATCACTAAGCCAGTTATGAATCCACGTAACAGTTGCCTTGTCCATTCCATACTTAGTCATTTTTCAATAAGGATTGTGTGAGATACTGTGTCAAATGCTTTGCTGAAGTCAAGATATACTATATATACAGCATTTCCTTGATCCACCCAATCAGTGATTCCGTCATAGAAGGAAATTAAGTTAGTCTGACATGACTTATTAGTTACAAACCCTTGCTGACTCTGTTTAATCACTTCATTCTTATCCAGGTACTGACATACATGTTTAATAATTTGTTCAAAGATCTTTCCTGGTATAGAAGTCAGACTCACCGGCCTATAGTTGCCTGGGTCCACCTTCTTCCCCTTTTTGAAGATAGAAACAACATTTGCTCTTCTCCAGTCGTCTTTGCGCACATGGGCAGAATAGTTGACATGTCTAAACAGGTAATCGTGACGAGCAGTTGGCAAATGTGTAGCTGATAGGTTTAAACCCAGCTTTAGGGTATGGAACCCTACTTTTTCCATTTATAGGCACGCCATGCCATATTGTATACTTAAGTTCGCTAGTAGCATTATTTCTAATGAGGAAGTTCAACTCTTATAAGGTACTGTACAGAGGGGTCCTATTGTGCACATGCAGATATTATGGGTCAGTAGTTGGGAAGGGGTTCTTTAAAGGGAATCTGTCACCTCTTTTTTGAGATATCATATAATATCATTCAATTATGTGTCACATAAGGATTCTCTTAGTACTTTTGCTTCCCCCTGACCCCACACCTTTCATGCATAAATACCTTGTTTATATCGGTTCAGATGTATGTAAACTGCCGCTGTCCGGTCCGCTGGGCGGGGCTTATTCAACTGCTCCCCCCCCCTCCCTCCCTGTCTTGCTCTACCCATTTCTTCTTGTGTAGAGCAAGACAGGGAGGGGGGAGCAGTTAAATAAGCCCCGCCCATCGGACCTGACCGTGGCAGTTAACCTACATCTGAACCAATATAAAAAAGGTATTTATGCATGAAAGGTGCGGGGTCAGGGGGAAGCAAAAGTACTAAGAGAATCCTTATGTGCCACACAATTGAATTATATCATTATATGATATCTCAAAAACTGGGTGACAGATTCCCTTTAAAAGCATGGAGCTGAGGCTTCATGGACTTTTTTGTAATACTTAATAATGAATTGGTGGCAGCAAAGTGTAAATTCCTGAACACACAAATGGCCATAGTTAACATCACCATGGCCTGCAGCATCTCCAGATGTGTCTCCGATCAAGCTCATCTGAGACGTCATTGTTCGACAGTTGCAAAGGGAGGTGCGAACATGTTCTGCATTTATGATTAGATTAATGTTTTTTGGTATAATCTGTATTTCCCTGTGTTGATTGATACGAACGCTGCACTCTTACTATGCACTTTAATTGTATATGAACTATATTTAGGACAGGAGATTATTCCTGCCCATTGTATTATATGTGCTTGCTTAGTGCCATATCAGTGTATCTACAGTAATTAGAATGATGCAGTGATTAGAATCAAGCAATCTGTTTGAGCATTGTGGTGCAGCAGTAAGTTTCTCTGGCACCTGATTGACATTTTTCTGGGCATTTCTGTGTGTTCTGCTTCTGCTGTCCTCTCCATGTTTATGCTGTTTGGTTTGAGGCACCAACATGTATTTACTCATATTTTTTGTATTTTAACTTGAGTTATCCCAATAAAATAACAATTTTATCTTTTTTGAGTAGACATAATTTATGCAGTATACGTAGTATTAATTTTTGCCGTGTTCTGTAACGTCATACTACATGGGTTTGTCAGTCCTCAGATGAACTAATTAGATTAAGCAAGAAGCTTTCCTTAGATAATCATTTAGGGAGCCATTTCTTCTGCTGAAGCTCACTGCTGATAATGTGCAGTTGAAGGTCAAATGCTTAGCAGAGAATAGCAGCAGCAGCGGCTTAATCTCAGTCAGGCAGTGGTTTAAAATTACTTAACGATTGGCTTTTGAAATATCTATGGGAATTGCAGGCTTTTTCTGTGGCTGTGATGCAGCGTTCTCAATATGCAGCGCACATAGTATTACCAGGATCAAATGGCCACTGGTTTCCTGTGCAGCACATACTATGCTTTCCGTCTCATTCATTGCCGGTCACTGGTGTTTGTCATATGCATCCCAAAATAGTTGCACTTAAATTAGGCACATTTGGAAGGGCTGGTAACTGAAAGCGGACATATATCATCAATCAGGTCTAAGTGCTGTCTAAAAAACCAAATGCGTGTCCGGCTGGGATTTAAAGTCCAATCTATTTTCCTTCTTATTGAAAATGATTTAGGACTCATTCACCACCCATCTGTTTTCACATACGTTGTCTATTATTGTTTTTCACTGATGGACTATAGTGGACACAGGTTTTATGAGGCTGTTCATGTGTGGATTTTTTTAAACTTTTTTTTTTTTTTTGCAGAGTATGTGTTTACAAATCACGTAGACAAAGCTATGTATCTCTAGCTCTAACGCTTCCGAGAAGACATACTGGTACTTTAAGGCTGTGTTCACACACAGCGTTTTTTTAGCGGTTTTTACAGCGGTTTTCACTATAAAACTGCTAAAAATAAGCTTCCCAGTCATTTCTATGCATTTTGCACTTTTTGTGCACATTGATGCGTTTTTTTTACCGCGAAAAAACCGCATCGCGGTAAAAACCGCAGCATGCTAATTTTGCGGATTTTTCCGCAGTTTTGGCTTCTTCCATGTGGTTTGAAACCGCTGTGGGAAAAAAACACATCAAAAACGCGCAAAAAAACGCCGCGGAAAAATAGGTGTGGTTTCTGGGAAGGGTTTCAGGTTTTTGAGCAGAAATTTTCTGCAACATGTGCGCTTAGCCTAAGAATTTGGCTGCGGATCATAGTTGGAGACAAGACAAGTCCAGCATTGCCCTTGGCTGAATTTTTCCAGCGTTGCTTTAAGTGATCGACGGGTCTCTTGCCTAGCGAAAGATCTGTCAATCGCTGCTAGCAGTGCTGGGGAGAGCCAATGCCAGGTTGCCTTTTCCCATATGTGCATTCACCAGCCACAGGCCAAGAGTGTTCTTTTGGCCATCATGTAGTATGTCTCTACAAAACATGAAACTGTATTGAACACACTAGTAGTAATTTATGTTTTGAGATGGTCCATCTGGTAATGGGAAGTCCATGTAGTCTTCCAGACTGTGGCCAATGTTAGGCATACCAAATTTAATTTCAATACATTTTTCTTCTAATAGTTTGTCATTGCCATTCTCATTTAATCACTGTGCACCAAAATCTGTGTACTGCTATTTATTGTAAGCTCTAGGAAAATGGCATGTAACTGTACTTGTAGCCCTTGTAAAAGAGTGGGACGGATTATTACAATTATCAATCTTTTTTAAGTATCTTTTCTGTTCTGGAAACATAGTATGAAAACTACATAACGCATTCAAAAGCTGAATGTTATACACTGTGTATAGATGGGTAGATACAGTGTAGCATGTAAGTTTGGCACCCCTAGTCAAAATTACTGTTAGGCTGTGTGCCCACGTTGCCCTTTTTAGCGTTTTCGCCGCATTTTTGCCATTGTGGAAATGCTTAAACGCTTTAAAAATGCATCCCCATGCAATCCTATGGGATTCCGCAGTTGCTTTGTCAGTGCTGCAGATTTTACCGCCGAGGAATCGCATAGCGGTTAAATCCGCAGCATGTCCATTATTTCTGTGGAATCGCGGCAATTCCGCCGCCATAGGATTGCATTGAAACGCTCACTTTACGCATGTGGCTATGCCCACCATGCGTGAAGTGAGCACTAAATGTGCGGATGGTACCCAGGGTCTGGAGGAGAGGAGACTCTCCTCCAGGCCCTGGGTACCATATTCCTGTAAAAAATAGATCTAACCCCTTCACGACCCATGATGCCTACGTAGGCGTCATGAAAAGTCGTACCCAAACGACCCATGATGCCTACGTAGGCGTCATGCTATAAATCGCCCTCCTGCGGGTCGGGTGACAGGGGTCACTGAAAGGTCAAAGAGGACACTCTATAGTTAATCCCAGGGGGCGTGGCTTACCCCCCACATGCCTGCGATTGCTCTGATTGGCTGTTTCACTTTTAACAGCCAATCAGAGCAATTTGTAATATTTCACCAATGAAATTTGGTGAAATATTACAATCCAGCCATGGCCGATGCTGCAATAGCGCTGGACACTGACACCCGACCCCACACACACACACACACACACACGCACACACACACACACACACTCTCACAGTGATCAAAATGAAAAAAAGGTAAATACACCCCCCGTTTATCACCCCCATAGCCAGGCACAAACAATAAAATAATTTTTTTTTTCCCATTTAGAGTTAGAATTAGGGTTAGGGCTAAAATTAGGGTTAGAATTAGGGTTGAAATTAGGGTTAGGGCTGGAATTAGGGTTAAGATTAGGGTCAGGGGTGGGTTGGGATTAGGGTTAGGCTTGTGGTTACGGTTAGAGTTGGGATTAGGTTAAGGGGGTGTGTTGGGGGTTAGGGTTGTAGTTAGGGTTATGATTAGGGTTGGGTTAGTGGTGTGTTGGGGTTGGAATTGAGGGGTTTCGACTGTTTAGGCACATCACGGGATCTCCGAACGCGACATGGCGCCACGATTTTCTCCAGCCAATTTTGCGATCAAAAAGTCAAACAGCGCTCCCTCCATTCCGAGCCACCGACGTGTGCCCAAACAGTGGTTTACCCCCACATATGGGGTATCAGCGTACTCAGGAAAAATTGCACAACAACTTTGGGGGTCTAATTTCTCCTGTTACCCTTGGGAAAATAAAATATTGGGGGCTAAAAAAAAATGATTTTTTTGTGGAAAAAAGATTTTTTATTTTCACGGCTCTGCGTTATAAACTTCTGTGAAGCACTTGGGGGTTCAAAGTGCTCACCACACATCTAGATAAGTTCCTTTGGGGGTCTAGTTTCCAAAATGGGGTTACTTATGTGGGGTTTCCACTGTTTTGGCACATCAGAGGCTCTGCAAACGTAACATGACGCCCGCAGACCATTCCATCAAGTCGGTATTTCAAAACGTCACTACTTCCCGTCCGAGCCCCGACGTGTGCCCAAACAGTGATTCCCCCCACATATGGGGTACCAGCGTACTCAGAACAAACTGGACAACATCTTTTGGGGTCGAATTTCTCCTCTTACATTGTGAAAATTTAAAAAATATTTTTATTTTCACAGCTCTGCGTTATACACTTCTGTAAAGCACCTGGGGGTTCAAACTGCTCCTTCCCTTCTGGGCCCTGCCGTGCGCCCAAACAGTGGTTTATGACCACATATGAGGTATCGTTGTACTCAGGAGAAATTGACCAACAAATTTTAGGATCCATTTTATCCTGTTGCCCATGTGAAAATTAAAAAGCTGAGGCTAAAAGAAATTTTTTGTGGAAAAAAAAAAAAAAAGTACTATTTTTTTTTTTTTTTCGGATCAATTTGTGAAGCACCTGGGGGTTCAAAGTGCTCACTATGCATCTTGATAAGTTTGTTGGAGGGTCTAGTTTCCAAAATGGGGTCACTTGTGGGAGAGCTCCAATGTTTAGGCACACAGGGACTCTCCAAACTCGACATCGCAACCGCTAAATATTCCAGCATATTTTCCATTCAAAGAGTCAAAATGGTTCTCCTTCCCTTCTGGGCCCTGCTGTGCGCCCAAACAGTGGTTTATAACCACATATGAGGTATCGGTATACTCAGGAGAAATTGCCCAACAAATTTTATGATCCATTTTATCCTGTTACCCATGTGAAAATGAAAAAAATTGATGCTAAAAGAAAATTTTTGTTGGAAAAATTAAAATGTCCATTTTTTTCCTTCCACATTGCTTTAGCTGCTGTGAAGCACCTGAAGGGTTAATAATCTTCTTGAATATAGTTTTGAGTAGCTTGAGGGGTGCAGTTTTTAGAATGGTGTCACTGTTGGGTATTTTCTGCAATATAGACCCCTCAAAGTGACTTCAAATGTGATGTGGTCCCTAAAAAAAAATTGTTTTGTAAATTTTGCTGTAAAAATGAGAAATCGCTGGTCAACTTTTAACCCTTATAACTTCCTAACAAAAAAATTGTTTCCAAAATTGTGCTGATGTAAAGTAGACATATGGGAAATGTTGTTTATTAACTATTTTGTGTCACAAAACTCTCTGGTTTAATGGAATAAAAATTAAAAATGTGAAAATTGCGACATTTTCAAAATTTTCACCAAATTTCCATTTTTTTCACTAATAAATGCAAAAATTATCAACCTAAATTTACCACTAACATGAAGCCCAATATGTCACGAAAAACAATCTCAGAATTGCTAGGATCCATTGAAGCGTTCCTGAGTTATTACCTCATAAAGGGACCCTGGTCAGAATTGCCAAAAATGGCCAGGTCATTAAGGTCAAAATAGGCTTGGTCATGAAGGGGTTAAAATAAAAAATGGGGTTGGTCAAACCTTCTGGCATCCCCTGGAGCCTTCCCGGTCGTCATTGTTGCTGGCGGCAAGTTTCGTTCCCAGGGATGCATTGCGCGAATGACCTCTGATGACGTAGCGGTCTGACCGGGAGGGTTCTGGGGGCCGCCAGAAGGTAAGTATGTCGTGATTTTTATTATTTTAAGTCTATCTTTTACTATTGGTGCTGCATAGGCAGCATCAATAGTAAGAAGCTGGTCACACTTGACATGAACTATGCTTGACAAGTGTGACCAACCTGTCAGTCACTTTTCCAAGTGATGCTACAAATCGCTTGGAAAAGCGCAGGCACTCTGCAAGCTAAGAACGCTTGCTAAACACTTGTGTTTTGCAGGAAAACTCATGCAACAATTCTGCAGCATTTCTGCAACGTGGGCACTTAGCCTTATTGTGAACTGTTAAAGATGACACATTTCCTTTGTTTTTTAAGCAAAAAAGATGTCATGTACGGTATTTAAAAAAATCATATGTGAGTTCCACAGTCCACATCCCTTCACTGTTCCTTTTAGAGAATGAAATTAAGGGGGAGCTCTTTTTCTAAAGAATTTAGAAACCTGCTCTTGCCATTGAAACGGTCTTATGATAGAGAGTTTATAAACTAAAATGGATAACTCCTAGTGGTGGAACAGATTATAACTGTATGGGAGAGTCAGAGAGGTGCATATTTAAAACGTTGGTAACCAATTACAGTAACACCTAAGATAACAGTATAAATATTTAGCATAACAAGCTCATTGTCCAAGGAACTCGCATAACTACTGCTTATGCTTCCAGCTGGGGGGAGATCCGAGCCATACGGCAAGTGTGCTGCAACTGCAGGGTTAGTGTGTT
Source organism: Dendrobates tinctorius (assembly GCF_039654945.1). Classification (NCBI taxonomy): domain Eukaryota; kingdom Metazoa; phylum Chordata; class Amphibia; order Anura; family Dendrobatidae; genus Dendrobates; species Dendrobates tinctorius. The sequence goes on from NW_027361876.1 coordinate 12,012,330, forward strand.
TGACACCTGATTTAGTGGCCGCTGTCTGTATTAGTTCCTGCAGGGTTGTTGTGCTCTAGCAGGTTCTCGCTGCGAGGGCACTGCCCTAATATTCAAAACTGAGACTGCCAGGTCTGTGAAAGTGGAGACTGGGACTGTCTGTAGGAACGCTGTCAGCATTGCAGGTGGTGCTGTGATCTCTTGGATGTTCTGCTTCTACCGCTCGGTGTAGGCTGTATCCGGTACAGTGGTGTGTAGAGAGATCTATCTATGTTGGCTCCGTTCTCACCTCAGCATGAATATACTATGGAAAGCAGGATGTTCCCGTTTTTCTTACGGACATCACCAGGATTTTGTAGACCAGGAGTTCTTAGTGTAAAGTGGATGGGTCGGCGGAGCTCTGAAAGCCTTCAGTTTGCATGCCCTTACGACCCTGCTATTTTGCTAATTTGAGCGGTCATCATGTGACTGCAAGTATGCGATTTGCTGACTTGCTTTCCATTGGCTTTTCTCATTAGGATGTTGAGGTTTAGGAAAAGTTACTTGTCTGCACCTGAGGATTCCCTTTTTTTTTTTTTTTTTTTTTTGTGTCTCAGTGCATGTTAATTGAAGCAACTTCACAGTGTTATTTAGTCTACAGCCCTTAAACAAATGTCTCCATGGTAACAGACTTCAATCAAAGTGTAGAATTAAATGTCTTGTGTACATCCCTACTGCTTAGAAAACTACCAGATATATGTAGAAAGACAATGGCACGGATGGATAGGGCCACAAGTACTACACTGGTTTGTTCTGTTACTTTGGAGGCACGTCGATACACTAAGTACTTCACTTTTTTTTCTTATGCATTGAAACAAAAAAAGTGGTCATGTGGTAAAAAAGGTTAGAATTTTTTTCTCTTCTTTCTCCGCTTTAGTCACAAAGTGGTTAGATGTTAACTCGTAAACCAGACCTATGTTTAGAAGTCAGGGTTGTGGATTGTTACATACGTTTTTTTATTTGAAGCCTTTCAGTTTAGCCCTGGTGTTTGTGTCAGAAAAGACTTGTTAGTTGGGCTCCACCATCATTCTGTTTTGTCATGTGCATGGTAATATCAAGCTTGCACTGAAGTAAATGCATTCCTTGTCAAGCGCCCCGATTCAGCAAAGGTTTTACGCTTCAGACAATTTCACTTCAGTTTGAATCTTCTGCCAAAATGGGTGGAGCTGGGGCAAGGGATGGCTACTCCTGCCTGTCAGATTCTGTGAAAGTGGTGGCCTTATTTATGCCAGGAGTGCTACTCCAGTCACTAACTGCAATAGTGTTTCTGGCAAGGCGCAACAAAGGTGCACACCCCTGAAGAGATGCGCCACTGTCTTGAAGTGGCGCACTCCACTTAATTTGGTGCTTTGTACTCCAGCAAGCCATTGATACTGGTGCATGAAACTCCTTAATGAATCAGCACCAAAGTTCTGTTAAGACTCAAAAAGCATTTGGGCTCTGTGCCATTCTTGCTGAGGAGGCATGCCGGAATCCGAGAGCGCCATATTCAGTAGATCGTTGTGCTTCTTTTAAATCAAGTGTTTCTTAGAAGTTGCATGTGCCTAATGTGCACGTCACCAGAAGTCTTACGCCAGGGATTGACTGCAGTAACACTTGTGGTATAAGGCACCTCCACAGCTCGTTATGAATTAGTGGGTATTGCTATGTCTCATCCTTTCCCCTGTTTTGTCCATTTTATCAGCGCTGGCTGAAATGCTTTTTACACGAAAAAATCTAAAATGAAAAGCCAGCCATATTTTACTCCAGTTTCCTGGCATAAAAGCATTGATGAATCGGGGCCTTAGTGTTACATATGACCTAGTCTCTTTTCCTTTGAGTAATACCAGTATTACAGACCTAAATGTGAATTTTAAGAATACACAGAACTTTCTGCTTGTGTAAGGATGAATATTTTGCACTAATTTTACCCCTTTTTTCTCCCTAGTGCACTCTGGATACAGTTATATGAAATGATGCCGCGGTATACCATGGAACAGTATTCACGACATATTTGTGGAAGTCCCCTTTGAGTTTTTTTTGATCATCCCTCTAACATGAACCTGGCCTAGATTTCTTACCAGGGATTGTTTCATCAGTGTGGCAGAAGACATTAGCACCTGCAGGATTTCCTGAATCCGTCTTTTCGTTTGACGACCCCAAGGGATTGTTTGTGGCAAAAATGGCAAATAATTCAGTTGCATATAGTGGAGTGAAAAACTCCATAAATGAAGCAAATCATGGTGGTGACTTTGGGATCACGATTGAAGAGCTTCGGGCTCTCATGGAATTGAGATCAACTGATGCATTACAGAAAATACAAGATTGCTATGGAGATGTCTATGGTATTTGTAGTAGGTTGAAAACTTCCCCCCATGAAGGTAAGAAAGATACATTCCCTATTTGTAATGGTTGTTAATGACACTTTATCTGTGTTCAAGATTTGCAAACCAGTTCTCCAGTTTTTTTTTGTTTTTTTTTTTTAAATTAATACTAAGGTTTTGCCAAAGGGTGCATGCTGCGATTTAATTTTTCTCAAAAGATCTTCCGTAATGCTGAATCATTTACCTGCAAAACGTCAGAATAGGAAAAGGCTTGCCTGTCTGGCTTATGAGATCTGATGAATCAATGGAATCTGTCCAGGAGTGAGACATTGAGCTGTTGACTTTTATGTACTGTAAGATGCCCCCCTACTTTCTGCTATATATATGTACTATTATTATGGAGTGTGTACCATAAACAATGAGGGAATGAACATGAAATGGTGACAGTAGGGGTTCTGGTAGCATCAACCATTATGTTATATGCCGTTACTGAATGCTGTGATAGCATAATGAAATGGGAGAAAGCGTGTTCTCATTGCATTTTCAGTGATGTTTTTTTCCCTTCAAAACTGCAGCAATCAGCTCAGTAAGTGACAAATCCCTGGAATCCGTGTCTCTGCTCCAACTGTACGCTGCTTTCAAATGGGGTAGCAAAAACCAGGTGACATTCCCTTCAAGCCCATTCACTAGATTGAAGATGCACTGCTATATCAGGTCATGCACAAAAGTGGCTGTTTCTGGCAAAATAAAAAATAAAACCAGCAGAAAAAAAAGACTCGTTTAAAAATCCATTTAGCAATTTACCGTTCTCAAAAACCTTTGAGGTCTACTATCCTGACTCAGTTGCTGGCTTTGCCCAGAATGTTTATGGGTAATGCCAGTAAAGATCCTCATATACGGTACTTTTTCTGCTATTTTTCATGTACTTTACGTCCTACTCCCTCTCACTGACTAATCATGATCTATGGTAACAGGGTGGATGGGGGGAGAGAGTGAGATATAAATACAAACACAAAGGAAGCTCTGCAGGGAGAGCTGTGTTTGCAGCAGCGTGTGAGCTCTGCTGGCTAGATCCACGCTCACCCGCTGCTTCCAGAGCCAGGAACTCGGGGAGAGTCTGACAGGAGATCACAGGAAGCCAGGAGAGTCTCGGTCAGAGATAATGTTCCCAGAAGTGCAGCTGAGGTTACAGCAGGATTTGGTGAAATGCTTATTTATGGCATATGGCTTACATGAAAGGGACATGTAAAGTAGTGACCATTAAGTGATTCTTCTCCTCTTCCCATTCTCATGCCTTGTGGGAGCGCAGAGAGCATGCACATTGGGTGTTTGGAAACCTTTGGTAGACATGTATGCTAGAATTGGTCTAAGCTGCCCCCTTCAGTTTAGGATCTGCACAGCAACAATATAGGCTGTCAATGAATTTTAGACAAATATTACCGTTGTACTGGAGTGTCTCAAGTTTTCTATTTTTATACTACTGGACCTGTTTAAGAGCGAGAAACTAGTTTGTGTAATGTTGAAAGGAGCCGAGCGGTGTACTGAGACCTGCACGCAGAGCTTGGTTCCTACAGGCTTCTTATCATAATGAACACTTGAAGGTCCTCCTAGAAACATGCTGACATTTCCTATGATTGCCGGTCCATCCCCCGGTAGATGGGCTGCAGTTGTTTATCTCTTTCTTGACGCGTTCTTTAGTGGCTGTCATTTGCCATCTGTTCTGTGGCATCTCAAGTACAACTGTTAGACGATAAGGGCAGAAGCATGTACTATTGAGGGCCCTGGAATCCCATTCAGGTGAATGGATGCCTTTCACTCAACAAATTTAGTGTCATGTTCTGCCTGTTCTTGGAAAACATGCCGTTTGTGGAGGTGATGACTTTCTGCAAACATTGAGAAATAATGTAGTTTTTAACGAGTTTATAAGGTAAAGTAGTCAATAGTAAAAAGAATATCTACTTGCAGAGATTTGCTGCATTATATTTGTCAATGTTACAGCAAGTGGTTACTGTTAACCCATTCACGCATGACAAACTTATGCCATATGCCAGCTTGCTGACTTTACATATTTGTATTCACCATTTAAATAAACAAATTATAAATGTTTGAGATCTGACCCTGCGAATCATGTTGACATGTCAGTTTTACCATACAATGAACTTAGTAAATAGAAAAACCTTTTTTTATTACACTTGGAATTTGTTCCTATTTTTCAGTCCAGTGTGTGGTAGAATGAATGGTGTTATTCAAAGGTACACCTCGTACTGCACAAAACAAGCCCTCATATGGTTATATTGACGGAAAAAATAAAATACGTTTGGCTGTTGGGGGGGAAAAAAGGGAGATGAAAGCAAACTGAAAATGTCTATGGTATGAAGGGGTTTATGCATACTGTGAAATAGTTATTTCCACATGTGACAATCTGACTTTTAACCAGTCAGCAACCCAGTATTATGTCTTTTTATGATGGTAATCAAGGAACCTTAGGCCATTTTCATTAGTACCGAGGAGACAGTTGGGTGATTGAATAGAGTTCTGCTCACACAATCCAGCATCAGGAAATATTGCTGTTAGAGTTTTTCTCATGGTGCTAGCGGAGATCTCACCAAGGTCACCGCAGTTCAGCCTTGCTGGGAACGCAGCCTCAGTGACCGGAGGTAACCTCGATGTCACCGCCGGTCACTGAAGCTGCGTTTGCAGCAGTCCAGTCACCCGTGGTTCTCTGCCTGGACGGTTGCATCTTGGCACTGTCCAGGTTGAAAACTATTTTTCCCCCAGGAATGGATTACGGCATGGGACAGAATGACAAGTGAGGGATATTGTTTTGTTTTTTATTTTTGTTTTCTTACAGTAGACGAGCGACTCCGTGGAATTAGGGGTTAGGCGAGTATAACTGTTTATTTTTAAATAAAAATGGAAAATTGTGTTTTTAGTCTTATTTGAAGTAAAGGACTTTTATTCTGGCTGTGTCTTTATTTACAATATAACTATAGGCTTATTAATGGATAGTTGTCTTATAGATACCTCTCCATTCCTAATCTGTGGGCCTGACAATACAAAAGTGACATCAACCCCACAAATATGAACCCCACTTGCCATCGCTACAGGGCAGGTGGGAAGAGTCGGGCAAAGTGCCAAAATTGACGCAACTAATAGGTGTTTTTTCTGAGTGGCTGTGTGCTGCTATTTTTAGGCTGGGGGGGGGCAATATCTAGGGCCCCCTACCAGCCTGAGAATACCAGCCCCCAGCTGTCTGCTTTAGCAAGGCTGGTTGTCAAAAATGGGGGGCGACCCCACACTGTTTTTTAATTTATTTAAATAATTAAAAGATGTGGGGACCCCTCTATTCTTGATAACCAACCTTGCTGAAGCTGTCTGCTGAGGGTTGCAGCCCCCAGCTGTGAGTTTTGCCTGATTGGCTATCAAAAATACAGGGGAACCCATGCCTTTTTTTTTTTTTTTTTAAAGTGCAGGAGCTAGCTGATGAATACTCCCATCAGCCGCTCCTGCTCTCGCTGTTATTAGCGGCAGCAGGTGTCAGATGATGTGAGCTGTAGTTCCATGATCAGAGGTAAACTTTATACGTCCGATCACAGCTGAATGCTCATGCAGTCTTTAGACAGCGTGGGAACCGTGGCTCTCTGACAGACGGGGATGATTTCACTGCCGACCAGAAGCGTTGTTTGCTGCACTGTCACGCACATGACAGCGTGACAAAACACCCAGTGTTTGGTCAGCCGAACCCGAACAGTAAGGCTAGTTTCAAACTAGCGTTTACTCGACGCAGCTCACAGCGCCGCTAAGCCCCGCCCCATCCGGTCATCGCCGCCTACTATCGCACATGGACGCTTGCGATCTGCGCACCCTATCTTTAGCATAGGGTGCACAGATCGTGCGCTAGTAGGATTTTGGCGTGCGCTGCGCACTTTTGAAGGTGCGCCCGTGCGCGCCGAACGCAGCATGTTGCATTTCGGTGCGCGTGGCGCACCTTCAAAAGTGCGCAGCGCACGCCAAAATCCTACTAGCGCACGGCCAGCGCACGATTTGCGCACCCTATGCTAAAGATAGGGTGCGCAGATCGCAAGCGTCCATGTGCGATAGTAGGTGGTGATGACCGGATGGGGCGGGCAGGGAGCCGGCAGGGGGCGGGGCTTAGCGGCGCCTTCCGCTGTGTCGAATAAACGCTAGTGTGAAACTAGCCTAACATGGACTTCCTGGTAAAGTTCAAACAGTAGGTGTGTGTTATGGATGCCGAACTTTACTGTTCGGGTCTGCTTATCTCTAGTCCTTAACGCAAGTCTGAAACCCAGAACAAGGCTTTCGTAGACTTGCATTGAGCGCTGTTGACTGTCACCTCTGACTTTCAGCCAGTCAGAAGTTGTGTTCAAAAGATGAAAATCAAAAAGCATAGCCAAAGAAATGTAAGTAACTTTAAAAAAAAATCCCAGAGACTTCATTTGTAAACATCGCAAGAAGGCAATGGTATTTACCAGCCAAGGTCAGGGAAACTAATGCACAAACGGGAGGCAGCAGCCTCCATTAATAAAGGTGGAAGTAACACGGCTGCAGAATACTGATGAAACAACCACTCCCAACCTACCAGTTCATGGAGGGGTGATTGTCTTGCAATAGGGTAACCTCCCCCTCTAAAGGAAGGGGGGGGCTAAAGGGGTCTGCTGCATAGTGTTTGTGCATTATTTTCTGTGACCTTGGCTGGTAAATGCCGTTACCTTTTTGCTATGTGAAGAAGTTTAATACTAGGCTCAGGGAACTTCCTGAAGTGATGCGTTAACTAATTTGGTTCATCGTTGTATGTCAGTGGGATATTAATTCTCCTCAGCCAAAATGTTGCTCTAATGTTCACACTTCTTTTTTTTTTTTTCATTTCTTTCTGTAGGCTGACTAGAAATTCACTATGATCTCAATGGGGAAAGCCTGTAGGAAAATCTATATAAAAAAAACATACTGTGCTCTTTTTAGAAGCACTAACCACAAGTTAAACAGAATGTGTAGAGGAGAAACAAGCACTATGAAGTACATCATTAAAATCTCATTCATTTTGGATTTACTGCAAAACTTGTTGTTTTTGTTCACTGCACCAAGAAACACCTCAGATGCATCTTATGAACAAGCGCTAACAATAACTTGGCATGGGGAATAATGTATGAGCAGGAGTATGTTGATATGATAGAAGTTGAAAATTAAGGTGTTTTCTTTTTCTTTTTTTTTTCTTTTTTTTTTAGGGGAGCCTGTCCATGTCTCCAAAAACTGTACCTGAAAATATAGGTTATTCTGGAGGTAAACAACATTCAAATCCCGCCTGACTCGCTACAGGGAGAAAATAAATGTCTAGCAGCTGTCACTGAGCTGGTACAGTGAGCAGTTAGTCGCTGATTACCATACAGTGAGCGGAGCTGTAAGCCGCTCCCTGCCACTTTCTCAGCCTGTTCTGCAGTGATGATGGTGCACGGCATATAGTGAGCCCCCTGCCCCGTCCCACTGACTGAGTGGCATTGCAGGAGTCTTGTGTGCACACGAGGAAAGGCTGGCATGATTTTAATGCTATTTACCTGTAGATTAATTCTATATTTGCAGATTTGTAGCGTTTCTGGACATGGCAGATTCTCTGCTTAACAAAGAGAATATTTAAAAAAAAAAAAATCCATGTTCTAAAAATGCGCTGGGATAGAATATGCTGCATCAAGGGGTTATGTCATTGAGCAAATCTGTGAGGACATGCAGTTCTTCAGCCGGTATGTAATGTGCCCAAACCAGTGAGGCAGCTTTGACATTGCAGTTGATTTGTCCTGCATCCTCTGGTCGTTTATCTGACGGGGTTAATCTGCACGTGGAAACCCCGCCGTCCTTGTCTACCCTGTTTAACTTTTAGCAGTTGACATTTTTCTCCCAGGCTACGGACTAATAGAAATTTCCTACCATTACGCCCTTACGACAATTCAGGTTTAACATTAAACGCTGGAGCACGCTGCTAAAAATATTTTCGGATTTCCTTTCCAGACTGTGGAGTATTATTCCTAGAGGCCGTATAGAAGGTTATTGTCTGCAGTGATTGTTTGTGTTTAGAAGCAAGGGAACTCTTTAACAGTCTTAGTCCAATCTGAAGGCTATTGAAAGTGTCCACATTCCTAGTGTTTTGTCCAAAAAAAAAAAAGAACCGAGGCATGCCACATCCACCAGCCCTCTGTATGGACCGGAAGGAATGCCATTTAAGCAGCTAGTTGCCATGGAAACTGACCAGTCATTGAGAAACTATCTTTAGATACTGGTTACTAAGACTGTTCATGATTGTGGTGATGTGGTGATTTCCCTCCTGCATACATTTCACATCTACTACATGTGTTAAATCCACAAAAGACAGAACTTCTACCCAGTGCCGAGCAACATCTAAACCAATGGAGATTGGGTAATCAGTAATATTCAGTCATCCGAAGACTGTATCAGTGTAAGATTCTATCAGTCTGCAGTGCAATCTAAGTGCGATTTATTATCCTCTGTAGGATCAATATATTTTTCCATATAGGCTTTGGTTGAAGAGCAGAGTGCAGTCATATAACTGTCCCATGACTATTGCTATCTCTCAGGTCTGTTTTTTTTTTTTTTTTTTTTTTATTCACCAGAAATGTAAAAGCTAATATTTTTAACATGGGCTTCATCACATAGTTTGTAAAGTCTAAAAAGTGAGCTGGAGTATTTACTGTGTTGGTGCCACAATTAGAAGTACGGTAATCCTTGATAGTATGGTTATATAACTTACAATCTTGGTGAAGGCTTGCAGTGGGTATAACCATTAAAAGAAGTTATTTTGCTGTGTAGGTTCTGCATTGCTATTTTTATTTCCAATATGTGTTGTCCAGTTTTCTGATAAGTCTGCAGTCACACTGACTGCAGACTTCTGGATCCTTATAGCGAGCGCACCACACCATGTCAGGATTCTCCACGAGAGCGGGCAGTCACGTGGCAGCAGGTATGCAGTTTGTGTACTTCCGGACACATTTTCCACTAGATGCTCTCACTCGCTCAAGTCACAAACCATAGCTTTTCTAGATCTTGCGATGTGTACAGGGGCTCAATCATGCAGGAACAGAAAAAAAGGCCTTCCTAAAATTGTTCCCACAAAATTAGAAGTATACAGTTGTACAAAATGTTTTGGTACGCTGAAGCATTATTTTCCTTCACTGGAATGAAGACCTTAGGGCATCCCCTTTAAAAAAAATAAGTAAATAAATAAAAAACCGCCCCATAGCATCATCTCGCTACCACCAAACTTTACAGTTTGTACTAATGCAGTCAGGCAGAAAACGTTTTCTTGGCGTCTCAGAAGACTTATGCATAAGAGAAGCATGGGTCATCACTAGTGTTGAGCATTCCGATACCGCAAGTATCGGGTATCGGCCGATACTTGCTGTATCGGAATTCCGATACCGACTTCCGATATTTTTTCAATATCGGAATTCGGCATCGGAATCGGAAGTTCAGTTGATTGACGGCCTGACGTCATCATGATGCGCGGTGTGGGCGCATCATGATGCGCCGTCATTTCGGGCCTTCCGGGGGTCTCTGCCGGCCTGCCGGGGGTCTCTGCCGGCCTGCCGGGGGTCTCTGCCGGCCTGCCGGGGGTCTCTGCCGGCCTGCCGGGGGTCTCTGCCGGCCTGCCGGGGGGTTGTGCCGGCCTGCCGGGGGGCTGTGTGGACTGCCCGGGGTCTGTGCCGGACTGCCGGGGGGCTGTGCCGGCCTGCCGGTGGTCTGTGCACCCTGTGGGGGTCTGTACCGGCCTGCCGGGGGGCTGTGCCGGCCTGCCGGGGGGCTGTGCTGATGTCCGGGGGTCTGTGCAAGCATCGTCCGATGGGACTACAAGTCCCATCGGGCGATGCCTGCTACCATGACAGTGATTGACACATTAGCCAATGATGGGACAGTAGTAGTCCCATCATCCGGCTAATGTGTTAAATGTTAAAAAAAAAAAAAAAAAAAAATAAAATACTACATACATACTACATGCATGCTACATACATACTACATGCTACATACATACTACATATATACTACATACATACTACATGCATGCTACATACATACTACATGCTACATACATACTACATATATACTACATACATACTACATACATGCTACATACATACTGCATGCTACATACATACTACATGCATGCTACATACATACTACATGCATGCTACATACATACTACATGCATGCTACATACATACCACATACATACTACATGCTACATACATACTACATATATACTACATACATACTACATACATGCTACATACATACTGCATGCTACATACATACTACATACATACTACATGCATGCTACATACATACTACATATATACTACATACATACTACATACATACCACATACATACTACATGCTACATACATACCACATATATACTACATACATACAATACATTCATACAATACATACATAGACATACAGTACATATAACATAGAGTAACATACTTACCAATACTTGTCACATTGTTCCCCGAAGCCATTGTCTATTCCGGGATAAATATTAACATAACAAACCACAAAAATACTCACCCACGATCCGAAGCAGTCCACGAGTGTGTCCCACGACGATCTTGGGTAGAGAACTGCAGCATCAGATGATGCTGCCGTTCTCTACGGGCTGCAGGAATCCAATGACGGAAGGTAGGTATCCTTCCGCACTGTATTCCTCCGCCACTTAAAAAAAAAGTCCCTAGTCTCACTTTATGCCATTGCTGTGTGGGAATTTCCCACACAGCAATGGCATAAAGTGAGACTAGGGACTTTTTTTTTTTAAGTGGCGGAGGAATACAGTGCGGAAGGATACCTACCTTCCGTCATTGGATTCCTGCAGCCCGTAGAGAACGGCAGCATCATCTGATGCTGCAGTTCTCTACCCAAGATCGTCGTGGGACATACTCGTGGACTGCTTCGGATCGTGGGTGAGTATTTTTGTGGTTTGTTATGTTAATATTTATCCCGGAATAGACAATGGCTTCGGGGAACAATGTGACAAGTATTGGTAAGTATGTTACTCTATGTTATATGTACTGTATGTCTATGTATGTATTGTATGAATGTATTGTATGTATGTAGTATATATGTGGTATGTATGTAGCATGTAGTATGTATGTGGTATGTATGTGGTATGTATGTAGTATATATGTAGTATGTATGTAGCATGCATGTAGTATGTATGTAGTATTTTTTTTTTTTTTTTTTTAACATTTAACACATTAGCCGGATGATGGGACTACTACTGTCCCATCATTGGCTAATGTGTCAATCACTGTCATGGTAGCAGGCATCGCCCGATGGGACTTGTAGTCCCATCGGACGATGCCTGCACAGACCCCCGGAGCCTGCACAGACCACCGGCAGGCCGGCACAGCCCCCCGGCAGGCCGGCACAGCCCCCCGGAGCCTGCACAGCCCCCCGGCAGGCCGGCACAGCCCCCCGGCAGGCCGGCACAGCCCCCCGGAGCCTGCACAGACCACCGGCAGGCCGGCACAGACCACCGGAGCCTGCACAGACCCCCTGGCAGGCCGGCACAGCCCCCCGAAAGGCCCGTACAGACCCCAGAGAGGCTGTACAAGGGCAGGAAAGGGTTTTTCTTATTCCGATACCGGAAGTCCCATAGACTTGAATGGGACTTCCGGTATCGGAATCGGCGATACCGATACTTTTTTTAAAGATCGGCCGATACCATCCGATACGATACTTTGAAGTATCGGACGGTATCGCTCAACTCTAGTCATCACTCCACAGAATGTTTTTACTGTTGAAAAATCCCATGTTGGTGTGCTTTACATCACTTCAGTCATCATTGTGCTTGGTGATGTAAGGCTTGTATACAGCTGCTCAGCTACAGAGAGCCATGTAGCGAATCTTCTACAGATGTGTACTGATAATGCTGAAGGAGATTTAACGTTTTTCCTCACACGAGACAGTGTAACATTAGCGATTTTTTAGGTTTCTCAGCACTTGGCAAACCTGCTCTGTAATTTGACTCAGCCTGCCGATTTGTGGCGGTTTCCGAAATGTCGCCACTTTTCCATAACACCACTCAGTTGATCAAGGAATATTTCTGAGGGAAGAAATTTTACGATCTGACTTGTTATAATGGTGGCATCCTATTGCATTATTTTTATCTTGTGTAAATGCTCTTTTACTAACTTTTTTTTTTTGCTGGTAAATGTTCATGAGGTCACCACTGTTAACAGTATTCCGATACATGGTATACAGCCGCCTTACACATTAGCAGCTGTTGTGGCCTGGAGAGGAGCTAGTCACTACTTTATAAACGTTGTCTACACTGTGTTACTGTTTATTTTTCTATTCCTTTTCCCATCGTGATATTTTAAAATACAATTATTTGAAAAAATGTCTTAGGCCACTTGTGCAGAATTCATCATGTAGGGAGGGAGAGGAGGTGAGATGTGGCCATCACATATTATGAATGGTGGATCCTCTGTCATGTAGGTGTTGCCTCTCATGCTAATCCTGCAGAACACAGAGCAGGGAGGGTTAGTTTGCAGTGAGGCGTAAGGGAGTTGATTCCCTTTAGTAGTAAATGGTGGTCCCCGACTGCAGGTTATTATAAAGTAACAAGCTGCGCTATACTCTCCTTTCCTGGGTCCACCAGGCACGTTAATGCAGTAGTTTGTTTACCCTTGAGTACCGTATGTGCTGCAAAAGATGATTTTAGGGCCAACGGGAACAATCCAATCTGCCAACGAATCTAATGTTTTGCTTGTTCAATGGATTAGCTGTAATACCGTATTTTTTGGTCTATAAGACCCCCCGCCGATATTTTGGGGGATTGGGGGGGGGGGTGCGTCTTATAGTCCAAATGTACTTATCAAGAGTGTGGCGGCAGCAGGAGTCAGGTGATTCTTCCGGCCCTGGGATGGGAAGAGGGAGGTGTTCAGTGGTCCAACGCTGCAGGACGACTATCTGACTCCGTTCCCAGGCTGGTGCGACAGGTGTTTGGTGGTGCAGGGGCTCTGCCAACATTTTGTGCAAACCTGGATTCCCTGCCACTTCCATTGCTGCAAATGTGGTGGCCTCCGTGAAAATAGCCTCCAGAGGCGCATGTCCAGATCTGTGGAGAAGAGATGTCAATCTGCGCATGCCTCTGTTGACCCTTTTCCCGGAGGCCACTGCATCACAACAATGGATGTGCGGGGGCTCCGGGCTTTCACAAAATCTCGGTGGAGCCCCCGTACCGTCAAACTTGTTGCACCAAACTGTGGTTTCGCATTTTAAATTCCTGCGATTTTCCCGCGGAAAAACTAGCATTTTGCAGGCGTAATTAGCTTGCAGAATGCTAGCGTTTTCCAAGCGATCAGTAGCATCACTTGGAGAACTGATTGACAGGTTGGTCACACTCGTCAAACATAGTGTTTGACGAGTGTGACCAACTTTTTACTACTGAGGCCGCCTATGCAGCATCAGTAGTAAAAGATAGAATGTAAAAAAAAATAAACGGTGTTATTCTCACCCTCCGAAGTCCCGCGCATCCGTTTCCAGTAGTCCTTTGCGAAAATGCCCGCGATGACGTCGGTTCTCGCGGGATCGCGACGTCTCGCGGTTATTCGCGATGACGTCGCGCGAATGACCGCGAGACTTCGCGATCCCGCGAGAACGGACGCCATCGCGGGCATTTTCGCAAAGGACTACTGGGAACGAGAGCGTGAAGAGAAGCGGGAAGGCTGCGCGGGACGTCGGAGGGTGAGAATAACAATATTTTTTATTTTAAATTCTATTTTTTACAGGGATATGGTACCCAGAGCCCGGAGGACAGTCTCCTCTCCTCCGGACCGTGGGTACCATCCGCAATTGTTCTGCTTACTTTCCGCATGGTGTGCACAGCCACATGCGGGAAATAAGCGGAACAATGCATTCCTATGGGTGCGGGATCGCCGCGATTCCGCAAATTAATCCGCCGCGGTAAAAACCGCAGCATTAGTACAGCATTGCGGAATCCCATAGGAATGCATGGGATGCTTATTTTTCGCGTTTTCGCGGTTAAAACCGCCGCGGAAACGCGAAAAAAACGCCACGTGTGAACTCAGCCTAAATATTTAAGGTGCAACTTAGTCCAAAAAATACGGTATTTATGAATGGGCCAGTGTTTTGAATCTTCTCTTTTCCACCTACTCTCAGCCTTGCAGGTGAAGGCGCTACTCACAACATCTCTTAAAGTGGAAACTTGTCTTATTCGCATTCGAGGAATGCACACTTGTGAAATATTGTATAGTATATTAACCCCTTTCTGACAATGGACGTACTATCCCGTCCATGTGACCTGGGACTTAATTCCAAAGGACGGGATAGTACGTCATCATCGATCAGCCGCGCTCACTAGTGGAGCGCGGCTGGGTGTCAGCAGATTTTCAGCTGGATTATATTTAGATTGAGAGCCACATCGGGGACAGTGATAATGAAACTGTAAAGCACTGCAGAATGTTAGCGCTATATAGAAATTAATATTATTATTATATACTAGTATATAGTATATTAATATTTCATAACTTTTGAAATACCTGAATGATCATGTAATAAAAATAATTGCCCTTTAGAGGGTTGTTCCTCTATTTTTAGATAGTCCTGCTCAGAGTTATTGACACCTATGAAGTGTAAGTACATAATGTGCAAAAGAAGAAAGACGCGCACTCTTGCTGTGGAGGAGATAGGTGCTGACTGTACGTGGAGGGTCCACAAACAGTAGTCAGTAAACAGTCGCACTCAAGTGTGGATTAATCTTGCAAAAAATCTTGCAGACTTTGTGAAATTTTTGGATTTTTATTTTATTTCAAATGCATCAAATAGTGTAACACCGCAGACAAAAGAAGTATCCAAAATGTGGGTATAATATCGTAATCCAGGATATGAGTATACTATGGTTACGTTTCGACCTACTAGGAGGCCTTTCTCAAACCATACTGAAAAATAAAATAAAAAGCAATTACAACAATGAATATGGACGACAAACTCACGGAAAGCTGGAAAAGAAAAAAAGCTTAATTTAATTTTTTTACTCTCTATATGACATTTTCCTAATTGCCCTAGGGACCTTTATGTTGTTGTGCTTAAATTTGTATAGATATGTTTCGCCTTTAGGGTTTTTTTTGCACTACTTTTCTGTTGTGTTTTTTTTGTTAGTATTTTTTTACAAAAATATTTTTTAAAAATTTTTTCACATTTTTCTCATGTTTATTTTTTCTTTTCCAGCTTTCCGCGAGTTTGTCGTCCATATTCATTGTTGTAATTGCTTTTTATTTTATTTTTCAGTATGGTTTGAGAAAGGCCTCCTAGTAGGTCGAAACGTAACCATAGTATACTCATATCCTGGATTACGATATTATACCCACATTTTGGATACTTCTTTTGTCTGCGGTGTTACACTATTTGATGCATTTGAAATAAAATAATCCAAAAATTTCACAAAATCTTCAAGATTTTTTGCAAGATTAATCCACGCTTAAGTACATAATGTGGATTATCTCCGGAAAAACGTTAATAAGGTTAAACAGTCTTTTTGTATACAGCACTCATATTAAATACAAAAGAGCAAATCATAAACAATATAAAACAAACAATGGGAGGGAAAATAGAAAAACCTAAAGCTTGCTGTGACACTGGGATTGGCACCTTTTCATTAAATTCATATGGAAACACGTTTTGACTCGCCTGTGGTAAATCACAAATTCATATGGAAACACCTTTTGAATCACCTGTGTTTAATTGTTGGTGCTGATGTGACATGAATTAGCCAATGAAGTCAGTGTTTTAACCCCTACACCTTGAAACCTGTTTTTCACCTTCCTGACCAGGCCAATTTTTACATTTCTGCCCACTGTCACTTTATGAGGTCATATCTCTAAAACGCTTTAATGGATCCCAGTGATTCTGAGATTTTCCCATTACACATACGTTTATTTATGATAGTGGTAAAAATTTCTTTGATATGACTTGCAAAATTTTCATTTTCTTCACAAATACCGGTAAATGCAATTTTCAAGTTTAACTACTTTGCCCTTTAAATCATCGTCATATCGCACAAAATACTTAATAAATAACTTTTCCCACATGTCCACTTTACATCAGCACAATTTTGGAAACAATTTTTTTTTTTTTTTTTTTTTTTTTTGGGACCACCTCACATTTGAAGTGAGAGGGGTCTATATGACCTATGACCGAAAATACCCAAAAATGACTCCATTCTAAACTGAACCCTTCAGCATAATCAATACCACATTCAAGAAGTTTATTAACCCTTCAGGTGCTTTACAGAAATGTTTCTAATGTAGAAGGAAAAAATAAATATTTACTTTTCTTTCACCAAAATTTTCCTTTATACCTAATTTTGTTTTACTTTTGCAAGGGTAACAGGAGAAAATGGACCCTACATTTTGTTGTGCAATTTCTCCTGAGCATGCCGATGCCCCGTGTGTGGGAAATCTACTGTTTGGGCATACGGCAGGGCTCGGAAGGGAAGGAGCGCCATTAGACTTTTTGAATGTAAAATATGCTGGAATAATTAGCGGAGGCCATGTCGCATTTGCAGAGCCCCTGATGTGCCTAAACAGTGGAAACCCCAACAAGTGACACCATTTTGGAAACTAGACCTTATCTAGATGTGTATTGAGCAACTTGAACCCCCAGGTGCTTCACAGAAGTTTATAGAGCTGTGGAAATAAAAAAAAAAAAAAAAATCACATTTTTCCCACAAAAAAACTTTTGGCTACAAATATTTTCACAAGGGCAAAAGGAGAAGATGGACCCCAAAGTTTGTTGTGCAATTTCTCCTGCGTTCAGACACGCCATATGTTGTTGAAAGCTACTTTTGAGGCACAGTGCAAAGCTCAGAAGGGAAGAAACTCCATATTACAGTGCTGATTTTGCTGCACTTGTTTGAGGGTGCCATGTTACATTGACAGAGCCCCTGAGGTGCCAAAACAGCAGAGACCCCCATAAGTGACCCCATTTACCAATTAAACCTCTCAATGAATTCATCTAGGGGCGCAGTGATTATATTGACACCACAGGTGACTTTTATACCATTGGGCAGTGAAGAAAAAATAATTTACATTTTTACCACCAAGTTTTACATTTTCACACCGTGAAATGGGTAAACATGGCACCAGAATTTGTCCTACAATTTCTGCTGAATGTAGACATGCGCCATAAGTGGCTGTACAGTACTGCTTTGCCATACGGAGAGACTCTGGAGGGACGGAGCGCTATTTGCCTCCTGGAGTGCAGATTTTCCTAGACTAGTTTGCGGATTTCATATAAAGAGCCCCTAAGTGCTAGAAAAGCAGACCCCCCCCCCCCCCTCAAGTGACCACATTTTGGAAATTATAATTAATCTACAAATGTAGTGCCAATTTAGACTCCATGGCTGTTTTCAAGAAGCAAGCAGTGATGGATGTTGCTGAGTGAAAATTGCCAACTGCTTTCCCAGAGTCTTTGTGCTACCAGTAACGTGGAACCCTCCTATATTTACATTAACAGATGGCTGACCTGAGTGGGGGCTTCTTTTTTTGTGGATTGTGTTGAAGCTTTTATTGGGAATATTTTACATAACGTTTGAGATCACATTTATCTGGTGCTCTACGCTGACCACTTTGGGGTTTCCATCTAAATCAGAGTGTCGTGACAGATGAAACCCCCAAGGGAGCCATTCACTATGAGGCAGCAGAGTTTCTCTGGACTCCGTCTGGCCTCTGTTCAGCGGTGTCCTTTTCAGAAGTGCACAAAACTGATGGCACTTTTTATGCAATCTTAAAAAGGACACTGCCGGATCACAGGTCCTATGGCGTCCACAGTGCCTCCGTCGGCCTCATTATAGGGAATCTTCCTTCAAGGGGGGGGTCTGTCTGAATCGCACATTTCAGAGATTTACACGGAAACCCCAGTGTAAGCAGTGACTTTATTCTTCGGGTCGGTGCAATTACAGCGATACCAGATTTATATCAAGTTTTTATGTCTGGCTGCTGTCACACACAGACGTTTTTTATTGTGAAAACTAGTTTTTGCATCACCATATTTTTGAGATATAATATTTTTAATATTTCAGCTGACAGCGTTAAGTGAGGGCTTGTTGTTTGCCGGACAAGCTGACGTTTTTATTGGTGCTATTTTTGAGCACATGACTTTTTTTTTGTCCCACTAGTTAACCCACTGAAGGGGTTAACTAGTGGGACAGTTTTATTAACTTTTGTTTTTATTTACATGTATTTATTGGTAGAATATTTATTTTATATTTGTTTTCTTTAGGGACTTCCCCAAAAAATATTTTTACACATTCTAATTTTTTTCAAACTTTTTTATATTGTCCCAGTTTGTGACATTACTATAATGCATCAGATCAGGATCTGACAGGTAGGGAAGGAGGCAGTCTGGAAAGGAAGAGATCATATAAACAGCTCTTGCAAAATTATTTTTTGTGTCACTAAAGTATTCTAATGTTTCTCTTCTCCTTCCGTGCTCAGTGCACCCTTGGCATGGTCAAACATTTAGGCCATGTGTACATGTTTAGTATTTGGTGAGTTTTTAACCTCAGTATCTGTAAGCCAAGACCAGGAGATGGTGATAAATCCAGAAGTGGTGACAGGTTTCTATTATACTTTTCCCTCTGATTGTTCCGCTCCTGGTTTTACATCAATATTTTGTCAATATTTTACATCAGTATTTGTAAAATACTGAACCATGTGCATGTGGCTTTACACACACCTTCCCTCCAATTTGTTTTCCATCTATCTCCGCCCTTCTTTCTCTATAAAGCCAAAGCTGTCAAATAGGGGGAGTCGAGATAGATGGAAACCAAGTAGGTGGGTAGGTGTACCCACATGAAGGGTGCGCTGAGCATCTGGACTGAGTTTGTACAGTCATTCTGTGCTGACAGAATTGCATTGTGAGTCACTGCATGTGACCTCTGAGCATTAAACGGAACCTGTCAGCAGGATTGTGCACAGTAACCTACAGACAGTGTCAGGTCGGCGCTGTTATACTGATTACAATACCTTGGTTGGTGAAATCAGTCTTGTGGTGGTTAAATCATTATAGTTTTCAGTTAATGTGATTTTTGTGCCCATGGTGGGGGGAGGGCCTTTATGTGGTGTTCATCTGTATGGCTTATGAGAGGTCACTGATCCCTCAGTAACCTGCCCCCTATTTTACATACTGAATATAATGTTTTGAGAAAAAAAAAAAATTCGGCAGGCGGCGCCTCCTGTGTTGTAGCATGAATTTTTATTTGGTGATACACATGTACCGGTATTCAGAAAAAAAAATATCTCTCAAAATGGCACCAGCCTCGTCTGTGCAGTAGCAGGTATCGGCAATTCGATAGATGCTACTGCGCAGGCGCTGCTAGAGGGGAAAAAAAGTCTCCACCAAGATTGTGCCCGTGGCACCTGCGCAGTAGCATATATCGGATGGCAAATGCCACTGCGCAGGTGCGGCCGGCACCATTTTAGAGATTTTTTTTTTTCTGACTAAATGTGTATCGCCAAATCAAATGAATTTGGAGTGGATTTAATAGAGAAATGCTTCAAAGAAGCGATATGTACTTTTTTTTCTCCCACCCAGCTGTTCACAAATTCAGAAGCAGAGAACAATGCCTGAAAGGCAGAACATATGATAGAGTGGTATCACAATAGCAATAAGTAGGCAAAGTATTTAAAGGATTTTTCAGGTGTTTTTTGGGAGCAGACCACAGGGAAAAAAACTGTGCACAAAACCATTATTTGAATAAAGCTATACAAGGATATTGAAACAGTCTTATTAGTAGGAAATGTAAAAACATAACTGCATTTGTGCATTCAGACGCCCATTTTTCATGTAGGAAGTCTGTCTGATTTTCATGATTCAAGGAGTTTTTCTTGTCTTCATAAAAAAAGTTGAAACTGATGTTAAACCAACGTTGATGAAATCTTTTTATTTTTTTTTTTTACTTTACAAGAAATCATATGCTTGTGTATAAGTCAACCCGAGTATAAGCCAAGGCACCTAATTTTGCCTCGAAAAACTTGGAAAACGTATTGACCTAGAGTATAAGCTGGGTATGAATTGTGCCCTCATCCCTGTCCTGGTATGCATGGCCCCCTCATCCCTGTCCTGGTATGCATGGTTCCCCATGAGAACATGTTTAAAAAAAAAAAAAAAAAAAAAATGACTTGCCTTCTGTTTGCCCTCGCAGCCTCTTGTTCCGGCTTTCAGCTGCTCCTGCGGCCAAGTGATCACGTGTCCCTGCTCATTAAGGTAATGAATATTCACCTCACTCCACTCAGTGGGATACATGATTGCTCGGCCCCAGGAGCTGCTGGAAGCCTGAACAAGATGCTACGACCGCGTTCAGGGAAGATAAGTAGGAGGGTTTTTTTTTTTTTTTTTTACAGCTGCTGGAAGCCAGCGGCTGTAAATGTGCACACTATAAGAAAATTGAATATTCATTGCCAGTGCAGTTAATACTCATTTCTCTTTAGCAGCGGTCACAGATATTAGCCGAAGCAGCCGGCTCCTGCCGCCTGTGACCTGCTGCTCCCCCTCCCCCACCAGCTTCTGGGACAGTGATTCGTGTATAAGGGCCCCGTCACACATAGTGACTCACCAGCGATCCAGACAGCGATATCAACGTGTCAGGATCGCTGGTGTGTCACTACATGATCGCTGGTGAGCTGTCAAACAGGCAGCTTCACCAGCGATCAGCACCAGCGATCAGCACCAGCGACGCCGAGCGCGCGTTGTCGCTGTGTACGCTAGTTACCAGCGCGCTGATGTAGGGAGCTGGTAACTAAGGTTCACATCGGGTTTCTAAGCACCGCGCGCTGCTTAGAAGCCCGACGTTTACCTTGGTTACCAGCGCGCTGCCTGCCACACGCAGCGATGCATGCTGGCCAGCAGGACACCAACGACCCAAAAAAAAGTCCTGACCTTTCCTGAACGATCAGCGATACCCGGCAGGGGGGCCGGTCGCTGATAGCTGTCACAGCGATCTCGCTGGTGAGATCGCTGTTGCGTCTCAAAACTTGTGACTCAGCAGCGATCTTGCTAGCGAGATCGCTATGTGTGACGGAGGCTTAAGCTGAGGGGGGGGGGGGGCATTTTCAGCACAAAAAATGTGCTGAAAAACCCAGCTTATGCACAAGTATATGTGGTAACTCTGAGATATCTAAGCGTTGTTGCCTCTCCTGTCTAGAATATGGAGTGTATTCTTGTCTAGCGTGCTTTTTTTTTTTCTTTTTTTTTTTATTGGGAGTTTACAGGAATTTTATATATTTTTTGAGCCACTCTTCACCCCCACCCCACATATTTAAAAAAAAAAAAATAAATAAAAAAATCTCTGGCACATGCCGTCTGATGATTGCAGAGTGCCAGTATGTTGCCGATGTGTGACCGTGGACCCCCCCCGGGGCCTGCTAAAGGTCCCCTAGGCTGAGCCTAATTAGGAGTAATTTGAGGTTAGCTATATACTACAGTATAGTGGTATTTTAGTTTATAGAGCCAGCAATCAAACAATCATATTGAAGTCTCCTATTAAAACTTATGAAGTTTTTAGCAATGTTAAAAAACCCATAAAAATTCTAATTGCCCTCCTTTTCATACTTAAAAATATACATTAAAAGCATTCGTTATTGCTACATTCGTAAAGGTTTGAGCTATCAATATATAAAATTTAAATTTAATTCATACAAGAATCTATTTAGCGAAAAAAATAGAAATGGTGTAAGTGAAGCAAGTGCGCCCGGGGTATGGAGAAAAGAGGGCGGAGCTGTGCACAGAAAAACACCTCTTTCACCTGTCTGGCCTGCCCTTGTATCCTACCTCCTCTGCCTCTCAGATCTCGCACATGCACGCCTGTGCCGCTTCACTGCAGTCCTCAGGAGTAGGGATGGTCAAACCCGAACATTAAAGTTCCGTACTATTCAGACATTGGGTGTTTGTTGCGCTGTCATGTGCATGACAGCGCGGTGAACACTGCTTCTGATCGATGGTGAAATCATCCCCGCCAGTCAGAGCTGTGGTTCGACAGCGTGAGCGCTCAGCTGTGATCGGAGGTATAAAGTTTACTTCCGGTCACTGGTGTCAGGTGATGGAACAACTGTTCCCATCATCTGACACCTGCTACCGCTAATTACTGTGAGCAGGAGCAGAGGATGACAGTATTTATGAACTGCTCCTGGGCTGTAAATAAATAATTAAATTAAAAAAAGTGTGGGTTCCCCTGTATTTTTGATAACCAGCCAGGCAAAACTCAAAGCTGGGGCTACAATCCTCAGCTGTCAGCTTCAGCAAGGTTGGCTGAATAGAGAGGTTCCCACGCTGTATTTTTTTATTTAAAAAAATGGCGTGGGGTTTCTCCAATTTTTGGCAGCCAGCCTTTCTATAGCAGACAGCTGGAGGCTGGTATTCTCAGGCTGGTAAGGGGCCATGGATATTGCCCCCCCCCAGCCTAAAAATACCAGCCCACAGCTGCCCAGAAAAGGCACCTCTATTAGATGTGCCATTTCTGGCGCTTTGCCCGGCTCTTCCCACTTGCCCTGTAGTGGTGGCAAGTGGACTTGATATTTGTGGGGTTGATGTCACCTTTGTATTGTCAGGTGACATCAAGCCCACAGCTTAGTAATGAAGAGGCGTCTATAAGACGCCTATCCATTACTAATCCTACAGTAAAATTGTAAGAAAAACCCCAGAAAGAAAGACCTTTAATTGAAAGAATGACAGACTCCTTTAAAGGGAACCTCCCACTCCCGGCGTTTTTAAGTAAAAGAGCCAGCTTGTGCAGCACTAATGCTGCATTCTGTCACGGTGGCTCTTTTACTTAGCGTCCCTTCCACCGCAGAAATAATCGTTTTTAAAATTGGTCAAAAATACCTGAATTTTGACCGGGGGGCAGGTCTTTCTCCCTCTGATTTCTATTGAAATCCTGGCACCTGCGTGGACGCGCGGCCAGAGATCCCACCCCACAGTTGGTTATGATTTATTCACACTGCGGGGCTGGGAATCTTGGGCATGCGCAGTAGTTCTCTGCAGCTCTCATGCCTAAGATTCCCAGCCCCGCAGTGTGAATAAATCATAAGCGACTGCGAGGTGGGATCTCTGGCTGCGCGTCCACGCAGGCGCGATAGGAAGGCCAGGATGTGATGTGACCGCACGGCCAGCACTAACTGCGCATGCCCAAGAAAATATAACACAGCGCAGTCGTCAGGATTTCAAAAGAACGCTGAGGAGGCGGAGCAAAGACTCAAGGAAGAAATGAGTGATGGATGTGAGGCGTCTGGGTTAGAGGGGGAAAGACCTGCCCCCCCGGTCAAAATTCAGGTATTTTTGACCAATTTTAAAAACTATTATTTCCTCGGTGGAAGGGATGCTAAGTAAAAGAGCCACCTTGACAGAATGCAGCATTAGTGCTGCACAAGGTGGCTCTTTTACTTAAAAACGCCTGAGGGGGGTGACTGGTTCCCTTTAATAATCTCAATTAAGCCATACTTACAACTTCGCCTAATTCCACCGAAACCCTAGATCTCCTGTAAGCAAAAATAAAAAAACAATATACCATACCTGTCTGTCGTTCTGTCCCACATTGTAATCTATGTCTGGGGGAAAAACAGTTTTCAACCTGGACAGTGCCAAGATGCGACCGTCCAGGCTGAGAACCTCTGGCGACTGAACTGCTATGAGCGCAGCCTCAGTGACTAGCGATGGCGTCACTGAGGCTCCGTTCCCAGCAGGGCTGAACGGCAGTGACCTTGTGAGATCCCCGCTGGCACGATGACAAAAAAAGCATCAAAACACTTTTAAATATGGAATTGCTGCTGTTTTTCTGTGAGAAAAAAAAAATTAAAACCACTGCATGGGAATATACCCAAACCTGTTTCATTTGACCTATCTCTAGTGTAAGAAACCTGTTTAAAGGGATACATTTGTATTTACATAGAATGCAAAAACTATAAAATATTTGTCAAATGGGTAACTTGAGCATCCCCCCTCCCCCTTTTTCTTTTTTTTATGGATTATAAAAACCCTGCAGTCTTCTGCACATAATCATCATTTCAAAAGTGTGAATTTATTTTTATAGAACTTTGCAGTCTGTGGAAGACTTATGAAAAGATACTATTTGCAGCTGTTTTTTTTGTCTTTGTTTCTCACATCATCTCCTGACGCTCCTTCCTATGTCTTTGTCTTTAAATAGCTAAATTATTTCAAAAGACATCAGTTTGTAAGGCTAAGTGCACACGTACCGGAACTCTCCCGGAAATTACTGCGAGAATTCCGGAATTCCAGTCCGCGGGAAAATCGCATTTTAAATTCCCGCGATTTTCCCGCGGAAAATCTAGCATTTTGCAAGCGTAATTAGCTTGCAGAATACTAGCGTTCTCCAAGCGATCTGTAGCATCGCTTGGAGAACTGATTGACAGGTTGGTCACACTCCTCAAACATAGTGTTTGACGAGTGTGACCAACTTTTTACTACTCAGGCCGCCTATGCAGCATCAGTAGTAAAAGATAGAATGTAAAGAAAAAAAAAAAAAACGGTGTTATTCTCACCCTCCGACGTCCCGCGCATCCGTTCCCAGTAATCCTTTGCGAAAATGCCCGCGATGACGTCAGTTCTCGCGGGATCGCGACGTCTCGCGATGACCGCGAGACTTCGTGATCCCTTGAGAACGGACGCCATCGCGGGCATTTTCGCAAAGGACTACTGTGAACGGGAGCGTGGAGAGAAGCGGGATGTCGGAGGGTAAGAATAACAATATTTTTTATTTTTAAATTCTATTTTTTACAGGGGTATGGTACCCACAGCCCGGAGGACAGTCTCCTCTCCTCCGGACCGTGGGTACCATCCACAATTGTTCTGCTTACTTTCCGCATGTTGTGCACAGCCACATGCGGAAAGTAAGCGGAACAATGCATTCCTATGGGTGCGGGATCGCCGCGATTCCGCAAAATAATGAACATGCTGCGGTTTTTACCGCGAAGCGATTCCGCCGCGTTAAAAACCGCAACATTAGCACAGCATTGCGGAATCCCATAGGAATGCATGGGATGCTTATTTTTCGCGTTTTTGCGGCAAAATCGCGCGGTTAAAACAGCCGCGGAAACGCGAAAAAAACGCCACGTGTGAACTCAGCCTTATAGTTTTACAACAGATAAGGGTTTTTTTAATGCCATAAAAACTTGTAGCTTTCCAAAGTTCCAAAAATATGGTGTGACAGGACTTAAGGATTTTTCATCACCAATTTAAGATAGAGATGGCCCTGTTTTATAGGCATTTTGGAAATCCTCCACTATAGTGTGACACTGTATATGCCACAACCCGCTCACTGATGAGACAGGTTTGTCATTAACGTGTATAGTGGGGGAAAATTCAAAATATAGTCTAGTGTGTATAGTACACAGCTCAATCAACAGTCTGTACAGTATGCAGATGGCATAGGAGAGCACCCAAGTACCTCCTCAGTCCTAGGCCATATGTTCCTCATCATTAACATGCACATTCAGCCAGTATAAGCAGGTACTGACCGTTATTCATGGTTTATGGGCTGACTTGCCTATTTATAAAAATTCATATCAGAGTAGAAGTCTGTATATTTTAGGTATGAATGATGGGATAATTATTTTTATTTCTATAGCGCCAACATATACCGCAGTACTTCCCATTTTAAAGGGGAGTTGTACTGACAATAGACGTTTCAGAAAAACCTAAAAAAATCAACAGATGCCAATAAAAGTGAGGGCCCTGCTCACAAGCTTACAATCTGAGATAAAGATGGTGCCCAACCCCTGCTTCACTTTTTAGTTTTCTAAAGATTCCATGAATGTCACCTTGCTGTTACCTCTTAAAGGGAATCTGTCACCCTTTTTTTCACCATCAGCTGTTGGCATTGATATCAGGGGCTTATATACAGCATTCTGTAATGCTGTAGATAAGCCCCTGATGTAAGCTGAAAGATAAAAAAAAACACGTTAGATTATACTCATCGGAGGGGGCGGTCTGGTCCGATGGGTGTCGCGGTCCGGTCCGGCGCCTCCCATCTTCATACGATGCCGTCCTCTTCTTCCCTTCCTGTCGTGGCTCTGGCGCAGGTGCACTGCTCTGCCCTGTTGAGGGCAGAGCAGAGTCCTGCAGTGCGCAGGCGTCGGGAGAGGTCCTGCAGCCCAGGACGTTCTCGCACGATCAGCGATAGACAGCGGGGGAGCCAGTCGGTGGTAAATATCACATTTAGCGATCTCGCTTAGTGTGATGAGGCCTTTCCTCAGCACTACTTATCTTTATGCAGATAATGATGGAGGTGGCAGCATTCCTGAAGAAAGAAATTATAATTCCCTATCTAGTCGACATACTGTTAGTTGCAGACTCAAAAATCCTCCTCAGGCAGCAGCTTGCTCAAACGATCGACACATTAAAGGCCCTAGGTTGGCGTATCTATTGGGAGAAGTCCAACTTGAGACCTGATAATCAGAAGGTGTTTCTCGGAGTCCTTCTCGATTCACATTGCAGAATGTCTTCCCTACCCTCTTTAACACAAATGGATCCCGGACCTTCCAGAGGAAGAGGATGGTCTCCATATGATACGCTAAGAGTATTTTAGACTTTATGACGTCCTGTATTCTGAGCGTACACTGGAGTCAAGGCATCAACAAGAAACAATCCGGTCAGCCTGAAACAAACATCCGTCAGGGCCAGACAGAAAGATAAAGCTCTCGGAAAGCCAGAGTGATTCCCTGTCATGATGGGCATCATGGAGAAGACCAGGAAGGAGTGCCATGGGTTCTGTTGTCTTTCATCAGCATTACCACTGATGCCAGCCAGACAGGCTGGGGAGTGGAAGTGGAAGGTCAGGACCTTCAGGGTACATACTGTAGTTCCCAAAAGATCGAGGAAAGATCATCCAATTACATGAAGTTGAAGGCAGTATTGGAAGCTGTGCAACAATGTCAGTATACAATTGGGAATAGTCGTATCAAAATCTTTTCAGATAATGTCATGACGTGTCCTTTCTGTGTCACAAGGGAGGTCCAAAAGGCTGACTCCTATAGTCCTTGGCAAGGTAAATATTTTAATGGGCAGAGAGAAGTGTTCATTCCATCTCTCAGCAGTTCATCTCAAGGGCTCCGAAAACAAAGTGGCATACTTTCTCTGTAGGGAAACACTGGGCCTCTGAATGGCAACTAAATCAAGAAAGATGGGGGGTTCAACGCACATACCTGTTCGCAACACGGAAGAATGCGAAAGTAGGGTGTTTTTTTTTTTTTTTGTTTCCCATAAACCCAGGGGACAACCCAGAAGGGGTAGATTCCTTGTCTCAAAGTTGGGGAGCAGATCTTCTCTATGCATTCCCCCATTCCCTCTTATATCAAGAGTCCTAAGAATGATCCAAGAAGACTGAGCCACAGTGATATTGGTGACCCACCTTTGGCCCAAGAGAAATTTGTTCCCGATGTTACGCCACGTGGCCTTGGAAGATCCAGTCCCCCTACTGGACAGAAGACCTGCTGTCTCAGGGTCCCTTCTACACCAGGATACCCTCTTTCTACACCTTGCAGCCTGGATCGTGAGAGGCAGATCCTAAGCTCCAAGGGGCTATCCGATAAAGTAATAACTATGCAAGCAAGCAGGAAACCAGTAACGTCAGCAATTTATTCCAAAATATTTATTTTATTTATTTTACTCATTTATATAGCACTATTAATTCCGCAGTGCTTTACAAACATTATCGGCACTGTAAAGCATCCAAATAAAGCAAGAGGTGGCACGCACTGGAATAAAATCCAAATTTATTGGTCAAATACCTTTAAAATATCTAAGGTAGACGGGGGGCTGGAGAGTGCAAAGACGATGGCCGTTTCGTGCTGTGTTGCGCTTCTATGGGTAAGGGGAGGGGAGCTAAAGAGAGGCATAGCCCTCCCACCATGCATCACTTAAATATCAACAAAATACAAAAAAATTAAATCAAAACAATAAGCACCATAACAAACATTATATTGGCTGCATGAATAAAAAATGTGCATATTCTAATGAGAGTACTGAGAGAATCAAAGAAACACTGACATGCCAATTCGATCATTGAAGCCCGTGGGACCAAGCGCCTGAGAGCGCATGATCCACTTGGCCTCCCTTTGTAGGAGTAATTTGTGGAGATTGCCCCCCCCCCTGCGGGGGCAAAACCACTTTTTCCAAACCCGCAAAAGTGATGACTTGTGGGTTCCCATCAAGCAAATCCCTAATATGTTTAATCAACCTTGGGAAAGCTTTACCTGTAAGTATGGAGTTGCAATGCTCTGTAACAAATAACGGGCGTATCGTTTTGCCAATGTAAATAAACTTACAAGGGCCAAATAACACACATGCAACGTAATTGGTTTTACATGATCTAAAATCACCCTCCCGATGAAAGATTATACCAACAGAAAGGGAGCTACCAACCGCGTGTTGTGAGCAAAATGAACACTGACCACACTTAGTTACCTTTTGGTATACCAGCTTCCAACCAAGTAACTTTTTTTTTTTTTTTTTATTCTGCAGCCGATTCCACACCAAAACATCCCTCAAACATTTAGTTCTCTTACAAGAAATCACAGGGCCCCTGGCTACAATATCTGTGAGATATGCATAATGTTCCAAAATATGCTAGTTCCTCCTAATTGTGGATCTAATAAAACCGTCCATGGGACCGTAATCAAAGCAAACAACAATTTTTTTTTGTCTTCCCTTTTCTTTGCTCTTGGAGCAAAAGAACCCTGTCTTGCTTTAACCAAAGCCTTAGGCCTGTTTCACACTTCAGTTTTTTTTCCATCAGTCAAGATCCGCCGTTTTCCTAAAAAAAAACGGATCCGCCATTTTGTTTGGCGGATCCGTTTTTTTTCCCATTGACTTGCATTACTGGCAGATCTTGACAGACGGCCATCCGTCGGATCCGTTTGTTTTTTTGCGGAACTGCCAATTTTTTGGCATGCGCCGACATGCCCAGACAGACCTTGTAACGTTTTTTTGGCTGAAGGATCCACATTTTTGTACTGCGCATGCCCGGAGGAATGATCTTAGCCGGAAATTTAACCAGGGCTTCGGAGTCGTGGAGTCGGAGTCGGTGCTCATTTTGGTGGAGTTGGAGTCGGTATAAAATGGACCGACTCCGACTCCTAAAATATATAATAAATTGGGTACAGTAATTCAATGCAGGATGTGCTGAATATTTTTTCATAGGAGTTTGGGAAAGTTATGAAATGTCCTATAAATGGCTGTTATATTCCTGATCTAAGGCTACATTCACACACAGCGTTTTTCCTGTGTTTTTTGAGGATACGTTTTTCAGCTGCAAAAGCAGATCAGCTTTTTAAAAAACTGTATCACCTGAAAGGTTTTTGAGCTCATAGATAATGTTCTCAATAGCAAAAGCAGATTAGAAATCTGCTCCATCTATCCATTTATCCATATCTGTCTATCCATATCGTATCTGTACCAAAAAGAATGAAAACCAGGTAGTATACCAATATATATTCTGTTCTATCTAAATATCTTGATTATTGGATCATAAAAATGATTAAATGTCTGAGGTTCACATTGTACTACAATAAATTTTTCACTTAAATATAAGCAATATGTGTGGGAGTCGGTGTAAGGGAAATTGAGGAGTCGGAGTCGCAGGTTTGGCTTACCGACTCCACAGCCCTGAATTTAACCCTGAAATCATTTCTGGTGGACGGTAAAAATTCTCTTTCTTTCTTTCTTTCTTTCTTTCTTTCTTTCTTTCTTTCTTTCTTTCTTTCTTTCTTTCTTTCTCTCTCTCTTTCTCTCTCTTTTCTCTCTTTTCTCTCTTTTCTCTCTCTCTTTTCTTTTTCTCTCTCTCTCTTTTCTCTCTCTCTCTTTTCTCTCTCTCTCTTTTCTCTCTCTCTCTTTTCTCTCTCTCTCTTTTCTCTCTCTCTCTTTTTCTCTCTCTCTCTTTTCTCTCTCTCTCTCTTTTCTCTCTCTCTCTCTTTTCTCTCTCTCTCTCTTTTCTCTCTCTCTCTCTTTTCTCTCTCTCTCTCTTTTCTCTCTCTCTCTCTTTTCTCTCTCTCTCTCTCTTTTCTCTCTCTCTCTCTCTTTTCTCTCTCTCTCTCTCTTTTCTCTCTCTCTCTCTCTTTTCTCTCTCTCTCTCTCTTTTCTCTCTCTCTCTCTCTTTTCTCTCTCTCTCTCTCTTTTCTCTCTCTCTCTCTCTTTTCTCTCTCTCTCTCTCTTTTCTCTCTCTCTCTCTTTTCTCTCTCTCTCTCTCTTTTCTCTCTCTCTTTTCTCTCTCTCTCTCTCTTTCTCTCTTTTCTCTCTCTCTCCTTTTCTCTCTCTCTCTCTTTTTTCTCTCTCTCTCTCTCTTTTCTCTCTCTCTCTCTCTTTCTCTCTCTCTCTTTTTTCTCTCTCTCTCTCTTTTCTCTCTCTCTCTTTTTTCTCTCTCTCTCTTTTTTCTCTCTCTCTCTCTTTTCTCTCTCTTCTCTCTCTCTCTTCTCTCTTTTCTCTCTCCTCTCTCTCTCTCCTCTCTCTTCTCTCTCTCTCTCGCTTTTCTCTCTCTCTCTCTCGCTTTTCTCTCTCTCTCTCGCTTTTCTCTCTCTCTCTCGCTTTTCTCTCTCTCTCTCGCTTTCTCTCTCTCTCTCGCTTTTCTCGCTTTTCTCTCCTCTCTCTCTCTCCTCTCTCTCTCTCCTCTCTCTTCACTCGCTCTCGCTTTTCTCTCGCTCTCGCTCTCGCTTTTCTCTCGCTCTCGCTTTTCTCTCGCTCTCGCTTTTCTCTCGCTCTCGCTTTGCTCTCGCTCTCGCTTTTCTCTCGCTCTCGCTTTGCTCTCGCTCTCGCTTTGCTCTCGCTCTCGCTTTGCTCTCGCTCTCGCTTTGCTCTCGCTCTCGCTTTGCTCTCGCTCTCGCTTTGCTCTCGCTTTGCTCTCGCTTTGCTCTCGCTCTCGCTTTTCTCTCGCTCTCGCTTTTCTCTCGCTCTCGCTTTTCTCTCGCTCTCGCTTTTCTCTCGCTCTCGCTTTTCTCTCTCTCTCGCTTTTCTCTCTCTCTCGCTTTTCTCTCTCTCTCGCTTTTCTCTCTCTCTCGCTCTCGCTTTTCTCTCTCTCTCGCTCTCGCTTTTCTCTCTCTCTCGCTCTCGCTTTTCTCTCTCTCGCTCTCGCTTTTCTCTCTCTCTCGCTCTCGCTTTTCTCTCTCTCTCGCTCTCGCTTTTCTCTCTCTCTCGCTCTCGCTTTTCTCTCTCTCTCGCTCTCGCTTTTCTCTCTCTCTCGCTCTCGCTTTTTTCTCTCTTCCAAAAGGGGTAAAGGTTATCCCCTTTCTGTTAATCTATCATATAGCTCCCTACATTGCCTCTCACAACCTTCAGGCTATGTGCCCACGTAGCGTTTTAAAACGCACAATGAAAACCGGACTCCTTCCCAGAAATCGCGCGTATTTTGTGTCCACGATGCGTTTCTTAAGCGTTTTTACTGCGATTTTCGCCGCGAAAACGTTTACAAATTGTGTACAGAACGCACCCCATGCATTCCTATGGCATTCTGCACATGCTGTACTAATGGTTTTTTTTTTTTTCCCGCGGCGGAATCGCATCGTGGAAAAAATCGCAGCATGATCATTCTTTTGTGCGGAATCGCAAAGAATTGCCGCGATTCCGCACCCATAGGAATGAATGAGAATCGCTTCCCGCATGTGGCTATGCCCACCATGCGGGAAGTTAAGCGTCTCATGTGCGGTTGGTACCCACGGTGTGGAGGAGAGGAGACTGTCCTCCAGGCCCTGGGTACCATACCCCTGTAAAAAAAGAATAAAAAATAAAAAAGCGGGGTATATTTACCTTCCGACGTCCCACGCTGCCATCCCGGGCCTCAGCGTTCCCAGTAATGCCTTGCGGCAAGGTCCTGTGATGACGTAGTCTCGCCTGACTAGCGGTCTCTCTAGATCGCTATAGTAACGCGAGACCAATGTCATCACAGGTCTCGCAAGGCATCGCTGGGAACGCTGAGGCCGGGAATGCAGAGCGGGACGTCGGAAGGTAAATATACCCCGATTTTTTTTATTTTTTTTTTTATCATTTTTAACATTTTATCTTTTACTATTCATGCCACATAGGCGGCCTCAATAGTAAAAAGCTGCTCACACTTGTCAAACACTATGTTTGACGAGTGTGACCAACCTGTCAATCACTTTCCAAGCGATGCTTCAAATCGCTTGGAAAGTGCTTGACTATCGCACGCGAAAATCGCGGTGAAATCGCGCGGAAAAAAACACGCGATTTCTGGGAAGGAGTCCGGTTTTCTGTGTGCGTTTTAAAACGCTACATGAGCACATAGCCTTAGGGATAGACTCTTTACTATTAACCAGATGAGAACTCTCCCATAATGAGGAAGTGCATTAGTGGACGTAGGTTTCCTAAAAACCTCTGTATTGATATATCAATCAACTATCCAAACTCTAATATCCAAAAATTCCAGCATAGATCCACTAAACTGAGAAGTGAAACGCATATTCATGGAGTTGGAACGGCTCAGTTCCTCCACAAATTGATGGAAGGACTCCTGGGAACCGTCCCACACCATGAAGATGTCATCCACATAATGTCTGTAAAATTTGATACATTTTAAATATTCATTACTGGAGGCATGAATATACCTCTCCTCAAAAATAGCTAAAAATAAATTTGCAAAAGTACATGCTACCGGAGTCCCCATTGCAGTCCCCGTGTTTTGAATATACCGAGTGTCGTCAAAAACATTATGTCCCAATACAAAACTTAACCCTTCACAATCGAAATCAATAAACTCTGGCTGTTTTTAAGTATGGCTCAAAATCTCTAACTGTCTCTACACCCAACACTTGTGGAGTCCTGGTGTACAGGCTTTCCACATCGATGGAAACCAGGGAAAAGCCATCCTGCCATTAAAAATCATGTATAGAATCCAAAAAAATCTTTGTCTTTAACAAAAGATGGACTATCCTGCAAAAGTGGATGGAGCAGCCAGTCAATGTATTGAGATAAGGAGATAAGGGTTCTGTAACTTGAGCCGATCCCCCGATACAATGGGACAGCCTGGGGGGAGAGATTCTTGATTTGTGTGTCTTGGGAATACAATACCAATAAGGCTTTTTGGGGAACTCCAGTAGCAGTTTCTCTGCTTTTTTTCCTCGTGATAACACCTAATTCGGTGTACTTCCTGAGGAAAACGTAATTCGTTCTTGAATTCTGTAAGATGTGACAATTCTGGCACTTAGCCTCTCTCTTCCCATTGCCCTGTAGCAGGTGGCATATGGGGTAATAAAGGGTTAATGTCACCTTGCTATTGTAAGGTGACATTAAGCCTGGTTAATATGGAGCGGTGTCAATAAGACACCTATCCATTATTAATCTAATAGTATGAATAGGTTAAAAAAAACACAACCACATTAAGAATGTCTTTTAATGAAATAAACACACACTGGGGCTCACAATCCAGAATGTGGGAGGAAAGTGGAGTACCTGGCGGAAACCCATACAACCTGCTTGCATATGTGCCCTTGGTGGGATTTGAACCCAGGACCCCAGCGCTGCAGTGCTAATCACTGAGACAAAATATGGAGGGGAGTCTGCTCATATCTGGTAAAATACATTGCAGAATCATCCTGTCCTGATATTCCTAAGATCTTAGAGTTCCTCCAGATAGGCTTTGATATGGGTTTGAAACCCATCACGTTAAGGGCTCACATCTAGGACCTTAGCACATTCCTATTCTACCCTCTAGCAGAACCCCCACGGCCGCACCTCCTCCGGTCAGCTCCGCCTCCGTCGGCATGCGGCTTGCGTACCCTATCTTTAGCATTGGATACGCAGGCCGTGCTGATGTATGTGGATACCTCCGCATGCGTCGTTTTGACTGTTCGGCGACCTGCGCCAAACCCAATGTGTTGAAATTTGGCGCGGTTGCTGCACTCTCAAAACGACGCATGCGGAGGCATCCACATACATTGGCACGGCCTGCGTACCCAATGCTAAAGATGGGGTACAAAGGCCGCATGCCGAGTGAGGCGGAGCTGACCGGAGGAGGTGCGGCCATGGGCGGAGCATCCCTCTGCAGCGCCTCCATATGCAGATATGAAACCAGCCTTAGGAGGTTTGGACCTGTGATTGTGTCTGATCGCTTGTATGATACACCGCTCAAATCATGGTTTGCGATTACAGCCAGGCTGGTGTTCACAGGACCGAAGTGAGGACAGGCACAAATTTCTTCCGCAAGCCTCCAGTTGTCATTGCAACCCATCATCTCAACAGAGGCATATAAAAAAAAAAGTAAAAACTAAGTTTTACTCTGCCCGGCAGCCACTTTTCAACGATTGGGCCAGTGTAACATGCTAAAGCTCGTAAAAGGTATTCATTAAGTATAAAGATGTTAGATTACTTTATCTTGCGTCCCATTAGTGCACTGCCATGACCAATAACTTCACAGCCTTCAGGGTTAGAAAAACATTGCTGGTCTATCAGAATCTCTACACCTGTCCATGGGCTGTATCTGGTATATTGCAGCTCACGTGTTAAGTGGATTGAGCTGAACTGCAATAGCAGATAAAACCCTTTACACAGGTGTGGAACTGTCGATGGAGGAAAGCAGATATAGAGAGATAGATAGATATATATAGATAGATAGATAGATAGATATATATTTTTTTTTTTAATTCAGGACAAACCTTTCAAGCTACGGTACCTTTTTTCCATCATGGCAGATACTGTAAGCCTTTATACTTTTGCGCATATTTGATGTCTTTTGTGCCGAGCACCTTTACACAGTATGGTAACTGTTCCCCTTACCATTCCGGCATACAACTGGTGACGTGACTGTGTACTGTCACACAGGAATCACATCAACTCTGATCAAATGTTTTTATGCAAACTATAAACCTGTAATTGCTAAAGCTTTTCTCTTGATACTACAACATACCTAGTTACTATAGCAACTAGCAGGAACAATATTTTTCCTCGCCTTACTTGCAGGCTTGCCATGCATTCTCTTAGGACAAAGAATGATGGGAATCCGGTCCATGAGATCATAAGATTTTGTTTTGTCACTTCTTTCCAGTTCATTCTCACTAGTCGCCTGCATAGACTTCCTAACATATAGATATTGGTATACATTAAAGGGGCGATCCCACGATGGATCTATAATATACTGTATGTTTGGCACTCAGATGAAAACCTTGTCATAATTGTTTCCAACAACTTAGTTGATAGACCTCTATCATTATTTCTGTGCCTGCCACGTACCTGACACACTCTTGTTGGTAGACATGCGCACACAAATTACCTCTTAGCCCCTTAACGATCACCGATACGTCTTAACGGCAGCAGTTAAGGGGCCTTATTCCTCAGCGCCGCTTTTAACGGTGCTGAGAAAGGTGTATTGCGCCCCCAGCGTTGGACCCCAGAGAACACGATTCGGGTCACTTTTTCCGTCCCCAGTCACGTGCGTTATTCACCGAATAACTGCGATTACAAAAAAAGTCTAATTTTATTCGGTCGTCCATGACAGCACCACCTGAGAGAGGGGATCCGCCCTCCAGGAACAGGAAATCCTACAGATGCATAAGGGCAGCACCTCTCCCCCGCATCAGTTGGTTTCCTGTTCTGGAGGACAGGATTCCCTACAGATCATGCCATCAGTTGGGAATGTCCTCCAACTTGAAAGGGCTAACAGCCGTAGAGCAGGCAGTTACACAAGAAAGTTTTTATCTACAGGGTCGCCGTGTTCGAATATTCTCCGACAATCAGGTCACCTTGGCTTACATCAACTACCAAGGCGGCACTCGGTCCAGGCCCCTGATGGAGGTAGCAGAACGGCTGTTCCAGTGAGCAGAGCAACATCTCCTATCTTTAACAGCTCTGCACATAAAAGGAAGGGAAAACACCACAGCAGATTTCTTAAGCCGCAACCTTCTAAAGCAAGGGGAATGGTCCTTAAAAGCGTCCATCTTCAACCAGATAGTACAAAAATGGGGGCAGCCAGAAGTGGACCTCTTCGCCACCAGAGAGAACAGGAAGGTGCCTCAGTTCTGCTCTCTGAATCCCAGGTAGAACCCTCTGGCAGTAGATGCTCTTCTAATCAAATGGGACTTCGGCCTAGCATACGCCTTCCCTCCCCTGGCTCTACTACCCCTGGTGATGAGGAAAGTCAGGAAGGACAAAGCGAGGATTATAGTGATCGCCCCGTTTTGGCCCAGGAGGGCATGGTTCTCATGTCTGAGGACCATGTCGGTATCCAACCCTTGGGTCTTACCAAACATCCCAGACCTCCTGTCCCAAGGCCCAGTTTACCATCCTCAGGTAGCTGGCCTACATCTGACGGCGTGGATTTTGAACGGGCACTGCTAAAAGAGAGAGGTTTTTCCCCAGCCCTAACTAACACCCTGCTTAAAAGCAGAATGCCGGTTACTACCAAAATCTACATGAGAATCTGGAAAAGATTCCTTCAGAGCTCAGGGGTAGTAGCTGGACAGTCCACTGCTATAGCACAGATCTTAGAGTTCTTGCAAAAAGGTCTGGACATGGGACTCTCCACCAGCACCCTTAAGGTACAGGTGTCGGCTCTAGGGGCACTGTTCAACTGCAACTTCGCCAGTAACCATTGGATCAATAGGTTTATTAAAGCAACAGGCAGGTCCAGACCAATAGTGAGGAATAAATTTATTGCATGGGATCTAAACCTAGTTCTTACGGCCATGACAGAGGCCCCGTTTGAACCTATCTCATTAGCTTCCACGAAAAACCTGTCCCTTAAAGTGGCTCTCCTGGTAGCGTTGACATCAGCCCGTAGAGTGAGTGACATACAGGCGCTACCTAGACTTCCTCCTTATACAATTCAGGGATGACAGGGTAATTCTTACACCCGATCCAACATACCTGCCTAAAGTAGCCTCCAGTTTCCATAGAACTCAGGAGATAGTTCTTCCATCCTTCTTCCCTAATCCCACGAACGATGAGGAAAGGAAATTACACACTCTAGACGTTAGGAGATGTCTCCTAGAGTACCTGATTGTTACCGACCCCTGGAAAAAAGATAATGCCTTATTTATTTCCTGTCAGGGCACTAGAAAGGGACTTAGGGCTTCAAAAAGTTCGCTAGCGAGATGAATTAGGGAGGCCGTTTCTTTAGCATACACCTCAAAAGGCAAACCGGCCCCTGGCAAGCTGAGGGCGCATTCCACCAGGGCCATGGCAACCTCTTGGGCAGAGAGATCGGAGGTCTTGATCAACCAGATATGTATGGCAGTTACTTGGTCCTCTCCGAGCACCTTCTACAACCATTATAGACTAGACCTGGGTGCTTCCTCAGACCTCTCCTTTGGTGTCAGGGTGCTGCAGGCTGTAGTCCCTCCCTAAAGTAATTATTACTCTCTGTAATTCTCTCAGGTGGTGCTGTCATGGACGACCGAATAAAGTCATAGTTACTCACCGGTTAACGGTATTTTTCGGAGTCCATGACCGCACCCGTATATTCCCTCCCTTTAGTTTAATTTGGGTGTGCACTTCTTCATCTTATATGTACACGGGTAATTAATAGTCGTGTAGAGTATTGTATATAAATTATGCTATTAACCATTGTGGTCCTCTTGTGCTCTGTAAACCAACTGAGGAGTGGGAGAGGTGCTGCCCTTATGTATCTGTAGGATTTCCTGTTCCTGGAGGGTGGATCCCCTCTCTCAGGTGGTGCTGTCATGGACTCCGAAAAATACCATTAACCGGTGAGTAACTACGACTTTTCCATTTATTTCATTCCCCTCTGATATGATCTAGCATATCAGTAGAGAGAAATGGGGTCCCCCGGTACCCCCCTCCGCCGCCCCCGGACCCTCCTGCTTTGTCCCTCGGCGGCAGCTTTTTTTGAAGAAAATGGCGGGCACATACGCAGTGCGCCCGCCGATATCTGCTGGCTGGTACCCATCGACAATAATTTTTGCCTATTGGTTCATTTTGATCACTGTGATACTCTTATCACAGTGAACAAAAAAAGGGCTGTCACATTGTAGAAGGATCATCTTTATTCTCATTTTCACAAGGAAAGACTAGAAGCAATGGGATGAAACTGAATGGGAGGAGACACAGATTAGATAGTAGAAAAAACTTTTTGACAGTGATCAATGAGTGGAACAGGCTGCCACGAGAGGTGGTGAGTTCTCCTTCAATATAAGTCTTCAAACAGAGGCTTGTTAGACATCTGTCTGGGATGATTTAGCGAATCCTGCTTTGAGCAGGGGGGTTGGACCAGATGGCCCAGGAGGTCCTTTCCAGCTCTACGATTCTATGAAAAAAAAAAAAACTCCCGTTTGTCACCCCTTAGATAAAAATAAAATAAATTGTAATTTTTTTTCCATTCTTTGCAATTGGGGTTAGGGTTGGGGCTACAGTTGTTGTAGTTGGGGATAGTGCTGTTGGAGTTAGAATTGGGGTTTCCACTGCTTGGACACATCAGGGGGTCTCCAAACACGACATGGTGCCCGCCATCGATTCCAGACAATTTTGTGTTCAAAAAGTCAAATAGAGCTCCCTCCCTTCAGAGCTCTGCCATGCACCCAAACAGTGGCTTCGCCCCAATCCTGCCTCTTCTAACCAAACCAGTCGCTTAGTACACTCCTCTCCCATCCAACAGATGACCAACATCAGTTAAAAATGGTTTTATACCGTATATACTTGAGTATAAGCCGACCCGAGTACAAGCCCAGGCACCTAATTTTGCCACGGAAAACTAGATAAGCTTATTGACTTGAGTATAAACCGGCCATTCATTGTACCCTAATCCCTTTCCTCGTATGTGTGGCTCCCCCTGCTGTATGCATGGCTCCCCTGTCCTCCCCCCTTCTGTATGCACGGCTCCACCGTCCTCCCCCTGTTGGTATGCACGGCTCCCCCGTCCTCCCCCCCCCCTCCCCTGCTATATGCACGGCTCCCCCCCCCCCGCTGTATGCACGGCTCCCCCGTCCCCCCCCCCGCCCCTGCTGTATGCACGGCTCCCCCGTAATCCCCCCCCCCCCTGCTGTATGCTCGGCTCCCCCGTCCTCCCCCTGTTGTATGCACGGCGCAGTTCAAATTATGGGCTTCGGAAAAAAATGTAACTGCAGTAAAATGTTAGTGGCGCATGTGCAGTAGCATCTATCGCTTGCCAATGCTACTGAGCGAGTGCCGTTGGCAGCGC
Organism: Dendrobates tinctorius; assembly: GCF_039654945.1. Classification (NCBI taxonomy): domain Eukaryota; kingdom Metazoa; phylum Chordata; class Amphibia; order Anura; family Dendrobatidae; genus Dendrobates; species Dendrobates tinctorius. Next base: position 12,051,859 of record NW_027361876.1, read on the forward strand.
CTTGTTTGTGGAAAAAGAAATTTGGCTGCAAGATAATGGCAGCGGGGCTTGTGCAGTAGCAGTCTATCACCGATAGATGCTACTGTGGAAGTTCAGCTGCTGGCACCATTTAACTGCAGCCATTTTTTTCCTCCAACGAAATGGCGTCACTTGCTACTGTGTATGCACCGCCGCCATTTTGCTGTAGTTACTCCCCCCAACCCCCCCAAAAGACCATGATATGAACTGCACAAGCACGGTGTTTAAAGGGAGTCTGTCACCTTATTTTGGTGTGGTATTTAAATGTCTTGGGTCCGGTCTGATGGGCGGTGTTTCGGGTCGTTTCCTCCACCCCTCCTTGGCCGCTGTCCACAATACTTCAGGGAATTTCCGTACTTGGCCACCATATTACGCGCGTGCACATTGCAATCTGGACTCGCACACGCGCAGTATGCTTTGCCCAACTGCGGGCAAAGCCAAAAAGCATAAGTGCGCATGCGCTGATGAACTATGTCCCGGAACACAGCGAATTACTTCCGGGACATAGTTCATCGGGGCATGCACACTAATGCTTTTCGGCTTTCGTTCAACTTCACAATTGTGTCCCACTTGTTGATTCTTCACCAAAAACTTACATTTGGTATCTTTGTTTGATGCATGATATGTGGGCAAAAATTGAAAAGTTTCAAGGGGCTGAATACTTTCACAAGGCACTGTATATTTAGGGGAAATATACAATACTCCCAAAGAGGGATATTTGGCTTTTGAGGTGAAATTTATGGAAAGCGTAAAGTCCATGCTACAGTGATAGTTTATCATGAAAGTAGGGCATTTAAGTAGAATCATGTACTGGTGATTTCCTTATCTCAAACAATTTATTGAAACAAAAGCCAATGACACTGGCAGGTACAGACCACAAAAAATGTCAATGTCTCAATGTCATGTGGCCTGAGCATCAGTTACAGCTTCACAACGACGTCTCATGCAGTTCACACGACCAGTTATTTTTTTGCTGAGGCATGGCATCCCACTTTTCTTGAAGAGCGGCCCTCGGGTCTTTGAGGTTCTGGGGTACAGAGTTACAAGCCTCTACATGGCGACTCAGCTGAACCTATAGATTTTCTATAGGAATCCTGTCTAGAGAGTGCAGGTCACGGTACCCCAGTCTCCAGCAGCTGTTCCCTAATGATTCGACCTCTATGAGCTGGAGGATTGTCATCCATGAAGATGAAATTTGAAATGGGTTGCTCGTGCAGAGGCATAATTACTGGATTAATAATGTTATTCAAGTGGTAGGGGCTTATCACAAAGTCTAGGGAAGTTCTGTATTGACTAAATACACCTACCCACACTGTAACACCACCAAAAGCAAAGGCTCATCCAGTGACATCAGTGGCTGATGGTGTGGACAGGTACCCTTGTCTCTAGGATGCAGTTGACGCTGATGTAATCTGTTTTGAATGGTATTATTATTATCATCATTTATTATAGTGCCATTTATTCCATGGCGCTTTACATGTGAGTCTGATGTGACTCTTCGGTGCCTCTCACCTCCTTTTTAAATGTTGCTGGAGTTGTGTGGTACTCATCATCTTGCTGGGCCTTGTCCACAATGGAGCGGTCATCAGTTTGTGATGTGGCCGTTGGACATCCACTTCTCTGCCTTTGCGGCACTTCCAGTCTCTGTTATCAGCAGGTTGCAACAGAGATTGTCTGACACTAAGCCCAGTGGCCACTTCCATCAGAGAACATACTGCTTGAAGCCTCACAATGCCAAGGTATGGTTGATTGATAGGTGTTGTCTTTGTCTAATAATGTCAAAATGTGAATAGCATGATGTGGAGGACTGCTTACTTACCAATCCTAAGTGAACCTGAAATGTATTGGCTGATTCGTGGATCTGTTGTGAATTTTGCCTTTGGGCTCCTTGTTAGACAACAGCAAGTTCTGCAACAAGTACTGAAACATTTAACAGATGGACATGTGCATCCAAGAGTGGAGACTGTCACATCAAGTTCACCTGAAGTGAGTGCATTTTGGGGTCATCCTGAACTTTCACACGAAAGCCAAATATCCCCAACTTTTTGTGAGTAGTGTAAAATAAGTGTAAAATAAGTGAATAATTCTGTGTTAAGCTAGTTGAGGTTGTATCATTTGGCCGATTTTACTTCTAATGCACAGGAATAGGAAATGGCTGAACGGTCGACGGTGTCCTCCTTTAGTAACCTTCCTTGAGATTTTATAAAAGTTGCCAGATTATTGGTAATACTGGTGACCCAAAAGTAGATATAGGAATGTTGCAACGTTGATGGAGATATTGCAAGTACTTATGAGGTTAAACAAATGTAAATGTAATAAAATGCCAATAAACGTCCTTTGATTTATCAGTGTGTGCTTAGCCATATAATCTGTTGTGATAGATTTAATTGATTCAGCTGTATATCTACATTTGAACCAGCCTGTATGAACTGGGCTTTACAAAGAACTGATCTGATTTCTAAATTGCGTCTCACGTGCTCAGCTGAGCTACTACTGTGTAGCTTCATCGGACATGGTGTGCAGCCAGAATTGGTGTGCGTCAGTTTGGCTCAATGTTCTCCAATGTGCTTTTTGTTGTGTGCATAAATGCTGCTCATGAGAACCTTGTGCTGTTGGAGATTATGTATTGACCTCATACAGACTTTCACAGTGGGTTTAATTATTACAGGGACCTGATTTCTGTTGGATTTCAGTGACCTTTTTGCCATGACTTGTGCCACTAACACTTCTAATAAGTGGGTCTTCAGAAATAATAAAATCGAAAATGTCACTATAAATTCTTAACTACCTGTAAACTAGCAGATTAGATTTGGCTTGTCTAGGGAGGAAATCTCGGTAGTGCAACAAAATGAACAGAAACAGAAGTCTGTCTTAGGCTGTGTGCCCACGATGCGATTTTTAAGCGTTTTTGCTGCGATTTTCGTCACGAAAACGCTGCGAAAACGTTTAAAAATCTTGTACATGACGCACCCCATGCATTCCTATGGCATTCCGCACATGCCGTGCTAATGCTGCGCTTTTTTCCGGGGCGGAATCGCATTGTGGAAAAAAAAGCAGCATGATCATTCTTTTGTGCGGAATCGCAAAGAATTGCCGCGATTCCGCACCCATAGGAATGCATGAGAATCGCTTACTTCCCGCATGTGGCTATGCCCACCATGCGGGAAGTTAAGCGTCTCATGTGCGGTTGGTACCCACGGTGTGAAGGAGAGGAGACTGTCCTCCAGGCCCTGGGTACCATACCCCTGTAAAAAAAAAAAGAAAAAAAAATCGGGGTATATTTACCTTCCGACGTCCCGCGCTGCATTCCCGGGCCTCAGCGTTCCCAGTAATGCCTTGCGGCAAGGTCCTGTGATGACGTAGTCTCGCATGACTCTAGCGGTCTCGCGAGATCGCTACAGTAACGCGAGACAACGTCATCACAGGTCTCGCAAGGCATCGCTGGGAACGCTGAGGCCCGGGATGGCAGCGCGGGACGTCGGAAGGTAAATATACCCCGATTTTTTTTTTTTAAATTTTTTTTTTTTATCATCATTTTTAACATTTTATCTTTTACTATTGATGCCGCATAGGCGGCCTCAATAGTAAAAAGCTGGTCACACTTGTCAAACACTATGTTTGACGAGTGTGACCAACCTGTCAATCACTTTCCAAGCGATGCTTCAAATCGCTTGGAAAGTGCTTGAGAAAATTGCGGCAAAATCGCGAACAGAATCACTGTGAAATCGCGCGGAAAATACCATGCGATTTCTGGGATGGAGTCTGATTTTCATTGTGCGTTTTAAAACGCTACGTGGGCCCATAGCCTTAGGCTACTTTCATATATATAATAAAGTAACTTGGCACTCAACTGAATGATCCTTTTTTGAAAAGAATTGGCTGTCATACTAGCGGTGGATACCGCGTTTGGACCCGCACACCCCAAGCCGACCTCCACATGCTCCAGAGAGGATACCACTACCGTGACCATACCTGTGCTCCCTTTTATCTACAGTCCCATATGGACCTTTGATTCAAGAGCACATAGCCTTATATACACAACGCCTGCCTTTCATTCCCCATACGAGCCTTGGAACATAAAGCCTTATAAAGAAAAATTAAGCAGGCCAAGCTTCTTACATTTACATGATCCCAATCTGAACCTAAGGAGTCAGACATTACACCAAAACCAGCACCTATTGAGTTTGGCTGGTTGACCAGCACAACACGCAATAACATCAAGCGAGTGCACACCTGCACCAATCTTTATAGCAGGAATCATTGTAGATGAAATCATTCTCTTTCTTATGGATTTACATTTAGTCACCATACTGTGACTGCAGTTGGACTGACGAAGGCCTATTGTGGGCCGAAACGTTTCTGAGACTGCACACATTAAAATTCTTTTCAAAAAAGCATCATTCAGTTGAGTGCAAAGTTACTTTATTATTCATTTGGGTCTAGGTAACCTACTTGTGCGCCCTGTGGTAGTGCCACGCTATACTTATCTTAGGCTACTTTCACACATTCGGTGTGTGGGGTCCGGCGGCGTGCGGCAAAAAGCCGATCCGGCCTGCAGCGGTGACACCGGATGTGTATGCAGCGTCTGATACGGCTCCTACAGGATTTAAAGGAGCCGCAGGAGGAAGATACATCGGGGACAAGAGAGACAGCTGCCGAAGGGTATGGATGGAGGGGAAGGGGTGGCGATTAGAGAGAGAGAGAGAGACACACATGTGGGGTTAACACTCAGTGTCCGGGCGACATAGAGAGATCTCTCTCTCTCCTGGCACTTGTTGTTTCAGTCAAAATCCGTCGTTTTGTGAAAAAAAACGAATCCAGCAAATTTACCCCGCTTTTTTCTCATAGACTTTTATTGGCGACGGATGACCGTCCATTTCATCCATCATTTGATGGATCCATCATAAATTTTGTCGGCCGGAGACAACGGACAGAGTAATGTTTTTTGTGTACGTCAGAAAGTTGGACAGCGACGGATCCAGCACCGTCCGTCCTTGGCTATAATGGAAGCCTATGGGCGCAGGATCCGTTGCAGTCCGTCAAAAGACTGGACTCCGTCGCTGGATTCCGTTTTTTTTCAAACTGAGCATGCCCGGAACAATTTCTCTTCCTTTAATTTAACCCCCACAGCCTTTCAGGCACATAAAAATGCAAAAATTCTGTCTCTTTAAATTTCCTACAATTCCTGCATCGAAAAAAAACTGATTCTGGTCCATCATTTTTTTATAATCTGCACAGGATCCGTTTTTTCAATACTTTGTTGGATTGTGACTGATTCTAGAAGACTGAAGTGTGAAAGAGTGTGACTAGAATGGAAGCCTATGGGCGGCGGATCCGTTGCAATCCGTCAAATGACTGAATCCGGCAACGGATCCTGCTTTTTCAAACTGAGCATGCCCAGAAGAAT